>NC_070610.1:67477070-67803105 GCF_027172205.1 Podarcis raffonei
TCTCACTGGTGACAACTCATGCTCTGCTTGAAGATGCTTAAGAGTGCTCTCCCTTATTTCAGGTGTGCCATGCAAGGGCATAGCTGTCAACTTTCTCCTTTTCTTGTGAGGAATCCTATTCGGAATAAGGGAATTTCCCTTTAAAAATGGAAATGTTGACAACTATGTGCAAGGGTGAAGCCCAGCTTGTTGCTCTAGTTGCTTTTAATGTGGTGTATCATTCAACACACCTCAGACTTGTCCCCGGTTAGTGTTTAGTTCTAGTTCCAGAGAAGGCAAATGTGTTTGTCTGATGCAAGAGTTTTGTGACACCTTAAAGACTAACAAAATCAACGCATTTGTCTTCAAGGTGCCATAAGACTCTTTGCTGTTTTTTCAAGGCTTCTTTGCCAGTGGTCTGCTGTACCCTTTTTTAACAAATCTCTTTCCGCACTGTTCCTGGTACTGTCTAACGGTTTTAAGCCTAAGTGCCATGGGGGAAGGAAGGGGGATCTGTGGGCCAGATAGGGAGGCAACATCTGGTCTACAAGAAGTAGTGTGGCTAGGCAGAAGGCGGCAGGCATTTTCACTTTGCATTTCTTAATGCAGAAAGTATTGATCTGATGTGTAGAGATCTTTCCTATTCTAATTAATTCAAGAGGGTTCTGGAAGCTTCTGGAAGCTTCTCTGTGTGAAAGAAGCAAGCAGAAAGTGCATGCTGTTTGGATTATGCCCAGTGCTTTTTTTTCTAAAAAAAATGTTTAGGAGTACTCTCATTTTGACTCCAGAAAATCACCATTTTAGAGTTCAAATTGGGGGGGGGGGAGTAAATGGACAAAAGTACAGATATTCACAAAATGTTTAGGGGCATGCATACCCCTGCATCCCCCAGAAAAAAGCACTGAGTACCTTCAGAGAAGCTGAGTACAGCAGGATTAAACTAGTTCTGTTATATCTTTCGTGAAGGTCATGCTGACTATGGTAAGAGGCCAGAAGGAGCCTGGGTTTCACTTTCTCTTTCCATCTCTTTTACTTCTGGTGTGGTGTTCTATACATAGATAGTGTTAAGGGTTTAGACTTAAGTTATTGTAAGTTTAAGTTAAGTCTGCTGCAACTGGATTTCTTATGGACAGTGCCAATCCTGAATGTATTATATTACATTTGTGACCATTATGCTTATTTGCCTTCAATCAAGCTCTACTGGATGAAATATTAATTGCTTCTGGTCTATTTTTTGGGAATCCTGCAATGTGTTTAAGTTTTTACTCTGCTAACTGTACAGTAAATTAGAATCTACTCTGGATCAATATTGAGTAGAATTTCAGTGACAATTTTATTTATTAAATTTGTATAGTGTTACGGAAAAATCTAGGTGTGAGGCTGCTCAGTCACCCAGCTCGTCGGGCAGAGCCCGCGGGTCCCTGCGGAATAAAGGAAGGAGTCCAGCCAACCGGAGCAAATAGCTGTAGACCAAGAGTTTATTGCGCAATAGGTTCAAAGAGCAAATTTTGAACCCTGAGGATGGGGTGACAAAGACTTTTAAAACTTCCCACCATATCCCAGAATACAGTTCGTACAGCATCATTGCTACATCATTGCTACATCACTGACATGTCACAAAAGGGGAGGGTATGAGCTTTCGTGTGCATGCACACTTCTTCAGATACACTGAAGAAGTGTGCATGCACACGAAAGCTCATACCAAGAACTAACTTAGTTGGTCTTTAAGGTGCTACTGGAAGGAAATTTTTGTTTTGTTTTGACTATGACAGACCAACACGGCTACCTTTCTGTAAAAGGGGAGGGGTTAACCTTGGCAAACGTGTCCAGACAAGTCCTTGGTACAAGATTAGCATAAGCAGACATGGGAGGGCAAGACTCAGGTATAAGATTAGCATAGACAAATATGTCTTAAGTACCCACCGCCCAAAAGTACAATAGAAGTTCCTTTGCATGTCTGGAGCCTGAGGCGAGTCAGGTGATGAGATTTGGCTTCCTTTGGCTAACAATGAGCCCAGCAATTGTCACCTCTGGGAACTTCCTGGAGTCCTTTTGCAAGGGGAAAATAGCTTTGGAATGGAGGAAAGTGGGAAGGGAGATGATTTTATATTATTTTTAAAGCTAGGTAACTTCTCTGAGCTGTCAAGTTGAAAGGATACATTCAGGCATAATATTTGTAATATTTAACTTTAAAGATGTGCCCCCCCGGTAATTTCCATAACAGCCTTCAATCAAGCTCTGCTGGATGAAATATTAATTGTCTCTGGTCTATTTTTTGGGGAATCCTGCAACGTGTTAAGTTTTTACTCTGCTAACTATACAGTACATTGGAATCTACTCTGGATCAATACTGAGTAGAATTTCAGTGACAATTTTATTTATTAAATTTGTATAGCATCCTTCATCCCAAGAGTTCACAGCATAGACATGTTCCTTGCATTTGTACAGTATTATGGTATTTTCAGAATGGAGATCTGTTTATTTTAACATGACTCTCTCTTTCTTTTCTTTAGAATCAGCAGCCTGGAAAATGAACCCTCAGCCAGTGATCATGCAGCAGCCACAAGTTGTGGTTATCCAGCCATCACAACAGAGCTACTGGCAGACAGGCGTGTGTGACTGTTTTAGTGACTGCGGAGTATGTGAGTAGCTATGGTACAGATAGATCTCCTTTGTCATGGAGATTAAGGTGGTTTACTCAGTGGGTTGAGTTGGGAAAGGCAGCCTCAGTATGCACGCTGGATGCAAACCTTAAACAAGTATGAGCTTGCTCATCATGGCCGTTATGGAAGCACAATTCTCTCTCCACTGGCTGAGTTCTCCATCGGGTCCTTTTAATATATATATATTCATTTATTCATTTATTAATTAGATTTATATACCACCCTTCATTGAAAGATCTCAGGGCTGCTCACAAGATAAAAGCACAAATGATAGTTAAAACCAGTGCTTTTTTTCTAGGGGGACACAGCGGTACACATACCCCCACACTTTTTTCAAAGAGGGCCAGATTTGATGAAGTGAACATGCATGAGGGCTGACCAAAGTTGAAGTAGGATTGAATTTGCTGAGCTTTTTTTTAGGGTTTTACATGTACTACCTCGGGGGCCGGATTAAATCGCCTGGGTTAGGCCCCCAAAAGGGACTTTGCACATGCCTGCCCTAAACATTTGGTGAATCTTTGCACTGTTGTCCATTTACTGTATTTCTTTTTCCCAGTTTGAACTATAAAATGGTGGTTTTCTTGAGTCAAAATGAGAGTACCCCTAAACTTTTTTAAAAAAAGAAAAAGCACTGGTTAAAACAGACGTAACAAAGCAGTAGCCACCACAAACACATGTAAAAACTGTAGAATATTAAATATTGAAGAAGAATGTTTTTGCCTGGTGCCTTGTTCTCTTCTAATGGCAATGGCCCCAGCCTGAAGTGCCGGAACTGAGTTCCACTGAGTTGGAAATCCCCTTGCACCTTGCATTAATGAAACTGCAGACTGGTTGCATGCCAGGGATGCAACTGGTACATGCAGTCTGCCTTGACAGGCGTCAAGCAAGACATGTCAACCAACTATTCCTCATTATTCCAAACAGAGGAAGCAGGCTTGTATCAAGTAAAACAACTGGGCTATCTCATTCTCTTATTTTTTAAAAAATATTTTTTATTGATTTTAACATATAAATTATAAAATGTACCACAAAACTTATCACTTATACAATCTTTTTAGACTTCCATCAGCACCTCTGATGATCCACCATTTTAACCACTTCTTATGCATTTCTTAACTTTATATTGCCTTTACATCTCTTAACAAATCATCCTCCCCCTTCTCCATTTTTGCAATACTTCCAATAATACTCCTCACAAAACGTCTTGCAAACCTACAAACATCGTCTGATCTTCACAAATACTTTTCAAATAGTCCGTAAATTTACTCCAGTCTTCCGTGAATTTAGGATTTCGAATCCTTCCTGTTAGTTTATCTAATTCTGCGTAGTCCATTAACTTCATCCTCCATTCTTCAATCGTCGGTAATTCTTCTTGCTTCCTTTTTTGGGCCAAAAATATTCTTGCTGCTGTTATTGCATATAAAAAATCTTATATTCCTTTCTATTTATATCACTCCCAACAATGCCCAGTAAAAATGCTTCTGGTTGGGCTATCTCATTCTCTAGGGCAGGGGTTGGCAAAGTTTTTGTGGCTTGGGTCTGTTCACGGTCCCGCGGCTTGTCGTTTTCTTGTACCGGCAGCACCCTCTGCCAAGTGATGCCCTCTTCATGGTCTCTTCTGTCTAGGTCTCTGTGGAACATTTTGCTATGTATGTTTGGGATGCCAAGTTGCCGCAGATATGAATGAATGTTGCCTCTGCGGCACAAGCGTGGCAATGAGGTCCGTCTACCGAACCAAGTATGGGATCCCGGTAAGTGTAGCTAGCCTGGCGAGGGCAGATCCAGGTTTTAAGGATCTACAGCGAGTTGTTTTATTTTTACTAGAATCTCAGGTGCAAAATAGCAGCTCGTGTATGTGCGTGTGCTCTCATTACTAATTCTTTATAGTAATTGATAAGTGTGAACTGTTAATTATTTGCTGATGTTTAATTTTACTGTTTACTATTGGATTCTAATGGATTGTTGAATATTTTAAAGTCATTGTGACTTTTTATATTGGATCAGATTGTTACTATTGACGTTTGATTTTTAAAATTATTTTTATACCTGACGGAAGCTGCCCAGAGTGGCGGGAGCAACCCAGCCACAGGAGCAGGGTCTAAATAAATTATTATTATTATTATACAATTAAGGAATAAGGTGCCTCTGAACACACCTACACATTTATTTTTAGTACCAGACTTGAGCACACAGGTCACACCCATGCCACACATTTAAATGCTCTTTACAGTAATCCCACAACTTATCCGGGTGTTACGTCCCAGGAATTGCTCCTAAAGCCAAAACCATGTATAGTCAAACACGTTGGGTTCAATGGCGAGTGGGATTGCCAGTCGTTTTTCCCGGAACCCTGCCCACTTTTAATTTTTTTTTGTTTTTAATTGCCACACATGTGAAGCTCATTTATACCCCACCCTGAGCCTGGTTTTGGCTGGGGAGGGCGGGGTATAAATAAAAATTTATTATTATTATTATTAAATGCACACAAGCCACAGGCTTAACTGCACCACTTTGGCTTTCCCCAAAGAATCCCAAGGACTGTAGTTTCCTTTCATTCTTTTAAAAAAAATTCTATATTTTTCTGTCTCAAAATAGGGCTGTAAATTCTTAGGGGTGCTGAGAATTGTAAGGAGATCTTGTCATAGAACTACAATTCCCAGCACCCTTGAACTATACTTTCTAGATTCTTTGGGGAAGTAATTACTGTTTAAGAGTGTGGATGTGACCAGTGTCCTTTCCACATGCAGTCACACCTCGTTTTCCCTTCAAGTTTTCTTAATTTCAGCTAATTTAGAGGGGGGTAAGGAGTCTTTGGGACGCGGGTGGTGCTGTGGGTTAAACCACAGAGCCTAGGACTTGCTGATCAGAAGGTCGGCGGTTCGAATCCCCGCAACGGGGTGAGCTCCCGTTGCTCGGTCCCTGCTCCTGCCAATCTAGCAGTTCAAAAGCACATCAAAGTGCAAGTAGATAAATAGGTACCGCTCCGGTGGGAAGGTAAACGGTGTTTCCGTGTGCTGCTCTGGTTCACTGGCTTAGTCATGCTGGCCACATGACCCGGAAGCTGTACACCGGCTCCCTCGGCCAGTAAAACGAGATGAGCACCGCAACCCCAGAGTCGGCCACAACTGGACCTAATGGTCAGGGGTCCCTTTAAGGAGTGTTTGTGTTTAGCACTGTTAAATAGTTGGGAGCCAGATTTCCTGGGCAATCTACTGCAAAGATCACCCAGTAGATTCCATCTACTTTTACTGCCCTTTCTTGCTACTTGCTACAAAAGGCTTTGGGGTTCAGTTACAGGCATTTAAATATATGCCCCACGTGAAGTTTGTCCCAAACTGCCTGTTGACTCTTCATCTGTATTTAATATTTCTTTTTCCAAATATTATCTACTATTTGCCTCATTTCTTTTTAACAGGGATCCATCTGCGATGACTACTGCACTCTCTGGTGTTACCCTCAATGTGCCCTTTGCCAACTCAAGAGAGACATCAATAGAAGGCGTGAACAAGGAATCTTTTAGGGAAGTTGAGAGTTTTGATGGCATTTATAGTTCAATTTAGTTGCTGCTCATGTTAAGCGGTAATGTGAATTTTTCAAAAAGCTTCTAAAATCACACATGAAACCTGTGGGCTTATACAAATCTAAGTGTTTTTTAGCTGTTAATCCAGTTTCTTGCCCTTCCAATTATTCCACACCTGCATGTATTTGAATTAGTGTATAAGGAGCAACAGCAGTCTTTCCAAATCATAGTAGTAGGTGTTCCCTTTTGTGCTTGTCTCACCTTCTGATTTCCTGATTCAGTTATGTCAATTAAGTACCAACAGCGCATGTGTAAAAGAAGACTGGGATATTATTTGACTTGTTCCATCTCTCTAGAATGTGACCTTCTGAATAAACAGGAAATCTGCTATAAATCCTTTTCCAGCTCTCTCTTTTTGGGGTGCGTGGAGGGGACTGGGACAAAGAAGCCGAAGCCCATTTGTATATGTGGAAGTTTTCTGAACAAGTGGGACACCACAATTTCATATCATCCAGTAACTACATGGTGAACCTTAAAATGGCCTTTTGGAAGAATATAAACATAAGATCAGAATAAACTAGCTTTGAATGCTGTGTGTCTGTGAGATTCTCATCTGCACTTCCTGTCTCTGGTTACACCCCAAGAACATAAAATTACCATTATAAATTTGAGATGGGGAGAGAAGAGAAAGAATTCTCCTTTTCTTTATAGTAAGCTAAGTGGACACCTGAGAAGGGGTAGTATAGGGTTCTCATATGAAGCTGAATACCCTGATCATACCTGAATACCCAAATTGTATGAAAACTCAAAATTATGCATTGGGATAAAGGTAAAGGGACCCCTGACCATTGGGTAGTCGTGACCGGCTCTGGGGTTGTGGCGCTCATCTCGCTTTATTGGCCGAGGGAGCCGGCATACAGCTTCCGGGTCATGTGGCCAGCATGACTAAGCCGCTTCTGGCGAACCAGAGCAGCACACGGAAACGCCGTTTACCTTCCCACTGGAGCGGTACCTATTTATCTACTTGCACTTTGACGTGCTTTCGAACTGCTAGGTTGGCAGGAGCAGGGACCAAGTGATGGCAGTTCACCCCGTCGCGGGGATTCGAACCGCCGAGCTTCTGATCGCAAGTCCTAGCCTCTGGTTTAACCCAGGATAGCCAAGTTCTAAGATTCACATGAACTATATTGATTTACATGGTTTTTGCATAACTGATGTCAATAAACATTTTCCCACTATAACTATTCCTCTCCCCTTGTCCCTTAGTTTCACTAGACATTGCTCATACAGGTTTAGGGGCCAGATCCACTCCCATCCACACATATTTGGCTAGAGTGGATGGCAACTTCCTTGTACTAGTTTTCTCTTTGCTCTGTATACGGAGAGGCTATATATACATATAATAAACAAAGGATGAAAGCCTTCCAAGGTTTAACAAACAGCTCCACAGACTGTAAATTCAACAAAAGAAATCAATTATCCTGATGGAAGTTCTGTCGGGAGGATAGGATGTAGCAAATGAAAACTGAAGATAGTGAATCTGATTAACTTCTAGCCTGCCTTCATTGGAATAACTACAGCTAAATAGAATATGGCACTTCAGTTTCCAACGCACACACACAAATATTCACAAGGCCACGAAACAACTGAAATTTTAATGCAAAACTTAAAAAACATCTTGTATTCCATTCAGTTATTTTTTAAACAGCTTAATGTCTATGTTGTACTACCATACCTTTAAGATAAACCTTTGGGGTTTTAAACATAATGTACACACATCTACACCTTTGTCTAGATAGGGTTCTAGCAGAAGTTGAGCCAAAGTTGTAAGTTCTTATGCTAGCTTCACATTTTTAGATGAAAATAAACAAACAATCTCTACAGAACAGGGGGGAAATGAAAGTCTACTGAGCCATCTGAGCTTCCATTGCCTGTGCTGTCCATTCTGGGGCAGTCTGACTAATCTTCTCCAAAAGGTTGTTAACTTGGAAGCAGAGAGACTGAATCTGTTTGTCCCACGTCGGCAAGGCTTCACGAGCTAAAAGACAATAGAAGAATTCATTCTTGCATTCATTGCTTGTTTCTATTAAATTTCCTGCCATTATTCGTTTGCTGCATAAGCAAATTTTCTGTTACCAGGTCTGCAGATACAGTTTTTTGGAATACAGGAATTCAAACTATTGCATGGACACTACTGCCATCTGGTGGCTACAGCGAGAATTACCACTTTGTCATATGTTGATTGTAAAGGGACCCCTGACCATTAGGTCCAGTTGCAGACGACTCTGGGGTTGGGCGCTCATCTTGCTTTATTGGCCGAGGGAGCCTGCATACAGCTTCCGGGTCATGTGGCCAGCATGACTAAGCCACTTCTGGCGAACCAGAGCAGCGCACAGAAATGCCGTTTACCTTCCCTCCGAAGCAGTACCTATTTATCTACTTGCACTTTGACGTGCTTTCAAACTGCTAGGTTGGCAGGAGCTGGGACCGAGCAACGGGAGCTCACCCTGTTGCAGGGATTCGAACCACTGACCTTCTGATCGGCAAGCCCTAGGCTCTGTGGTTTAACCCACAGTGCCACCCGCGCCCCATGTTGATTGTACACCAGGCTAAAATATTTTGCTTTTGCATTACATGTGCTTCAACCGCACCTAAGGCAAGAACAACAAGCTAGAGCTTAACTTACTTTCAAAGTGAACAATTCCATCTATCTGATCAATAAATCCATTCATGCGACCCTCTGTTATCATCTGGGATGCTATCTTTTCCGCCTGAAAAACAAAACCCAAAAGGACATCTACTTTTAATAAATAGAAGCCCACTCTTGATATGGTTTTTGCCACATGTATATGTACATAGGTGTGTCGGTGGTAGAGAAAAGTTATATATGTCAATTTATTCTGCAGGAGACCTTTGCAACTGTTGATTATACTGTGGTTTAACCCACAGCGCCACCTGCATCCCTTATACAGTATAGAAATTTAATAAATCATCATCTTATACCAGCATCAATCATTTTTTGTTCCTTTCTTTTTGAACGCATCTGCTTTAAGCAGAAGAGCGAACTAGTTCTTCATCAAACTAGACGTTATTAAAACTAGCTTAGTTTGAACAAAACAAAAGCAAACAGTACACAAGTCTATATACCTTGGCTGCAGGAATTTCTAATAATGCTCCAAGTTCTTCAAAGGTAATATTATTATACAGTTTGCTTGCAGATAACAAATTATGCTCAATGACAGCTCTGTCCAAAATACTAGAACCTGAAATAGAAACTGACAATGTATTAGGAGTTTGAAATTCAGTATGTATTTGGCTACAAGTCAAATATAATTTAAAAAACCTGTATGTAGCATATGCAGTCCTCAATTTCTGTTCCATCAATACTGCTCCGTAATAAAGGTAGAAAAGAAATTGGCTTACATTATTATGATATTATCGTAACTTTCATAATATAATTTATTGGCTTTAAATCATTGTGCTGAAAAGGATATAAACCTGCTTAACTAAGAGTAATATTTTTTTGCATCTTTGTCAAGCTTACAGAAAGGAAATTTCAGTCTAAATGTTGATGGAAGCCCAAAGTACTACATGATGGCTAAGGAGATTAGAGCAGCATTTCCCAAACTTACAATAATGGCATGCCCCTTTTGAGTGTTCTATCTTACTGGAGTACTCCTTCTTGGTTGAAAATACTACTACTTTATCTTTGAATTAGCTTTTTTTAACTGCAGAAAACATGAAGTAAAATTTAAAAATTCTACTGTGTACACTTTGAAAACTTTCATGTATGACCAGGGATACACATACCATATTTTAGGAAACAATGGATTGGAAATTTCATGGAACTAGGTTATTTGTGCCAAACATTGGAGTATAAAAGGATATAAAGACCCAATGTAAATGATTACTAAAGCTGACCCAAAGTGCAACAATGCTCATTTTGAACGGGTATATACAGAAAGGAACAATGTCTGAGTGCCCATCAGAACAGGGTACACCCGCACTTTAAGAGACCCAAGTACCATCAGCTGTTGTTGCTTTTTGGTGTGGCATGAGCATTGCAGCAAATTCTTGCAATTGGTTCCCTCTGATAATTCTGTCTAGATACATTTTCTCCAGTATCCCATAGGCCGCAAGCTGCTGGCATCTTTCATCCTTGAAGAGAGTAGCTAACATACGGGAACGCTGCTGTCCTGAAAAATAGTAAGAATACCGTGAACTAGGACATCTCAATTCAGTACTGTTCACTTCTATTTCAATGCATTTTCTCAGCTGCCTTTTTGCGAGCCAGTAGCAAATGGCCAATTTCTTCCTGCCTGCCCACAGCACTCAACTGTTAATACTTGATGACTTTTCAAATTATACCTGCTAGGTGCAGATTGCTTTAGCCACTAGATCCTTTCTATGGAAACAAACTGCAATTTCTGCTTCTAGAATGCTACACCACCAAGATGATTTGGTTTCAGTAATCATAATCATTAACATGAAACCGTACATGAAACATTCCAGTGACACAGGGCAGACAACCTGTGGCAGCTTATGCAGAAGTTTTGTTTTATGGAAGCATAACATGCATACTGCTTTAGAGTAGAGCTCCCCCACCCCTTGCAGAACAGGATCATATATATAATCCCAAAGACTAAAATGAAAATTGCATATATAGAAGTCAGCCATCAAGCGTTGCTTTACCTGCTGATGCCAAGATTGTGCAATGCAAGGCATGTTTCAGTGCCTCAAGTCTCTCACTTTCGTGGACTATGCTCTTGTAAGAAAGCTCATTATACCTCTGGGCAGCTTCAATGAACTTCCTTCGGTAGTCAAGAACGCGAGCATAGCACACCTGAAACAGGGGAAAAAACCATACAGCTGCTCACTATGTTACCTATTAAATCCAGTAATAATATTTGAGGGTTCCCACTTTTCATGCAACTGACCATCAATTTTCATACTACAGGTCAGAATAATAATAATAATAATAATAATAATAATAATAACAATAATAATAATAATTTATTTATATCCCGCCCTCCCCAGCCAAAGCTGGGCTCAGAGCAGCTAACAACAGTAAAATAATACAGCATTCTAAAATCAATTCATTATAAAATGAGTTCAAATCAAATTGATGGCAACCATTGGGCTCGAGTTCTGTGAAGAATTACCAAAGGAGGGGGAATGAGAGGGTAGCAACTGGTAGGCCAAATCTGTATCTCGGGAAGTAGCAGGACCACAGCCCCTACTCCAAATAACCTGTCAGTTCAAGAGGGATGTGGAAAGAGTAGAGGTTGTGGTGCTGGGACTTTGAAGCAGGACCCTTTGGGGAGTTGGGTGCATCAAGATGACTGCTCCACCAAAGTGGCCCTTGGAAAAACTAGGTAGAGCCTGGAGGGGTACAGAGCATGGAATGACTTGCAATCTAGGAATTACATGTTCAAATCATAGAAAAGTCACACAAGAACTAGGTTATTGTGTGCTTTCAACTGTTTGGCCTTCCAGTCAGGCATTAAACACCACTGGTCATCACAAAAACGCAGTAATATGAACTGTAAAGGTAAAGGGACCCCTGACCATTAGGTCCAGTCGTGACCGACTCTGGGGTTGTGGCGCTCATCTCGCTTTATTGGCCGAGGGAGCCGGAGTACAGCTTCTGGGTCATGTGGCCAGCATGACTAAGCCGCTTCTGGCGAACCAGAGCAGCGCACGGAAACGCCGTTTACCTTCCCGTCGGAGCGGTACCTATTTATCTACTTGCACTTTGTGCTTTCGAACTCTAGGTTGGCAGGAGCAGGGATCGAGCAACAGGAGCTCAGCCCGTCACGGGAATTCGAACCGCCGACCTTCTGATTGGCAAGCCCAAGGCTCTGTGGTTTAACCCACAGCACCATCCGCATCCTTAATATGAACTGCACTGGAGTACATTTTAGTGTAAGTGGTCACCACCAGACGGGATCCCATGTTACATAATGAAATTCTCTTTAATCCAATGGGCTGCTAAGGCAAACATGGGCGCCGTTCAGGTAGTCTGTTTATCCCCATCCACCATCAAATAATGAATGTCCTCCCTACTATTCAGGAAGGGAATTCTCTGAAGAAGTCCTTTGAGAAATGTATCCCTAGGAGAATTATACAGGGAGCAATATAGTATGTAATGAACAATGCTTTCCATCTCTCCCTAGCCCCAGTGATTTACAGATACTATGGCTATCTCCCATCCAAATGTGTTGTGGGCATAGTTTGGAATCTCAAAGCTGTAAATGCCTTCCTCATCATTTAAGCTGATAACTTTAAAAAGCAATCTTGGAGACCATAATCAGATTTCACATAATAAAATGGTGAAAATTACAGAGTTTGAACTTGACATTTAGTTAACAGATGGCCTCACTTTTTATTTATCCTGATTTGCAACTACAAGGGTAGCAACCTTGAGGTCAGCAAATGAGGAACAGATGTATATGCAAAAATATAATGATAAAACTTTTAAGCAATATGTTATTTCATTTCACTCAAAACAAGAATGTTAGTATTTCACCTTATAGTGAATTTGTAACTGTTCATTGGTTGATTCATTCTGAAGAAGAGATGCTCTGTTGATGTAAGCCTCAGCCTGAACGGGATCGTCATCCTCCAGGTACAGTCGGGCAATTTTTAGGTAAGTCTCCAATTTATAATCTACATTGTATTGCCTTGAATAGAAAGGGGGGAAAATACAGTATTGAAACCTCAGTTCATTTGCCTCATAAGAGTTTTGCAAACATACTTACAGTAATACTACACGCTGTATAATGTTTGCCACCAGCCAACTCTGGCTGAAAGGAAGGATAGGCTGTGTCTCCCCAGAGAAATGGAGAAGCAGGATACACAAAGGCAACCCGCCCCCCTGCAAGAGGGTATGAAAATGTAATTTATTGGTTAATTTTGAATGGTAATAGTCATAAGGTTTTACTCACAGTAGACTATTAAAATGGGCACAACTAATTTAGGCCCATTAATGTCAGTAGGTCTACTTTAATACCACCCACTGTCTTAATGCAAATGCATTCAATGTGGGGCCCTTCTATATGCTGTGGACGACAATTCCCATCAACCCTCAGGGATTATGGGACTTGTAGTCCTAAAACTTGTAGGGCACGTTGACTACTCATCATAACGCAATACACTATTTGATGGAAGCTAGCAACAAGGTCCATGGCAGTCTCTTGTAAGGAAAAAAACAGCTCAACTCTATGCACTGCTCCACAGAAGACACTTGGATCGAAATCAAAAATAAAAATAAGTGCAAAAATAAAAAGTAGAGGTTGCTGAAACCAAAAATAGGACTGTGCTCTAAAGATTATAACTGCAACATGAGCAGCACCAAAGGGTTATGAGTTCCCCACAGAAAAAGTTTCCAGGTGGATCACTGATCTATCAAAATAGTATGTGCAACTGTCACAGAACAATCAGAGAAGCCAAAGCTATTGAAAAGTCAAGGAAACAGATCCAGAATATACCCAATGAAGCATTTGTACTACAAAAGGATATACAATGTATGAAGAAAAAATGTCAGGTTTTCTAACAACTATTTACTTCTGTCCTGTTTCCAAAGGAATCCCCACCAATACTTGTGCTGCATTCCGCCAGTCTTCTTCTTTCTCATAAATTGATGCAAGATGTTGTCTTATAGAAGCAACCTGGGAAGAATGAGGACATAAAATTATAATGCAATCAAGTTATCAGTTTGATCCACTTTCTAATATCCTTTATATTATCTGTTTCCTTTTGCCCATTTGACAATGATAATCTGATTTTACATGATCTACAATATCTTTAAATATACTTCTCAATAAAATGCATATGAGGGATGTATTAGGATACAAACTGCCAAGAAGCGTAGTGATTTTTGTTTTGAGTTATTCCAGGGTAGGAGCGAAATTTGTGGTGTAGAATTTGGTACAAATTTTACAAGAATTTGATACAAATTTTACAAGCTGCAGGAAACTACAGGGCAAACAAAGCTACCTTCAATTAATGACTGTTTTAATAAAGTTAGCAAAGTATGCCAGGATGAACAAAACTGAATAGTCTGTATTCATTATTGGAACAAATTGACTTGGGGCATCTTTTCCTTGCTGTCCTTTTGGCAAGGCTTATCATATGCCAGTGATATCTATTATATTTTAGAGTACAGTACAGTGGTACCTCAGTTTTAGAACAGTCCTGTTTAAGAACGATTCGGTTTAAGAACTCCGCAAAACCGGTAGTGTCCCAGTTTGCAAACTTTAACTCAGTCTAAGAATGGAATCCGAATGGTGGAAGGGCACTGGCGGCGGAAGGCCTTATTAGGGAAAGCGTGCCTCGGTTTCAGAATGGTTTTGGTTTAAGAACGGACTTCCAGAATGGATTAAGTTCGTAAACCGAGGTATCACTGTACTGAAAATATTTCAATATACTCTTTATCTGACTGGTTTGCCAGAGCCTTCTTGGAGACAATTACCCATCTTTGGGATGTCCTTCCTGGTGAGGTGTTTCTGTCTTTTTCATTATGTTTCCTTTTGGAGGAATTTAAATAGTTGTTTACCCAGGCATTTGAAACGTACTGTTTTTGACAACCTTATTAGCGGAGGGCATGTGTCTGTTTCACATGTTTGAAAATGTTTTTATTTTATTTTTAATTGTATTTTTAAATCACTTTGATGTTTCCTGCCCTGGGCTCCTTTGGGAGGAAGGTTGGGATTGAAATTTGATCACCATCTTGCTCTTACCTGCTCCTCAAATGAAATGACACGAGGCTGGATCTTTTCCAAGGTGAAATGGTAGATTTCTTTGGCTGTGCCATCAGGAAGGCTTGGAAGATGGGTACAGAAGTCTGTCAACAACTGGCGTGAAATCACTAAACTGACGTTTTCATTGACCACTGGTTTAAGAGACATAAGGTGGAAAGAAAGTCAGGCTATACATTGTCGTTAGGCCTGTCATTTTAGTGAGCATTCAGTCTATAACCATTGTTAAGGCCCCTGTTTCCAACTCAAACTTTTAGGCAGCTGTACCAGCTCATAGGGACGCGGGTGGTGCTGTGGGTAAAAGCTTCAGCGCCTAGGGCTTGCCGATCGAAAGGTCGGCGGTTCGAATCCCCGCAGCGGGGTGCGCTCCCGTTGCTCGGTCCCAGCGCCTGCCAACCTAGCAGTTCGAAAGCACCCCCAGGCGCAAGTAGATAAATAGGGACCACTTACTGGCGGGAAGGTAAACGGCGTTTCCGTGTGCTGCGCTGGCTCGCCAGATGCAGCTTTGTCACGCTGGCCACGTGACCCGGAAGTGTCTGCGGACAGCGCTGGCACATGGCCTCTTAAGTGAGATGGGCGCACAACCCCAGAGTCTGTCAAGACTGGCCCGTACGGGCAGGGGTACCTTTACCTTTACCTTTTACCAGCTCATAAGAGCCTGGGCATAAAACTGTTACACTGACATAGCATCTGTTTGCAACTCAGTTGCTGTGCTTTCATAATACAAAGGCTCAGAGTCACCATTGTGAAATGTGGAATATGAGTTGCATGGCACAGAAGTGGGGGGGGGATGCTGCCCCTGCACGGGCACAACTCATTCATTGTTTCACCACAGCACAGTTTTATGATCAGATGCCAAAATAATTATACTAGTATTAACATTTTGCAGAGACCATAAACTTGGATAACAGGATTATGAGATAACAACCCTCCTACAGCCTAGAAATGTTTATTCAGAATATCCCACTGATTTTGATGAAATTTATGTCAAAGTATTCATGCTTAAAAATGACACCTCAACCTTTTCCCTACCAAATCCCCAGTGCTATATTGATGCCTGTTTCAATGTACAAAGATTTCTAAGACCATTCATTTTTTCCGATTGCAATTAAATACTTACAAAGTTGTCATTCAACAATTCATGAAAACTGACAATTAAACTCACTTGCTTCTACAAAGGCTTTTAATGCCTCTAATTGTTCCACTCCTGAGAGCTGAATTGCTTTTTCCAATATCTGACGATACCTGCCAGAATGCAGTAAAAAAAGAGAGTTAAGTTTTAAGTATCACTGAATACAGAGCTAATTCTAAGCTAGATGGACCAGCAGTCTGACTTATTATAGCTTCCTATGATGCTAAAAATTGGTGCATTTTAAAAATTAGCTTTACATCTTGTGCATTTAAGGACAATATGCATGATATTTTAGAATGCCATTCTTCTTGAACCATTTTAGAGTATGTACATGCCATACTTTCCATTTCAATGGAAATCCTGAGATCCAACAGCTCTGGTGCTTTCCTACTGCAATGAAATGGCTAGTCATAGAAATGAGGGCACAATTTGACAATTCTTTTTGCAGAAGGAGAGTATTATCATCCTCTTTCACCTTTTCTTGCATTAACTCTAATCAAACACAAGAGTACAATGTTATGCAAGGGACTACCTTTTAGTCCTCCAAAAGGGAGTGTGAATGCACATCATTATGCTGAGATACAATGAGCAATCAAAAAAACAGCCAAACAGCATCAGGCAAAAGCTGGGCATACTTGTATTTACGACATCATTAATCCCATATTATCCTGCCTTTCCAACTCTTGTGAGTGCAATCTCCTGTGGTTTAGGATACTAAATTGAAGAGAGAGGAGGGAAGCTTCAACTACAGCTGCAAGGGAGGCCAGTTCCTGGAAGTCTGTGTTGTTGGCATCTGTCTTGAGAGACAAACCACTGCTTTAGCAGCTCCAAAGTGACCTCACAGGGTGTAAGCCTGGGCAGTGTGTTTGGAGGTCCTGGGCTACTCAGATGACAAGACACCCCCCCCCCCAATCTAGGAGCCACAGGTGAGAATTGAGTGCAGGGTTGTTGACCAAAGATGGACAAACAACCCCAGAAGGAGCCTGTCTCCCAACACCCCATAGAGCTGTAATAATCTTACATAAACTGCTTAATCTTACATAAACTGAAAACATAAACATAATCTTACATAAACTGAAAAGCTGCATAGAAACACACCGAATAAATAGATCAGGCATGGCCAAACTTGGCCCTCCAGCTGTTTTGGGACTACAACTCCCATCATCCCTAGCTAACTGGACCAGTGGTCAGGGATTATGGGAACTCTAGTCCCAAAACAGCTGGAGGGCCAAGTTTGGCCATGCCTGAAATAGATAATAAACTCGAATTAGATGGGGAAGCACGGCTGGCTTGTTTCTACGGGTTCGAATGAATTTCTGCTAAAATCCCAGCAACTGGTGCGAGGAACAACTGCTGTTGCTGTTACCAAATTAATGTTGACAGCTACCCATTAATTTTCTTAACCCACGCTGCTTCTTTTCCATAAAGATCGCCCTAGATCCACAAGGCCCAACAGAACACGGAGGGAACCGAACCAGCGCCATGCAGATCCAGAACAAGACCTGAGAGGAGGGCAGGCCTCCCTAAGCCTGCCTGCTCCGCTTCCTCCTCTCCCCACCCCGTAACCCCGGTCAGACTCGGCGCTGGCTGCTACGGGAGAAGGGGAGGGAGAATAATAAATAATAAAATAAACAAAATTTTATTTATATCCCGCCCTCCCCAGCCGAAGCCGGGCTCAGAGCGGCTAACAACAGTAAAATAATACAACATTATGAAATTTCATTATGAGAAGGGAGGGGGAAAAGGAGCCGCTCACTTCCCGGCCAGGTCCTTGTGGGAGCCGCTCGAGCTCATGAGCTGGGTCAGCTCCTGCCTCACAGCCGCCGCCATTTTGGATCCTCCCCCTTCCCGCCCACAACCTGTGAGGGGAAACACAGCACCGCCGACTCCGCCTCCTCCGGCGCGAGGCGCCTCTACGCTAGAGACGGCGACGCAGCCGCGTATCCATACGGAGTCAACGGCTTTGCGGCGTGACGTCACGGATCCCGGAAGCGCCGAAAGGGGAGGAGGAGGAGGAGGAGGAGGAGGGACCCTGAGCGGAAGTGGAGCGCGCTTTGAGGAGGGAAGGCGGGAGAAACCAGCGCGGCGCGAGAAAGAGAGAGGGAGAGGGCGGGCTCGCGGGTTGGTTGGCTGTTTGGCGCCGGTGACGCGGCGCCGGTTGCCAGGGCGCCGCTGCCCGAGCTATTATGGGATGCGGCGGCGGCGGAATGGCGCTGGGCGCGTGATTTTGAACAAACGCGGAACCTGCCGCAGCTGCTGCCGCTGTTGCCGCCGCCGCGAGCAGCCGCCGCTGTCACGGCGACCAGCCGGCCGCGCGCGGGAGCGAGCCCTGGAGCGCGCGGGCGGCGTTGTCATTACGGTGGGGCCGGCGCGGGGGGTGGAAGAGAGCGATGTGAAGCGCCGGGGCTGCGGCGGGCGCAGGTGAGCGCTAGGCGGGCCGAGCGGGGGGCGGGTCGCCTGAGGGGCAGCAAGGGAGAAGCGGCGCAGCCCTGAGGCGCTTGAGGCGGGGGACCCACCGGTCGCCTCCTTCTCCCTTCGCTGACAGGACGAGTCTAGCCGGCTTGTGGGGTGGGCGCCTGTCGGGAAGGGAGGCGCAGTACCGGCCCTTCTCCCTCCTCCTCCGCCTCCCCTCAGGATTATAATATTTTTAATTGTCATTTTTCTATCTGTCAGTGACGAAGGGGTTCGGGACCCCTCGGCGGAGGCAGAAGGTTTTAGGCCCGGCAGGAACTGCGCGGAAGCCCCGGGGTAATATTTCGGCCTCGGAGCCGCGACGAGCCGGTGCCTCCAGGAACGAGGCAGGAGGCTTCATTGTTTTATTTTCAAATTGCCTCTCATTCTTCTGTCAAGAAAGGCCGCGGGGAGCAGGGATTTGCCCCAAAAGCGGGGTGGGGGGAGGCTGGTGGCGTGGGTTGAAGCTGTGAGTTGTAAGTCCTGGGTAGAAGCGACTAACAAATTCAATAAATAAGAGCAAGAAAGGGAAAGAAGAGTCTCGTTTCGAAATATCGAGTTCGATCTCATTCTTCAGTCTGAAGGCTGCTGCTCAAGGAGGTTTGCTTTTGGCGTATCGTAGGGCCGGGCAAAAACTTTAAAATTACAATTCCCAGTCACGGATATTTATTTGTCCAGAATTTAACGCAGGTGGAAGTGTTTTGCTCTGTTGCTGAAACGGGAGCAGAATAGCTGGCCTCAAGCACCCCTCTCTTTCTCACAGGAAACCACAGTTTAACAGGGACTTTAATCTTTATGGCAGTCAGCTGAGTTCCCTGTGTTTATTGTATGGAAAGTCGTTGGACTCTTCTCTTGCCTTACAATCTTATCAGACCTGGGCGTTGAATGGTGTAAAGAGCAAGCTGTTATTGGTGAACTGTCAAAGATTGCTGGACTGTGGCTTGACTGATGTTCAATAATACAAAGTAGCTTTTCTATTTGATTCGTAAGAAAATGGACTCTTATCTTCTGTCTGTCTGTTCCGTTTCTCTTGTCTAAACAGCTAGTGCATATCTTGATGGCAATAGTACTTCGATTTTTATAATGTAGATATTAGAAAGAAATGTTAAATACATATTTTGTTTTCCCTCTGATCAAAATATTCAAAAATCCAACCAAATCCATTCTTTCTAGAGAAACCACTTCACAAATTAAGCAGCTGTTATTTAAAATGCATTTTTCCTGTCAAAACCCAGTACATATAATTCTAAACTTACAAGTATTTATACACTTACGGTAATCTTGAGATCAGAATGGTAGAACTAACAATACCTTTGTAAGTTGCTCATTATGATCCATTTACTAGCAGAGGGCAAATGAGCCAGTGGAGCAATAACTGTGAGCAGTGTATATTGCTAAGTATAAACAAGGAAGCTATATTTTAACACTATCAGTGCTCCAGTATTATAACAATTGCTTTCCAACTATGTTGATTCTGGAAAATCAACAAAAATTCACTTGGGAGGGAAAGGTGAATCTATTGACAGTGGTGCTTGATGAAATACCAATAAATTCTATAAAATTATATCCAATATTAGTCATACTTTCATTAGACATAGTGAAATCAAAGGATTTAAGTTTATTGATTTGTGGGCAAGCCACACTACATATTTCTGAAACCATTTAAAGCAAAACAATGTAAGCACAGGAGAAATGAAAACAAAAATACTCCTGTTAAATAATAAGTGCAATACAAAACTGACCTCAAACAAATTATATCGCCTCATCTCTAAAAGCTTGGTGAAATAAGTCTTTCACTATCCTCCTAAAAGAGTATCCTACTGTGGAGAAATACACCTTAATGGAGAGAGAGTTCCAAAGTTTTGGAGCTGCCACTGAAAAAGCCTTATTATGAGCCCTATTAACCTTGTCCCTTATAGGAACCACCAAGAGAACCTCATTGGCAGGTCTTAAAGACCAGACAGGTTGGCATGGGAGAAGGTATTCTTTCAAATATTTAGCTGAGATTCCTGCATTGCAGGGGGTTGGACTAGATGACCCTTGGGATCCCTTCCAACTTTGTGATTCTATGAAATATTTGTTTCCTGGGCTGTTTGGGGCTTTAAGTGTTAGCATAAGCACCTAAAATTGGGCTCAAGAAACAATTAGCAACCTGTGTGGATACTTTAAAATGGGGATAATATGTGAGCAGGCTCCTGCTCCTATAACCACATGGGCCACCCAAGCTAGACAGATGCAGCTTGGTAGTCTCTATGCGTGGGTGAGATTATGGTGTCAGGAGGAGGAGCAGGTGGCGACTGGATTTGTTAGGCACCAGACAACATTATAGGACATTATAGCTGAGCATGTATAAAAGGGATGGGCCGCACTGAACCAGTGTTGGACCAGACTGTTGGTAGTTAACAGTTGGGGGAGACCCAACAGGAGCTGAAGAGGGTCCCGTTTAGAACAAATCTCCCCCTTACGATGAAGTTGATAAAGTGATTAACATTTAAATGGGGAAGGTGTAGAAGTAGGCATTGTGAGTGCAGGTGCAAAACAAAGCAGTTCAGGGAGGCCAGACCACAACAGTTCAATATGCAAAATGCCAAAAACACTTGAAGACAAAGACTTCATACAAGTTTTTACACACCAATGCTAGAAGCCTCTGAACCAAGATAGGTGAACTGGAGGGCTTGGTCTTGGAAGATGGCATTGATATCGTGGGTATAACAGAGGGTATAAACTTTATAGGAAGGACAGGGAAAGATGCACTAGAGGTTGTGTTGCGTCAAAGAGGGCATTGAGTGCAGCTAGCTAGAAATCCTCAGACAAGGCACAGAGAAAGCAGACAGAGAAAAGTTTTTCTCCCTCTCACATAACACTAGAACTCATGGTTATTTGATGAAAATTCAGAACAGATAAAAGAAAGTACTTCTTTGTGCAGCACACATTTAAACTAGGGAACTTGCCTCCTGTAGGAGGCTGTCATGGAAACCAGCTTGGATGGCTTTAGAGGATGATTAGACAAATTAATGGAGGACAAGACTATCAAGAGCCACAGTGGCTCTGTTCTACTGTACTTCCATTGTCAAAGGCAGTATGCCTCTGAATAAGTTGCTGGAAATTGCAAGTGGGCAGAGTGCTGTTGTGCTCATGTCCAGCTTGCAGGCTTTCCGTAGTGAGAACAGGATGGTCCATTGGTCTGATCCAGCAGACTCATCTTAAATTCTTATTTAACCTTGCAGGACAAGTCCTGTAGTCGCCCGGTGCTATTCTCTGCTGAAACTCATCAGAGATAGGAGTGGAGCCACTATAAAACAGTATCCCCAACTCCAAATTCATGCCATGATCCATGGCATCAAAAGCCACTGAGATGTCAAATAGAACCAAGAGAGTTGCATTGCCACTATGCCTCTTTCAACAAAAGTCATTGATCAGGGTGACCAAGGCTTGCTGGTTTTCCACAGGCATCTGGTTTGGCCACAGTGAGAACAAGATGCTGCATTAGATGGGTCATTGGCCTAATCCAGCAGGTTTATGTTCTTATGCTCTTAAGGTACTTTTGTTCCCCAAACCAGGCCAGGAGTCAGATTGAACTGGGTCCAGATATTACCAACAGGCCTTAAAGTGTATACCAAAGCTCTCATTGACTCTGCTGTAGAACCCAATTAAGAAAACTCTTGACCTTCATAGCATCTCTGCAATCAGATTCCAGAATCTAGTTTAAAACAGCTAAATTTATGCAAGTGTACCAGATAATTGATGCATAGAATATGCAGAAAATTTGCTGCTTTCCAGTTCACAGTGCATGGGCAGGTTTGCCAGGGTATTTTTGTGGAAACTAAAATAGTTGTTTGCCTCATGGAAATGACTTGCAGAAGTACTTTGATAAATATGTAACTTTTATGTGGAAAATGGATCTAATAGTGGCATGATGTATTGGCTCTATTCAAGTTTTCCAGGATGGTTCAACTACTATAGAACATCAAATACCTACATAAATCTCTGTGCATAATTTCTCCACTAGCATATTTTTCATTTAATTGCAAGAGGCATTGCAGCTTTCACCAATGAATTGCTGAGAATAGTGTTTGACACCCAGTAAAGCCTAAGTTAACTGAAAAGGCATTACAGTTCTTGATACGGGAATTTATTCTTAAACTATTTTGCTATGCTGAATTGGCTTGAGTGCCACGCTTGAGGGTTTTGCTACTGAGCAAAACTGAGACATGAATAATGGAGTTAGTCCTTAAGTAGTGTAAGATCTGATCTGTCATTAACAGTCACTTGTATCTTGGCAGTTGAGGGGATACAGTGGTTATAAATTGTGTTGTGTAGAATGTATGGAATGAAAACTCTTTGAAGTGGGAATCTCAGTGTAGTTCCACTTCTCACACACTCTTGGAAGCAGATTCCCATGTTCAATGTGATGTTCCTCTATGTGAGTGAGTTTGGGTTTGTTTGCTGTTTTTTAAGGGAAAAAGCAAGCATAAATGATTTTAGGTGGAAAAACAATGTTTTTCTCCATCAGGTTTGTCTAGAATAGTGTATTAAAGCATTTTCATGCTGATTTCTTTATTAGCCATGAGATGGGCAAAGTTTTCTTTTAATTTTACTAGAAGAATTGCTGGAAGCTTTCCCCCTTAAAAAGCCTTCCTATGTCAATGGAAATTGTTCATAGTCATAATGCACTGGTGTTTACTTTTTAAGGGCAGATAATAAAAGGATGAGAAAGCTTTTGTTGATGAAAAATCTATATATACACCAGATGCACAGTTACTTCTTATTCATCCTGTCCGCACACACCACCTTTCATCTCTCCCGATTCTTAATCGACTAATAAACCATTTGGTCTGCAATCCTATACCCATTTACCTGGGAGTAAGCCCCATTGAACTCAGCGGAACTTACTTCTGAGTATAGGATTGCACGGCCAGGCTTTTAAGGTGCCGTGGAAGTGCAGCTTGTTAGCCCGGCTTCCCTTCTGAATTCCGTCTCGGAGCTGGAATCCGCCCTCGTTTCCTGGAGAAGGGGCGCAAACCCTTTGCGTTTGCGTGGACAGGGAGTCCTGCCCTGGCCGGAGCGCGCGTTTCTTGTAGGTCAGCGCCCGCGTCGTTCCTCCTTTTCTCGGCGGGGGCCGGGCTTCCCCTCCCCTCCGGTGGGAGTGGCTCAAGCAAAGGGATCGGGACGGAGGGAGGAGGCTGAGGTTGTTGCTGAGCTGGGCTGTGATGGTGATGACGAAGTGAAAATGGCGGATCTTTCGAAATACTATCCCGGCCCCTGACATACCAGCGACAGCACCTAAGCAGCCTTGAGAGGCTCCCCCCAACTCCTCTGCTCGCTGCTGCCAGAAACCTCCCTCTCCTCGTCTTTTCGTCCCAACTCCCGGGCAGCCGCTTTGCAGCTATCCAGACACTTCTGGGGGAAGCTCCCTCCTCCCCTCGGGCTGGAACTTAACCCTCCTGGAAGGAGTCGGTGGCTGCGCCCTGGAGAGGGGTGAGAGACGCACCAAGCAAGGCCTGGGCAGGAGATTGGGGGAGAAGGGGAGCCTGCAACGCTGGGTAGGGTGGCTTGCTGTACAGGAAATCCAGGTGTTTTCAAGTGTAACCTAAATAGTTAACCTGGCTGGAAAAGAAGGGAGTATTTGGAGCTGCTGAGGCCTAACTCGCCTTTCAAGGTCTCGCTTGTACTGTGTCTGTCTGATGTTGCATAGCTTTAGAGTTCGGGTAGCGCAAGTGATGTTCATATGGTGGTCAAGGAGAAACCTCTGCAGAACAAATTACTGGATTGATTGCGCCTACTCTTCTTAGGAGCGCAGTGAAGAATGTTAGTATGCTAAGCTGCTCGTGGGACACTAATGATTTTTAAAATTAGCTGCTTGCTTTCAGGGGAGTGTAGTCGCATACATCATAGGTGTGCTTTAGTGGTCACTTTCAAATATATATAATTAACAGCAAGTGTTGCAATGGGCAGAAAATAATAACTTCACAGCATGTTAGATAATTAAAGCTGGGAATTTTAAAATGTATCCCCCTTAACCTTTGAAAGGTGGAAAAGGTCAATGCAGCAGTAATGATTCAGACGGAAAATGAGTGTTTGGTTTTGGTTTTAATTCCAAGTTTTGTTATGAAAAGGTGCAAAGCAATATATTTTGTAAGTGTAATCTAGTTACGTTAGGGTAGCTGGGATTTCTAGCACAATAAGGCAAATGATAATTGGTGTCAAGGAACACAGTCTGAAAATATGTTTTTGTTTAATTACACTGGGTGGTATCTGACTAGGTCATACACTGAGTACACCCACTGAAATCAGTGAACTAAGTAATGATTAAGTGCATTGATTTCAGTGGGCCTACTCTTGATTATGTCAGATGTCAATGTCAGTGTTATTTACCCAGTGACAGCTCTAAAATGTACACAATAAACGTGACTCCTTTTTCTGAGGGCTAGGTCCACATTCAAGTTCTACATATGCATGTGTGATTCCTCTCTCCACTCCCCTATCTATGAAACTGGGTATCTCTCTGTGAGTGACCTTCTGATCATTTTTGTTGATTGAAAAGCGACATATAAATGTGTTAAATTAGTATTTAAAATGGTATCTTCTTAACTATAGGTTCTAAAAAATGAGATTCATATATTAAATATACCAACCATCTTATTTCTAGGTGGGTTTATATCTTGTAAGAGTATCATTTTTAATTAAAGACATTCCATGCGAATTTTAAAACTGTGTTAACTGTTAGCGTGGGATAGCTTTGTATCAGGAAATAATTAGTTAAATGTGCAGGTGGACCTACTTTACTTTTCCTCTAGTGTAAGAAGGAGCAACAAGCCACGACCCCTGGTTTAGAGTTACATCCAAACCAGGATTTGTTGTCTCACTGCTCCCCACCCCCAAGAAATCGTGAAGTTAAACCAAGGTTTGCTCTTAGCTTACCAGTGATGTGTTTGAACAAAAAAACCCCTCATGATTCCTGGTCCAAACATAAGTCAGGGATCATAGTTAGTTGTTTCTGCTCACACTAGGAAGGAGTAAATCAAGAATTATCTGTGTTTATGGCAAACCATTAACTGTAGTTCACCCTGATGTATGGAATGGAATGTAAGTTATTATTTATATTTTACTTTTCTGCAATCATATTTGGAGCTTGCAACAAAGTAACAGAGATATGCCGTATTTTCCCGTGTATAAGACTATATTTTCCTCAAATTTTTAAAGTTTAAAATTGGGGGTCTTATACACAGAATGTTAAAAATATTTATTTCTTAATTTTGGGCTCAAAAAATAGGGGCATCTTATCCATGGGGGCATCTTATAGATGGAAAAATATGGTAGTTCAAAAATATAGCTAATTTAAATATGAAGCATATCTATATAGACACCTTAGTAGAAAATATTTAGAATTCTGGATATTCCAGCTGTATTTTTTTTATGCTTCATATGTTACATAGTTTCCTATATTTTATTGGGGGGGTAGTAGAATTCTTCATATTTAGATCACCATATAAGCTATAAAATAGAATTCAATGCAGAATCTGTAGGGTGTGCAAAGGTGTTTAATTTATTGGTTGAATACTGGAGGTTCTTGCAAAACTAATTAAAATTAAAACTTTTAAAATTATTTGAATAAACAACTTTCTTTAAAAGTAAGCCATTTTCCTCTTGGGATTTGTGTTTATTCCCTTGGTTTTGAAATGTCAAAAGCAGACTCCCCCAATTTGGAATGCTCCATGTACAACTCCTCTAATCTCTGACCATTGGACAAGCTGGCTAGAGCTAATGGCAGTTGTACTTCAAAATGTCTGAACAGCCTCTGGTGAGGAAAGACAGCTGTAGAGGATTAGAAATTTGTATTTTCATAATTTTCCAACTTTCATTTCTTGACACCTTGTGATATTGCAAGTATTTATATTTCTTATGATACGATACGGTGAGTACAATGTTTCACCAGCCATTGTTTGGCATCCGTGAAGCTTACTAAGATCTTAGACAAGCTTCAGCTTTCAGACTTAATTTCTGATTCCGTTTTCAGTACAGTACACAGCAAATTGAGCAAGTCATATACAAAGTAGCCTTGCAGTTTTAGTGCAAGGCTTTTAGCAGCCCAAAATAAAATTTAGGGTAGCTTTTCATTTGTTACGTCACATTGCTTTTTACCACTGAATTGGAGCAAGCGGCAACCCTAAGAAAACTCAATTACCATTTCCTCTGATTCAGCGGTAAAATGTGGGTTTTCCTGGGGAAAGCATCTTGACACACACACATACACACCCTAAAAAACCCACAACATCACTCAAATACAGACCTGTGCCTACAGAAGCAGCTGAAAGGTAACTGAATGAGCCCTTAGTTAAAGCTAACGGTGCTTTGTGGAAGAAGCACATAGGACACTCAGTCTTTTCACGATATTTATGAGACTAGGAGGCATTGCATGTAGGCTGTTAATCAGGAGAGCCTGCAAAAAACATATTGCATTGGTTCTGAAGGATCTGCACTGGCTGCTGGTTTGCCACTAAACCAAGTTCAAGGTGCTTGTTCTGTCAGATAAAGCTCTACACAGCTGCTCCTACATACACCTGCCTGTTGGTTACAACCTTCTGGATACAGCATTCCCTCTTAACAGCCACATTTACCACGAATTTGCTGCATGACAACATGTAAGAGGACCTTCTTTGATTGGTGCCTGATACCACAATGCCTTCCCATCTCATGTATGACTTATGCCGACCCTTGTGGATTTTTGGTGCCAGTTAAAAATTAGTTGATGTTGTAACATTTTATTGAGATTTCATTATGTTTATTATATTTTATCCTGCTGTGGGGTTCTTTTAGTGAAGGGTGGGCTAGATTTTTGAAGTAAATAAGTAAAGCATACGCTGCAAAGATAAATCAATGCTTTTAATTGTTCTATCCTCCCTAGTGAACCTTCTTTCTAATGGCTGTGACCTTCAATATTATCTCACTCTTTTAAATCTTTATTGCTTATGAAATGGTCCAGACTTGGTTTTCATTTGAGGATTTGTACTCCCAGATTGTACTTCTCATATTGCTGTTGACATGGGAAATAATTGGAAATTTTCTGATCTTGAAAGGACTCTTGCTCTGCCTTTGAGGGAGTATATTAGAATTCGAGTTCATACTTCTGTAAGGGTTGCTTTGGTACCATGCTCAATACACCAGTACGGTATGTTTCCCTCTGCCTAGGTAGTTATAAATAGTGCTTTTGTATAGGACTTTCTTGCTGAATTAGGGTCTACCAGCGGTTACCTCTGGCAAACCCTTTGTCATGTTGAAATTGTACAGCACCAGCTCACCTGGGTACAAGGGAATCTTAATCATTTCAGGATTATGTTGAAACATAAAATGTCTGCATTAATGAGACTTTTAGCCTCTGCGCAACTGGAATTTGCACATCCCACAGACAAATGGTTAAGGTAGTCAGTGATTTTACTTTATCAGTATATCTTAGATTTTTATGGTAATTGCATTTTTATATATAGAAAAAACTGACAAAATGTATATTATATAGATTCCACAAACAATAATTTTGCTGTTAATCTTTAGGAATTAAGGGCTAATTAATTCTCATTGGTCAACACCCCTCTTCCTTAGGATAAGGTAAAGGGACCCCTGACCATTAGGTCCAGTCGTGGCCGACTCTGGGGTTGCAGCACTCATCTTGCTTTATTGGCCGAGGGAGCCGGCGTACAGCTTCTGGGTCATGTAGCCAGCATAACTAAGCCGCTTCTGGCGAACCAGAGCAGCGCACGGAAATGCCATTTGCCTTCCCGCTGGAGCGGTACCTATTTATCTACTTGTACTTTGACATGCTTTCGAACTGCTAGGTTGGCAGGAGCAGGGACCAAACAACGGGAGTGTCGCGGGGATTCGAACTGCCAACCTTCTGATCGGCAAGTCCTAGGCGTCCCTTATCTTCCTTAGGATACTTGGTTCCAAACCACCACTTTTAGCTCAATCAGAAGAGCATGAGACTTAATCTCAGGATTATGGGTTTGAGCCCCATGGTTTGGTTTCTATGATTCTAGGCTTTGTCAAAATGGAACTATAATGTCTTCAGGGGGTCAAAAATACCTGATTAATGAATTAACTGAAACTATGGGCTCTTCACTTTTAAAGGAAGGTGTTCTTTCTGGTAATGGAAAAGCTGGAGCATGCCTTTTGAAATCCACCTTGTTTATTTGCTTTGACTAGCAGAAACAATGCTTATGCTAATATATTGATAACTTCCTTTGGAATGACCGCAGTGAAATTTCTTGTGCTTACCTGTCTTGTTCCATGTCCAGCTAAGGTAGTAATATGTGCTTATTTTCTAAAATAAGTCAATCACAGAAGAGTATTTGCAAATGTTCTAAAAAGCACTTGCCTGCCTGAGAGTCATCACTGCTTGGTGCTATTTTATTTGGCTACATTCCCACTGCCAAGTGAATGGTGAGGTTAAAAAGTTTCCTGTGCCTAGTAGACCTCAGATCAGTTCTAATCCTGTCCTCTGGTATCCTGCCTACATGTATATAAAAATTTACTGAAGTTGTGACGTCTATTCTGAAATAAGCACATCATGAAACTGTATCTCAGACTCTTGTATATTCTGTTATCCTAGAGCTGGATCTGAAAGCCAGAGCTAGAGCGGACCTTGGATATGTCACAAGTTTATAAAACAAAAGCAACTTCTTTTGGAGAGGTAGGTGGGGGTTCATTGCAAGAGAACCTCAGTTATCTGGATTAAAGTTAACACTGCTTCATAAAAGCATTTATTTCAATCTTGCCTCCATCTCCTGAACCTGCAAGTTATTGTAATTTTCAGCTCATTTGGGTATAATCAGTGGAAAACTCACTTCCCCCTTCCTTTGTGTTACATGCATGAACACACTGTACTTGTTCTGTACTCTGTTTTGGCTGTTAGTCATAAAATTATACAAATCGAGCCATAAAGCAGCTTTGTAATCAATGAACAAAACATCCAGCATGTTATTAATTCATTTGAATACCTTCTAAAGTGCTAATCTTTTAATTATGCATGGAGATTTTATATAAATGCCCTCATTGTGGCCTGTTCAGGTTAGTAAGTGCTGCTGTTGCTTCATCCTGACATCCAGCATTAGTATTATGCACAAAGAAAAAATAAAAATTTATTTGGCCAGACATTGTGACCATAAAGTATATTTTGGCCGTATGGAAACTATTATTGCTCCTTATTGTACTTGAATTGATTCAGTGGTTTAAATGAATATTTACTGGTGTATAGCTTTTTATTACTGTAGTGGTTCAGCACCCTGTGCTGTAGGAAAGCAGAGTATAAAAATGTTGAAAGAATGAATAAACTAGTGAGAGGGTACGGGGCAGTCCCATATGACAAAACAGCTCATGGAATAAGGCAAAGGGCAGGGAAGAGGTATGGTCTATATAGGCACAGCTCCTGTCAATTACTGCTAAATTGCATTATTATACACTGTAAATGTAAACATTTTGTGGTTTAAGACTGTGCATCCACCAGTGTGCCTTGGGCATTGTGTATTTTGGAACATTATTCTCAATTTTATTTTTTCCTTCTCTGGCTAAGTAATTCGTAGTGGGTGTATGCTTTAAATCTGAGTTTTTCTTCTGTCACTTCATGTAAACTCTCCTTTCCACACTGAATCTCAGATTAGCTGAATTTTGCAGGTTTTACAATTTCATTAGCATTCTTCCTACCAATTATTGAAGAAGTAGGCTATTTTCTCAGCTTTTTCCCCGTGACATTTTCAACAATACAAAAATACAATTATTAGCTGCTTGAAAAACTCTTAACCTAGTTTGTTATTAAATAGCTTGTTGAAGATGTTAAGTACCTTGGATGATCAATTTAAATTTGCACATCTGTGCAATTATCTCATTATATTGTGGTTTTTACACTCAGCTGTTCTGGAGGTGTGTTCTTTCCATGGAACATTTACCTGTTCTTGAAAATATGGGGGGGTGTTTTCAGTAACCATGAAAATCAGTTTTGATGTGTAAGGTGGTTGAACATCAGATTTATGAAAGGGATTTCCAAATGTGCTATGAGAGGGTGCTTGAGAGAAAGCCTAGAGGTGGAGAGACTTGAAATGGTACTTAAACATTAGAATTTTGTCAGTTTGGGACTGGATTTATAAGGAGCAGCTTGCTTATAACATCTGAAATCTTCCCATCATCTTCAGCCCTAACAGATGGTGCTACATTATAATGCTTCTGGACGTCGTCTGATGTGGAACAGGATTTAAAAGAAATTCAGGTAACTGAACAGAACTCATGATTTTCTATACTTCAGTATTTCATGGAATCACTATAGAAGTCAAATGTCCAATCTATGGACAGTTCCAGTGTCAGAAATGTCCTAACAAGCTTCCTTCCTGGTTGAGAACATGCAGAGTTTTGTACTCTCATTAACCCCCATCAATAGCTTTTCATAATTGCTCAAAGGTACTTCTTTTCAAAGTTGAAAAAGCAAGCAAGAGGCATTTAACAATTTAAGGGCATATTCCAGCCAGGAAAAACCACTCAAGGAGGTTGCAAAGACGATTGTCTTAGACATGCTTGTTAGCCAAAGCAGTGGCTAATCTGTCTGCAAATTTTTAGCCACAGCCAATACCATGTAGATGTTTATTTCACGGTTTTGTAGGCTCCCACAATAATACATCCGATGCTGCAACTTGCACATTGTTGTGGAGCTGAAAAATGAATTTCCTTTCTTTGAAATATCACTGCAGTGCCTCACCTTTGGCCTGTCGTCCGCATTTGCAATATGGAGGTGGTGTCGGCGGAAGTGAACAGCTTGCTACCTGAAGAGATCATGGACACAGGCGCAACGCTGGAGGAAGATGAGAACATAGAGGCTGTAATTGTGGGTGACACTATGGAGATGGAACTGGAAGGAATGGCAAACGTAAGCTCAGGCAGGGATTCTGTTACTTCTGGCACGTCGTCCATCACCACAGAGACCGTCATGGTGTCCAGCAATTGTGTAAGCCACGTCATAGCCAGTACTGCCACTACAAAAGCCGGTACTAGTGTGACTGCACAACCTTCCTTTCAAAGTAGCCTCCAGAAACTTGGTCCTCAGACTCCTGTCACTATATCGGCCAACCAGATAATTTTAAACAAGGCAACTGACTTGAAAATTGGCAACCAGACTATAAAACCAGAAGGGCAAAAGCTCATTGTAACAACTCTGGGGAAACCTGGGCAGCCCATTGTCCTGACATTACCCCACAACCAGCTGTCTCAGTCACAGAAGGCCACGTCGCAGGTGCAAGCAGGTGACTCCAAGCTGCCAGCGCAGCAGTTCAAGGTGGTAACTATTGGAGGAAGGTCAGAGGTGAAACCTGTCATTGGTGTTTCAGCCTTGAGTCCAGGGAGCCAGTTGGTAAATGCTACCACCCAATCCTCTGTATTGCAGACCCAGCAATTAAAAGCAGTGCAGGTAAGAAGGCACACTGTTTCTCATTATCTTTTGTGTTAAAATTGCTCCCATTCATGATTCCCTTTTGTTGGCAGTAACGTAAGTGGAGCAGAGTAAGGCAGGGAAAGTGAATCAATAAGAAGCAAAATGTAAGGAAGAGTTACAAGAGCAATGGAGGTGATGAATGATTATTTTTTTAAAAATAGAGTTCTTGCCTATAGAGAGGGATGTGTAGCAGCACAAAACCAGTTAGAGGACACTTCTTGGGGTGGTGAGAAGATACACATGGCTAGTGATGGGTAGAAGCAGGAGGGAGAAGTTGGGGGACTGCTTCCAAGCTAATCTGTTTAAGGGCAGTGGAGATTGAGAGTGAAGACACTGCAGAAGGTGAGAATATGTGGATTTTGGCTGTTATTGCATACAAACAATAATTCCTCTAACTGAGGGAATGATTCTTCTTTTGCTTTTCAGATTGCTAAAAAAACCAGGACACCCACCTCAGCCCCGGTGATAACTAAGCTGATCTTCACAAAACCAATCAACAGCAAAGCTGTTACGGGACAGACAACACAAGTGTCACCGGTCATTGCAGGTTATATATTTGTGGCTTCTTGCGTGGTGCCGTTCCTAAAGGGGTGAAATGTGAATTGAGTCAGATACAGGCTGGGATCCAATTGGGCAGATTTTCATGGAGGGCTTTTAGGCTCCTTTCTCTTTTACACCGCTGCCTTCTGAGTTCCCTCAAAAAAGCCAGGGAGTCCTTCAAAGTGACATTTAGGAGTGATTATCAGGGGAATCTGATAATTCTGCCCTTGTATGTTCACAGAAGCACTTTATGTGCACGCACAAGGCTCTTTGGGTCCAAGCCACAGAATGAATCTTGCTGCTCTTCATCTCATAACTTCTCAGGGAAGATGAAAAGTGTGTCAATTTACAGATTACGTGGGTCATGTAAAATAGTGCTTTCAAAACCTAACAGCAGCATTGTTATTTCATGTCTCTCTCAAATGTTCAGATTGTGTGCACGGTGTCAACCAACTTAACCATGTAGTAAATGTGGAAAAGCTTGCACGTTTCATAAATGTGCATTAAAAGTGTAGTGTTATGTGCAACTGACTTGCTCTGAAGAGTTCTGTGGTTGCTGTTACTCCACTCCTGGCTACTGACTGGTTCTGTTGCTAGGGAGTCAAGATGTTTCTTCTCATCTCCCTATGCATTGCTGCAGTGTTTTATCACTACTTCCTGGCTCTTTGTTGGGGAAATAAGATGGTTTAAACTGTTCAAACTTCTGGGTTTTTAAAAAGATGAGTACTACTTTTAAGCTGCAAAGTCCTCTGTCGGTTCTAAAGGGTAAAGTGGATAAGGTTTTAGGAATTTTATAAAAGTGGAAAACTAAAATATTCACTTTACACCTTATAAATCAAGAGTAGCAATGCAAATGGACAATACTACTCTTCACCCTCATCACAAACACACAGAGAACCAAAATTAACAACTGAATATGTAAAGGGAAACCACACAGTATCTGCTAATATTTTAATGTTTATGCATTTTTAAACACCTGGAATACAAATTCAGACTAAAGATCAGTAACCCATGGAGAGAGGAATTTCTTCAGACTTCTTTCCATGAAACTCCATTACTTGAGGAGATGCCTTTTCTATTCAGTCATCTTACCACTTGATCCATCCTCCATCCTCTTTAAAATATATTATAATGCATGACAGGGGTGGAAATCACATTTGTATTAATACAGACAGCCAAGCATGCATGGTGTAGAAAAATTTCATCATGTGATATACATTGTTTGCTTTATTAGTCCTTTATCATTTAGGATGAAATTATGTACAGCTCCATTCACTTCCACAGTTGCCTTAGATACAACTATTGTTGTCACTCCCATTGAAAGTGCCCAATGCAGTGCCTCCCCAGTCAGATTAATTTCAGTTTATGCAGCCTGATAATGTGGGAAGGACTCTGCAATGATCTGACTGGCTTCTTGCTCTCTTAAGCCCTGTCCACCCTGTTTGGTGAAAACCACTTGGGAGGGGTTGATCAGTTGTATCCAGGGTGTGTTGAATGCATTTTTACGTGACAGAGTCGTACCTGCTACCTTTAAATAGGCATATGTATTGTAGGGCCCATTTTATGTAACATCCTTCCAGTTGAGGTCAGATAGGCCCTTTCCCTACTAAACTTTTGGCTGCTACTGAAGACTTTCTTTTTAATCCAACGGGTATTTTAATTGTAGCTTGATTTTATAGTTTTTACTAATTTTATTTTTGTATTGTATCTTTGTAAACCGCTTAGAGACTGTTGTTGTTAAGTGGTATATAAATCATTTAAATAATTTTAAAAAACTCACTTGGGAGTAAGCTCCATTGAACTAATTCAGACTTAATTTTGAGTACATGTATAAGATTGCATTGTTAATGACAAAGCTTGTAACATATAGTGCTGTAAACAAGCACTTTCTTTTGATTTTTCCATAACAACAGAGCCAGTATTAAAGTGCCTTTATTATTTTTATATTTTAAACACTGTTGTTACTAAGCAGGAGTTGTACGCAGTGGACCCAGTTTGCATGTAATGCTACTGTGTGGTTTAACAAACCACAAGATGTCTCACAGACAAATAAACCTTGGATTGTTTCTCCAAAGTTTTCTGTTTTTCAGCTACTCTTGCCTTTGTAGCTTGATGAATGGCTGGGGTTGGCAAGCCACGCTTAAGGAAAAGTGGTGGGCTTGCAGGAAATGCCAAGTCATAGTTAAAACAAATCAAGAACTATAAGCCAACAACAAACCAGGTTTTCGGACAGTGGATGATTTTTGGTAGTAAACAAGCCATAATTGAGCTGTTGGCAGGCTTCACACATAATGCTAAGCTGTGGTTTAACAAACCACAGTTTAACAAGCCATGGCTTAGTGTTTTGTACAAACCCAGGCCAGTCACTGCTTCATGTGTATTCACTGCAGTGTCCTGTGAAAATTCAAGGCCAAAACTGTAGTCAATACTTTTATCAGTGCTTTTAGAGTGTAATGAATCTCTTCCAGTCAAAATGCAGGAATGTAAAATGAAGAGCTAATTCTGCTTGTTTAAAAGAATAGAGTGATCCAGCACAATAGCATTCTCTGAAAATAACATGGATTTATTTTCTTGAAACAACATTGTGGGCTGCTGTTCAAGGTGTCTGCTTATCTAATGCATCAGTACCTATCCCTGTTCAGTTAGAGGGTTTGGTTTAATTTAGACTAAATTTGTTTTTAATTGCCCTCATAGTATTAGAAAATTGGATTCGATATTCTTTATAAACACTTAAAAGCTATCAGTAAGTCTTCTATGCTTCTTCAATTAAAAAAAGCAAATGTTCCAACTAATTTGCTTCTATTTATATCCAATGCATTTCTGAAGTTCTGGATAGCTTGTGAGCTAAATGGAAGTGCTTTATTTATACCAAAGCTCAAAATTGTGATTCAATCTAGTTAAGAGCATGAGGAGAGATCACTAGTATGCTTTCTTAGTTCATGTAGAATATTCTGACATTGGTTGCTGCTTGTTCTGCGTTTCAAAATGGCCCACAGCTTTCAAGAACTTGCCAATAAAAAGCAAGCAATTAATTGCCATCAAATTCCACTTTAGGAACATGCGATATTCTGGAAGTCTGTGGCTTTGTTCAAAACAACAATAAATAATGGTTTACTGCTACTTTTTGTCCCAGGCTGTGCTCCCCCTTTTGCCATGCTCTGTTCTTCTCCCATAAAGCCAAGAGGCAAAGTTTGGAAACTTTTGCTTAAGTTCACTGTGCCTTCCCATGTCATTCAAGCTGGGAATTGTGGTTTATATAACGATCCATGGTCAGCTTCAAAATAAGACAAGTTCAAACCATCACCCAAGCATCTGAAACATTTCCTTTCCTAGTTCTGGAAGTAGTTCAGATGGCAGCTTAGTAGCAGTGAGTATACCTCCCTGGTATGTGTAAGTGTAATGGTTGCGGAGTGTTCTGAGCTTCCCAGTCACTGCCCCCTTTATCATGAGGTTGAAAGGATGGTTATCTCTTCGCCTCACCCCCCGCCCCCAAGTTCATACAGCTGAAGGAGTTAGATGGAAGAGTGGTGCTTTTTTGCACTTCCTCTTTCAAGGCCCAGATCAGAACCTGAGTTGTTGAACATTTGTGGAGTGACCGAAAGCATAGCTGGGCGGGGGGGGGGGACCAAACTGGGAGACAGAAAACGGATGTGGTGATGAGGGATGCAGGGGAGAAGAGAATGAGCAATGTGTGCACACATAGGATCCAGTTAAATGAAATCTCTTGAAACTGCATAATTGGTTCACAAATTTACCCCCCTCCCTCCAACCACAGTCAAATTATCAATCACACCTATTTCCATTGACAGAACGGTAAAAAAAATACACTTCCAGTGGTTTCCGGTGTGGCCATTGTGCAAAAACATGGATCTGAGACACAGTTTTATGGAACCTCATAATTTCTACATCAAAATCATAGGTCAGCTCTGTGTCTGCTGATGCGTGCTTTGAGTTGTTGTCATCCTATGTCAAAATCATGAAGATTCATGGGGGATATGAGCCCTGGATCTGTGTTACTGTGGCGCTGGCTGACAACAGATATGAATTTTTTAGTGCACATTCTACCCCCTGCTCCTGCCCAAACCACAATCCGATTAAAACCTATGTCAAACCAGAGAGGGTGGTGCCCATGGCAAACTCGCAACATTTCCATATTATACCAACTGGTAACTGTGGTTCAACAGTAACTGGTTAGTTTCAATGAGCCTGCTCAAGATCAGTTATCACAGATTAGTTATACTTTTTAAATGTCCTTGGACCATCCTGCCACAGATCAAAGAGTCATAAAAGGTGCATTTTCTCCCAAATAACTGGACCCTGCAGTTGAAGAATTTTGGTCTTCGGGGCCACGAAAGACCATGGGAGGCTGTAAAAGCTACTAGATGGTACTTTGGAAAACTTATATTAAACTCCAGGAGAGGTTTACAGTTCTGCAGTATACTATGTTCCTTAACCATACTCCCAATAATCACTGATAAATCAAGCTTCCTTCTCACCCAGCAGGTGGGGACTGAGTGAGGCACTTGAAAAGGAAAAACATACTTGTGCAGCCAGGCTTCTTCAAGGGGCATTTCAACAGAAATGTCTTGTTTTCCTTCTGTGTCTGACTTTTAATCAGAGCTGGAATAACCTGAAGCTGAAGCCTGGAAGGAAACAGGTGGCCCAAGCAGTAATGCAATGCACACAGTCTCATCTCGGGATGTAAATGCACCCCTGTGGTTTCCACTTATGATTTATTGCTGACAGAAAGTTCTAAAAGGGGGGGTTACTGAATGAGGTTGGTGGAACTTTTCTCGCAAGATTATTAGTTGTAACCAGCTGTTGTCATCTTTCCCTTTGCATTTTGTCCTGCTTTATAACAGGTTTCTATTTTTGTTAGAAATACAAGCGGTGAGAATTGAATCAGCTGTATTTCTGGTATATCTTTACCTGGAAGTTGCTAACACAAGAGAAAAATGGCTAATTGTTAATCTTTTGATCTGGAAGTTTGGATTTTTGGCAGCGTGCTGGAGTCAGTTTTGTCTCTCTTTTTCTGTTTTCATTTTATTCTTGATGGTCTTCAGCTATTTTATTACAAAAAAGAAAACACTGTCAGAAAATGTGAGACACTTCTACTCTGCTACCTGGGGGGAAGGATGAAATGAAGGCAGCACTTCTTCTGCAACAGTGTAGAGCAGTGAATTGACATGCTGTTTCTTTTCATGACACCAGCTATAATCATCAGTTTGTTTCTGTTCTCTTTTTTTTCTACAGGTCGAGTTCTTTCGCAGACCACTCCAGGGACACCTCCAAAGACGGTGACTATCTCAGAAAGCGGCGTCATTGGGACTACTTTAAGTTCTGCTATACAGCAGACACCAAATAAGATAGCCATTTCTCCCTTGAAGTCCCCCAACAAGGTAAAAAGGTCTATTCAGGTTTACAATTATTTTGGTGTTGCTCTGAAAATGATCTGAAGTAGTAGGATATATTCCATTTAAACATATTCCACTTATTCAAATGTGGAAAGTGTGAGTTAAATTCTATTAATCTGTATTTACTTAAAATGGTAGCTGAGCCTTCCAAGTGAAGAACAAGTAACCTGAGCTTCAAGCTGCCTATTTCAACCTGTTTTTTGAGTTTGTTTGAATACTTTAAAACCTCAATTTCTTATCACTACTGCTCGATTCTCTTAAATAGGGCTATGTTTAAAACTTGTCATTGAGGTTTTCATAGCTTTTTTATAAACTTGAGGAAGCATTTCCAGCCCTGCACTTGAGCTTGTTTGATATCACTTAAAATCTTATAATTTCTTTATTTCCTTCTGAGGAAACTGATTAGTTCAGTGAAATTAGTTTTGTAGCTGGCATCTCGTAAAAGGTAAAGGTAAAGGGGCCCCTGACCATTAGGTCCAGTCGTGACCGACTCTGGGGTTGCGGCGCTCATCTCGCTTTATTGGCCGAGGGAGCCAGCATTTGTCCGCAGACAGCTTCCAGGTCATGTGGCCAGCATGACTAAGCTGCTTCTGGTGAACCAGAGCAGCGCAGGGAAACGCCGTTTACCTTCCCGCTGGAGCGGTACCTATTTATCTAGTTGCACTTTGACGTGCTTTCAAACTGCTAGGTTGGCAGGAGCAGGGACCGAGCAACGGGAGCTCACCCCGTCACGGGGATTCGAGCCACCGACCTTCTGATCGGCAAGTCCTAGGCTCTGTGGGTTAACACACAGTTTTGTTTAATTCTAGTTTATTTTTTGATTTTTGTTATTCTGTAGTCGATTATTTCTCTTTTCAGGGTAGTTTCTTTTGTTCTGTGTAATTTCTTGGTTCCGTGACTGTCTTTTTTTCACTGGCCTATTTCAGCCTGGGCTCGCTCAGTCGATAGAGCATGAGGCTCTTCATCTCAGGGCTGCAGGTTCGAGCCCAACATTGAGCAGCAGATTCCTGCATGGCAAGGGGTTGGACTAGATGACCCTTGTGGTCCCTTCCAACTCTACAATTTTATGATTTATTTTAATCACGTTTCAAATGATCCACAGCAACAAAACCTGTAAACTTACTGCCTCTGTTTCTTTTAATGAAATTGGAATTTCCAAATTACCAAACATCTACCAGCTGAGCAAAATTATCGGGGGCCACTTTCTTCTTGCCAGCAGCTTCTGATGCCTAAACTGTTGTAACTTGTTTACCAACCTGGTGCCCTGCAGCTGCTTTCAGTACCAGCTAGCAGGTGGTGGTGGTTGTCCAAAATAGGTTGGCTCATGACCCCCAACAGCATGAAAAGTCTTGTGCATTTGTATTCTGTTCTGATTTTGAAGCTGAACGAGCTGTAGTTGTGTGGAACTGTATTACAGAATGTTTTAGCCTAAGATCTTTGCTTTGTTAAGCAGCTAACAGTGGTGTCTGTCGCCTCGCAGCCTCCAAGCTCACCCCAGAAAGCAGTTGGTGTTCCTCTAAACGTAGCCCTGGGGCAGCAGATTCTCACAGTGCAGCATTCAACACCATCTTCCCCCGGAAAGGCTGTAGCTAACAATACAACTCAGGTATGCAGCATTCTGGCTCTTGTTCTGAAAGCCTCACCATCAAGAGTCCGACTCACAGCCCTGCATAGTTTCAGACATTGTTAACTGTTTATCCATCGAAGTTTTGCATTTGTTTTGATGAGTTGAAATGATATGCTATTGGGAGAAATAGCTTAAAGTAAATTTGGTCACAAACTGGTGCTTACTGTATCCGACATCATTAATACAAAGTGATAGTGCATTTCAAGAGTTTATTGATCTGTGCTTTAAAATGAAGCACAAGGGGGAATAATGTTGACTCACTAGAAACTACTTCTTTGCCAACAATAAAATAGAGGCTGATATATTGACACCACATAAATAACTTTACAACTATTTTAACAGGCTGTGAAATCTGCAGTACAGACCCTTACTATGGGGGGAGTGAGCACATCTCAGTTTAAGACTATCATTCCCTTGGCAACAGCACCCAATGTTCAACAGATTCAGGTACCTGGAAGCAAATTCCATTATGTCCGGCTTGTAACTGCCACAACAGCCAACAGCTCAGCACAGCCAGCCACTCAGAATCCCAGCATCAGCACAGCATCTCTTCAGCAAGGTTAGTAGTCTCCATAGTTGAATGTTTTCACGACAGTTTTGGAAGTGCTTAACAGAAATGCAAATACAAAGGGCATTAAGTAGGCATATGTTTAACATTCCGTGTTCTGCTTTGTGCTGGTTGTATGCCCACTCCCAAGTAGGAAAGGTTTCCTAATACTTGTTGGACTAATGATTTAGCCATGAATGTTCATTGTTGATCTTTGACCAAGATTCGGGTGTCCCCATTTATCAGGCAGCCTCCCCTTCTCAGTCCCACCTCCATTGCAATAATTAGGTTTTTTAAAATGAACAGCTTCCAGCAGTGCAAATGCAAACTATTTTTAAAGTTGTAATTGCCACTTAGGGGGTGATATACATTCCTTAGCCATGAAAAGTGTCAGATTGGAAACGCTGCTTGTTTGCCCTTAATTTTAGGAGATGTTGCAGATGTATGGTCTTTTTGTGTTGTGTTGCTTTGTTTCACCATGATTTGTCTAGGAGTTGATCAGGTAAATGGTAAACAGCAAAAGTTTGAGGTGTGTGTTGTTGTTCTATCCAAAATTCTGAAAAAACTCGTTTAAAATATTTTTTTCTGTTAAATGATTTCAGCATGTAACAATGCCATAAAAATAGATATCGAAATATCCCACCCTAACCCGGAAGCTGGTGTTCAGGCAATACATACAAAAGAACAACAAAACCAAAATGGCCCTACCTTTAGTATACAGGAGTAACAACCAGAGAAGCTGCATCCTGTAAACATATTTGCACAGGAAGTTGCATATTGTGTCTCATGTTGTTTCTTTTGAGCAGCTAAGCCAATGGTGGTGAATGCAACCCCCGTGAGGATGTCTGTCCCAATTGTTCCAGCAACGCAGGCAGTCAAACAAGTGAGTTTTGCGTCCGCCTACGTACTTAATACGTATTTCTGGTTTTGTACAGTTGGAATTTCCAAAGTAACTTCTCCTGTTGATTTGCAAAGAATAAGATCTCATGTGCAATGAAGGCATCATGGCAATTTCCTTTCCTTGCAGGTGGCGCCCAAACCAATTAGCACAACTTCGCAGATAGTTACTACAAGCCAGCCACAGCAGAGGCTAATAATGCCTGCCACACCACTGCCACAGATCCAGCCAAACCTCACCAACCTTCCCCCGGGCACAGTGCTGGCTCCAGCCCCTGGTGCAGGGAATGTAGGCTATGCGGTTCTCCCGGCTCAATATGTCACACAGGTATGGCATTGATGTGGAGATGAAATTGACCAAAATATTTAACAAGCGTGTGATGCTTTATAGTGTATAGATTCTTTTAACAAAAATGACCCACTTGGGAGTTAAGGCCAGAAGAATTTCAGAGTTTCCAATGTCTGTGGACACAAAATAAGTGCTAGAAATAGGGTAGGCATAATCCATCATTTTCTAATCTTTGATACCCAAGACGTTGGGCTTTTTCCTCCCGCTTTTGGACTAACTGTGAAGCACACCATTGTACTGAAGTGGATACACACATTCCCTCTCCCAGGATGTTTTCCCTGCTGGAATTTTCCCAGGCTGCCAGCTGTGCTGCAGGCTGTATCAGGGCACCCTTCCACATGGGGAGATGTCGGTGCCCATATGTTGGCAGGAAAAAAACCACAGTCCTGCACAGGGCCTTCCTGCTTAAAGGACATGGTTGCATTTCCCTTCAGTCCTTCTCTCATCACACTAGTGTAACCCAGCACAGTTCGGGAACTGCTAGCCTGATGAAACTTACTGATAGACACTAGCACAAGATGCTGCATATGCTTGGAACGTGTGTTAGACAGGCAAGACTGAGGAACACCTGTGGATTGCTGCTGTCTTCCTTTGGAAAACATGGGATAGAAAATTGCATGTAGAGCAGCTGTGTAGAGGCTTACTGGTCCAAATCATTGAGAGTAGCCCTCTAATGGAAAACAGCAACATCCCCCACGCTCTCCCTTGTAGCCAGATAGTCTGGCAGAGCTGAAAGAAATGAGAGCTTCAGTGTGACTTAATTCATGGAGTAGATGGCCAGGTGGAATTCATTTGGTGCACGGCCCAAGCAGATGATGTGTCTTCTGCCAGAAAAAGAGATTAGGAAGAACTTACCCCACCAGCAATTGAAATACAAAGCAGGCAAGAAAGAAGGAGCCTTTCAACATGGATGGAAAGAGGAAGGACATTGTTTGCCATCATGGCAGCTGAGAAGAGATGGTTGCCAAAATGATACTCCGGTTTTGTAAATGCAAAATCTCATTCCAGCCAGCTTGGAGGATTGCTTTGAAATAAAGCTGAGTTCCAACTGTTCCCAAATAAAGCTGAAAATGGAAGATCTTCTTTGCTGGAAAAATCAGACTTGTCTCTGGAGTGTGAGGTTCAAGTGCATTCTAAGAACTAAATAATAGAAGATTATGGACTGCATGGAGATGAGCGGAAAATAATTTTAATAACAGAGAACAAGAGTCAAATCCCTTTAAATACCTTTATGGGGAAATGAGAATGTGGGATTCTGAATCTAAAAACAATAAAATGGCTGGGAAAGCAAGGGCAGCTGATGAAATTTATTTTAGGTATTAACCCACCATCACTATACCTCAAGGCCATGAAGGTCATCAGAAATTCATCTGGTTAACAAAAGGGTGTTGCCGGGGAGACGTAGGACCTCAGCTGTCTTCCTCTTTGAAAATTTCTCTGCTTCTCCAAAGGAAGCAGGCATGAGGAATTTTTCAGCTTGCAAACAGCTTTCCTAGCTAACGCAGTCCTAGCAGAAGCTCGTCTGCAGGTGGTTCCTGTCCCTAAAGTGGAGAGAGTTGGGTGAAAAGCAGAGAGCTGATTGCACAAGGTGATTTCTTACGGCCAATATGTAGCATGTTAATGGTTTTGTCACTGGAAAAGGTACAAGGAAAAGCTATGTAAACTGACACTCCCTCCGCCACTTTTCCAGCTTCACTACCATGCATTCTGAATCAAAATAGGATACTTGCAGTAAGCCCCTAGTTTTCCATAATTCCTAGTTTTCCATAGATATTTTCTGCTGATACCACAAAATGAGTTCCAGCAGTCCTCTTTCAGGTGTGTGAAAATCCCCATATAGTTTAGCAACAACAAAAAGATCAAAATCAAATCGTATGGTGCTTTGACAGGCTCTTAGGCAGGCATAGGCAAACTCGGCCCTCCAGATGTTTTGGGACTACAATTCCCATCATCCCTGACCACTGGTCCTGTTAGCTAGGGATCATGAGAGTTGTAGTCACAAAACATCTGGAGGCCTGAGTTTGCCTATGCCTGCTCTTTGGGCTGCATAATAGTTCAGCTGTGGAGGAATTCTAATGGGACTATAAATGGAAAAACTGCTCTATGTATTTCCCAAATAAAGTTTTTCCCTACTATTTTTTATCTGACCATGAAACTTAGGCATGAGAAATTGAAGGAGCTTTGACAACATAAACTGCTAATCAGGTGTAATATTTTAGTTTAACTCTCAACAGACTTTTAGTCAAATGGAGTGTTATGGTTCCTGAATTTTCTAATCCTGTCACAAAAAAGTGTGGTGCTATGAGACATTATTGTTATTTTTATGTTTAGACAGGTTTTTAATCTAGTTACAACAGTCCTCTTAGAACAGTGTATCCTAAGAGGTGTGAGGCTTCCATTAGCACTAGAAAATTAGGTACACATTAAACATGAGGTTATAATCCAGTTTCCAGGACAAAAGCCCTCCAGTCTAAAAATAGTAGTGAACATCTTCTTCTGACTCTTAATGACGGAATAAAAAGTGTTTGGCCAGCTATTTGCGCAAGTACTAATCTGCAAACGGTATGTCATGTACTGGCTTCGTGTTCTGACTTTGTGAATTTATTTATTTTTAGCTGCAGCAGTCATCCTACGTATCAATAGCAAGCAATGCCAATCTTAGTGGGACATCTAGTATCCAGACCCAAGCCCGCCTGCCATTCAATGGGTGTGTATTGTGTAGATGTGTTTTAAGTAATCACTGCACAGAACGGAAAGACAGAGGATTGGGAGAAATATTTGGAGTTGTTCGGTGTTTAGCTGCTGAAGTGGTAGGGCATCCGCCTTGCATGTAGGAGGTCTCTGGTCTCAGAATATACAAATAGGGTTGATGTTTTGCTTGGTCCTAAAAAGATACTTCCCAATTGTGAATTTTTGCAGGTTTTTTCCCCTTATGTGCCAACCCAGTTACATTTTGCTTTATATGAAACCAGTCTTAAAATAGATAAAGATCTTACAGATGTAAAAACAATTCTCTTTACCCATAAAAATTATTTAAATCCTACCCAGGTTCCAAAAGGAAAAGTAATCCCACAAGAGTAGGGCAGGCACACCGAACACCTCTCTGCACATATTTTTATTCCTAATGAAGAGACTGAACAATCTTGGTCAAGCGTATTGTTTCTCGTGGTTTGTTTATATGGCGGTAGTACAGTAGATCCCAAATATCTGGGCACACTTTGTTGTAACACCTGAAAAATTTAATTTTAGAATGTGGAAGAGTAAGACTTAGGACTGCTTTTTGAAGAGCCCAATACCCATTTTTTCCATGCATGAGTCACTGATATGGGCATGCCTGCTTAACTGAAAGGACACAGCCCCAAAGAAGCAACTTTTAAGGAGACACAACAGAAAACAGCTTCATGAGGCCAGGTGAATTTGCTGAGTCTTTACTTTTGGAGTGACTGAATAATCCACTTACAGCTGATGCTCATGCAAAGCAGAATAACTAGTCCCTGACAAACTAAGCAGAAGAAAGCAATGCCAGAGCAGGCGATCATTCAGAGAAGCAGTAGATAACCTCTGTTATGCATTGACACAATGGACTTAAAGGACAGTTAAACTGATTTTTTTTTAATCCTGATTCAGTAGCATTTTCCTTTTGGCACCACAGTTTGGGAATTACTTTTCTGATAAGTCATTTGGTGGAACCACTTGCTCCGGAGGCATTTAAGATGCTCCTGCTCTCTGACCTTGGCACAAGGTGGGCTAGGTTGTGTAGTCTGAACTGTGGGGAACAGATGGGTCAATGTTCGCAGTATTGTTATTGCACATCTCAAATGACGCAATAGCTAATCAACATTTTGTCCTTTGGGCCAAAAAATGACTGAAGTCATTAAAACTGTTTTACAGAATAATTTCCTCCGAATCGGCAAATCGCCCCAGAAAGCCATGCAACTGTACAAAATCACTGTGTCTTAAGCTGTAAGTATAGCTGTTTTACTTTTTGCCATCTTGAAATGTTAAAAGTAAAACCCTGTTTTTCCATCAACAAGAAAGTGCATGCATTACAGCAGAGGAAGCTAAAATCTTATTGGGCTCCCAGCACAGCCACTGGTCAGGGATGTTGGGGTTGTAGTCTAGCAGCACGTTAAACCCATTACAGATAAAATCTTGTGTTAGAGGAAGATCAAGTAGAGGCCACATTTCCCAGAGATTTCATATTTAAGGTGGTTATCTTAATCTCACTCTGCGGTAGATACTATCTTTTGCATTTTAGACTTGGATAAAACCTGTGCACTGCTGCTGAGCGCCATGTGCATGATAGGATGAGGCCTCCTTGTGTAGTGATGTGTTCTTGAGATCAAGATATATGAGTGGGCAAAGAGGCTAAACGACGTTGCCTACAACACATCCTGGTTGGCTGAGTAGGAAGTTCAAGCAACTTTTCAGTATGCTGAATGCAAGCTCCTCCCGGTTCTAATTTAAGGGCTACTAAGTTGAAGGGGGGACGCGGGTGGTGCTGTGGGTTAAACCACAGAGCCTAGGGCTTGCCGATCAGAAGGTCGGCAGTTCGAATTCCCGTGACAGAGTGAGCTCCTGTTGCTCAGTCCCTGCTCCTGGCAACCTAGCAGTTCGAAAGCACATCAAAGTGCAAGAAGATAAATAGGTACCACTCCAGCGGGAAGGTAAACAGCGTTTCCGTGCGCTGCTCTGGTTTCGCCAGAAGCTGGCCACATGACCCGGAAGCTGTACGCCGACTCCCTCGGTCAATAAAGCGAGAATAGCAACCCCAGAGTCGTCCGCGACTGGACCTAATGGTCAGGGGTCCCTTTACTTTTTAAGTTGAAGGGGGGAAAGGCCTGCCCTTTCCTTTTCCTTCAGGGCCAAGCCACACTAGCTTTCTTCCTTGTGGGAGGAGTGTTGGAAGCCCTTTCTCTCCAGAGTTGCAAAGCCCCCGTGGTTCTGGCCTTGGGATTTTTTTTTCTCTGCGAGACTCATGACAACAAAGTTTGAGAGTGGCTGTTAAACCCACTTGGAAGGCTGATCTGCCTGCCGTGAGTGTGGTTGGAGGAGCCATGCAACCCCTTGCAATCCACGCTTGTTCAGTCCTTGTGGGCGTTTTGTGTTCAAGCATCACACGAGATTTCCCTTTCAGGTACTGCGATTGCTTTGCCAATGGTGAGTTCTGCAACAACTGCAACTGCACAAACTGCTATAACAATCTGGACCATGAGAATGACAGACAGAAAGCAATCAAGGTAAAGCTCTTCTCTTTCTAAAGCAAAACCAAACCTTGACAAAAAGACTTTTGTCTTTTGTGACCGGATGAAATGGTGTCTGCCAGTTCTTCCTGTGAAAGACTGGGTTTGCGTCTCCAGCAATTGCATGTGGTGATGGATTTCTTTGCATCTGCCTTGCTAGGCCTGCCTTGACAGAAACCCAGAAGCCTTCAAGCCTAAAATAGGGAAGGGGAAGGAAGGCGAGTCGGACAGGCGGCACAGCAAAGGTTGCAACTGCAAGCGGTCTGGATGTCTCAAAAACTATTGTGAATGCTACGAGGTAGGACCCAAAGTCTGCTGTATTTCTCTCCTCTCAGTACTTTTTTGTCACTTCCCTCCCTGGTTCATTCTCACAGCATCTCCATGGTGGTTCCGTTTTTATTTTTTTTAACACACACTTATATTAGGCTTATAAATGTTATGTGAAATACTAATACAATGGTACCTCTGGATGCGAACGGGATCCTTCCGGAACCCTGTTTGCATCCTGAAGCGAACGCAACCCGCATCTGCTCGTGGACGGGTCGCGAGTCGCCGCTTCTGCACATGCGCGTGACGTCATTTTGAACATCTGCGCATGCGCAAGCGGCGAAACGCGGAAGTAACGCACTCCGTTACTTCCGGGTTGCCACAGAGCGCAACCCAAAAATATTCATCCCGAAGCTACTTCAATCCAAGGTATGACTGTACCTCGGGTTACAGACGCTTCAGGTTACAGACTCCACTAACCCAGAAATACTACCTTGGGTTAAGAACTTTGCTTCAGGATGAGAACAGAAATCATGCAGCGGGAGGCCCCATTAGCTAAAGCGGTGCTTCAGGTTAAGAACAGTTTCAGGTTAAGAACGGACCTCCAGAATGAATTAAGTTCTTAACCCAAGGTACCACTGTATCCCTATTTTAAATCCAAAGCTATCTTCAGCCACAGGAAACCTCTTAAATAAAAATTCCTTCAGTGCTTCTGGAAAAGACCCAGGCTCTGACTTTGGGCAACCTCCACAGGGAAAGCAGTTCAGAGCCAGGAAGTAGCTTAACAAAGGCATTCTGCCATGTTTCTGTTTACTGTGTAACATCCATATACTGTAACTTCAAGAGCCCCTTGCGGACACGACTTCTACCTATATGAAAATGGGAGAATGAAAATCTCCAGTAGTTGAAGGATTTTATCCCCTAATTTTGCAGCATAATGAAAGATCAGTGATGCACTATTGCAGATTAGGCAGTCATATTTATCCGGCTGATGTTGCACTGAAAGGTGTGTGCTAAACAGTAATCACTTTGAATACACGAATAAATCTGTGATTTTACAACACATAGAAAAACAATACCTCAAAGACCGCCTCTCCCCATATGAACTGATCTGGACCCTGTGAAAATCATCTGAGGCCCTTCTTCCTGTGCCTCCTCCACAAGAGGCCCGGAGGGTGGCAAAATGAGAATGGGCCTTTTATGCAGTGGCTCCCGATTTGTGGAATGCTCTCCCCAGGGAGGCTCGCCTGGCGCCTTTGTTTCATATCTTTAGTGCCTGGCAAAAATTGTTCCTCTATAACCAGGCTTTTAACATTCTATGGCCTTTCTGCAGGGCCTGCAAGACAACAGCTGTTCTGCCTGGCCTTTGGTTTGGACTTAGTCTGACCCTTATGTTTTCCTCCCCTTATGGTTTTGATCTATGGGCTACTATTAAAATGAGGCTGCATTTTAAATTGTATTTTTAACCTGTATTTTAAATTGGTTCCCCCCCTCCATTATGTTTTTATTGTAATTTTACTGGTGTTAGCCTCCCTGAGCCCGGCTTTGGCCAGGGAGGGCAGGGTATTATTAATAATAATAATAATAATAATAATAATAATAATAATAATTATTAAACGTGTTTCTAGAAAGGGTTTGTTCTGCTTTTCTTTTATTATGTATATTGTGTTCTCATTTTGTATTTTTATGTTGCAAACTGCGCTGTGAACTTCGGATGAAGGGTGCTATACAAATTAAATAAATGAATGAATAGGCTTTTGTTTTTCTCCTGTTCAGGCAAAGATCATGTGTTCTTCAATTTGCAAATGTATCGGCTGCAAGAACTTTGAAGAAAGCCCAGAGCGGAAGACGTTGATGCACTTGGCTGACGCTGCTGAAGTGCGAGTCCAGCAACAAACTGCTGCAAAGACAAAGTTGTCCTCGCAGATTTCAGACCTGCTGACAAGGCCAGCCCCGGTGTTGACCAGCGGAGGGGGAAGGTGTGCTTACTTCCATTTTGTTGATGTCATGCAGTCTCTTCTGTGCTGTTAAAAAAATTAGTGCTGTAGGTTGAGAGAAATACAGTGGTACCTCGCAAGACGAATGCCTCGCAAGACGGAAAACTCGCAAGACGAAAGGGTTTTTGGTTTTTTGAGTTGCTTCGCAAGACGATTTTCCCTATGGGCTTGCTTCGCAAGACGGAAACGTCTTGCAAGTTTGTTTCCTTTTTCTTAAAACTGTTAATACAGTTGCGACTTGACTTCGAGGAGCAACTCATAGCCTTTTTGGTGTGGTAGCCTTTTTTGAGGTTTTTGAAGACTTTGGTGATTTTTGAAGCTTTTCCAAAACTTTTCCGAAACCGTGCTTCACAAGATGAAAAAAACCTCAAGACGAAAAAACTCGCGGAACAAATTAATTTCGTCTTGCGAGGCACCACTGTAGAGGACATGGAAATAACTTTTGGGAAGCAGAGTGCCTTCTCCTGCCTCACTTGCCTGGGCTCGTATTTTAGTCTGCTGCTCCTGCAATTGCTAGACATGGAACAAGTACATATACTACACATTAATGGGTGTCTGTACATGCTGTTTCCCTGCCTTTTCCCTTTAGCTTTTAAGGGCTTTAAACCCCTTTAAACCTGGAGGGAGGGATCTGTGGAAATGATGAACGAAAGCCATTGTCAGCCTGGATTTATAAAGATTGTGGAGAAAAAGAAAAGCACATTGCTATTCACACGTAAGTGTGTGTTTGAGGAACTGCATCTGATCTTCCTTGCTTTTACAGATAGATACCTTGATACTTAATTTAGGGGAAAAGGAGTCTGATTGTCAGTTATAATGCACTAAGGCTTGTTCTTGTTTTCTTCTAGGTTGCCATTTACCTTTGTAACGAAGGAAGTTGCCGAAGCGACGTGCGACTGCTTACTTGCGCAGGCGGAGCAGGCCGAGAAGGCAGGAAAGTCGAAGGCAGTAGCAGAACGGATGATTCTAGAGGAATTTGGACGTTGTCTGATGAGAATCATAAATTCAGCAGGAAAGTCCAAAAGCGACCCTTGTGCCATGAACTGCTGACTCTTGAAATGAGCTGTGGTCTGAACGGGACACTAAAAGGCACAGGGACACTTTTTAGTTCACATCAGATGTAGTTTTAGTCCATTCTTAATTTGGTGCTGCTTAGTTTTCATTGGTGTATGTTAATATTGAAGCTTTGTAATGACGTGTACCTTTTTAGCTTAACACTTTTACTTCATGCATATGGTGTGTATCTTTGTCCTCTCAACTTCATGGGACTGCACAGAATTGAGATTCTCTCCCCCCCCCCCATTTCTCTCTTAAAAAACGTTTCTTCTGGCAATTCTTTTTAAATTATTATTATTTGCAATGTATAGTGTTATATTTTGTATGCAGGTGGGTGGGAAGACATCCGACAGACAGGTTTTCAGGAACATCTCTTTGCAAACCCAGTTGAAATGACATTTGGCCAGCATCACAACACAGATTTTGTTGCAACAGTGAATAGCAGTACATCCTTGGATAAGGCAATGTTGAAAGGAAGTCAGTTAAAATAAATATTTGCTGGAAAGCAGTAGTTAGCCACAGTCCTGACTGCAGTGGGGAAGTTTATTGTACAGATCTTACTATTAGTATATATTAAGAATAACGCATTATCAGAGCTAGACCCAGAAATATTTAACTATGATATACAAAAAATCAAGGTGAAAATTTATATCATAGCCTCAAACAGCATAAAACAACATTTATAGTAAGTTTTTTAAAAATAATGTATCACTGTAATACATATTCCAAATTTTAATAAACTGTTTTCATTCGATTTCAAAGAGATTATCAATATGTTGTTTGACAAATTTTAATGTAGCTAGGGATTTTTAAAAACATTTCTGCCAGGTCCCAAATGTTAGCCAACCCCCTCTGAAGGATTGAAGGCAAATATCTCTCTCTCTCTTGAATCTAGCTATCCTTATAAGGCAGTAATCAAGTTTCCCTGTAACTTCCTGATCTTTTTAAGAGTGTGCTCTTTGAGATATGTGACTATAATTGCCAAAGGATCTTCTAGTAGCATTAATACCACTTATATTCATTGATACCTTACAACTCCCCCAGATCATTTAAGCTTTGTACCCTTCCAGTGCATGAAGTTGGGGGGGGGGAATCATTTATTGAGTTAATGATGTGAGATGTAAGCAATGCTTGATGATGCTACGTACCCTCTAAAGAGCACTTTGCAATGTGCCACACCTTTTAAATTGATATATGGGTGCAAGGGGAGCATAACTCTTAGTCTATATAAAAGGTTACATGGTTTTGCTCACTGAAAGCCCCAAACCATTTCCCCAATATCCAGATACCAGCGAGGATACCAAAAGCACATGAGTACTCTTGTGCCTCTTGAGTTTCTCAAACAGCAGTTTCCCCTTCCCTCAGACTCCATAGCAAATTGTTTTGAAGGGGGATTTTGAAAATGAATTTGCAGTTGGCCTGGCGGGGGGAGGGAGTAAAAAAACAAAACAAAACCCCTTAAGGGCAGCTAAAATGGCTCTTTGGATCCCAGCTAGCCAATGGGAATACTTAATGGTTCAAGGGTGTCTTCAAATGACCTACTTGGGTTTTATTTTAAATGTGATCAGTGAGGTGTTGAGGGTTAAACTTCTAAAGATGTGGTGTTTTATTGTGTTTTAACAATGTGACTGTCACCTGCAGATTTGAGGTGACAATCCAACACTGCTTCACTTAATCCCATTGAGTTAAACAGATTTAAGTGCACCTGTGTCTGTTAGATTGTGGCTGCAGTGCATCAAACATCGGAGCTTTCCATTCAGAAATTTATCCAAAGTAAACTGCATCTGCCTTGCCACTCACTGTGTCATTTTGTTTCTGTTTTTGTATACACCTCAAGTTTTAGCTTACTTATTAAAAAGTATGTTTTAGCAGTGCAGTGGCTGACACGTCCTAGTAAGACAAAGCTAAACCTCATAATTCCTTGGTGGAACAGAACCCCCCACTCCACCCCACCCCCCATGAAATAGCATTATTTTGGGTGGAGATGCTTCAAAGCGAAAGCCTTTGTAACAAATATTATTAAATTGCTAAACACACTTGCATGGTTTTCTAATGCAGCAAATGATTCAATCATTCTAAGTTTCATGAATGGATATAAATCTCATGCTTGAATTAGCAAGCACTTGCTATTATCTTAGTCTGCTCTGTAATACTTCAGTTCTTTACCCCCAAAGGGACAGCATAGAACTGTACATATATATTTTGTTTTGTAACTGTGTATGTATACACATAGCAGGCTGGCATATACGTACACTCAACCCTGAAAGGGAAGCTGTTTTTCCTTTTACCAGAATTGTTTTATGAGTAGAACTCTTGACTTGGAGTCAAAAGTCAGTGTGTTACCTTTTCAGAGTAGATGGTGAAGCTCACCTTTTTACTAATTCCATAAGTGTCCATATGATAAGAGATGTATAAATGTAAATTAGTGTAAGTGGATAAAATAATACTTGATCAAGTTATTTTTTTGAACATGCATACTTTGATCTAGAACTAAATATGTGTTTAATTTTGTACATACTCTTGTGTCTTATTCTAACTTGCACCTTTTGTGATGTGTATTTATAAGTGTGCAGAAAACCTTTTGTGAAGTTTGGATTCCGGTTGTAGATTATGTATGATGGAATTGCGTGTAAAAGATATGAAGAAGGTGCAATCAAAGATGTACTTTTCTGTCCCCCACTCCCTCCCCCCCTTTAGAACAAGCTCTTTCCTGTATTTAGCTTGGTTCTTCCCGTCTTCTTACTCCTGCTTTTGTGTTTTTGAACATGGTTCCCTGCATGAAACTGCTGAACAAGTTAGTTAAAATTAACATCAAGATACTGGGAGGAATCTATGAAACACTCGTGCAGTACAACGTCTCCAAATTAGTGTTTCTCCTGCATTTCTGGCATGATTGGAAAATGCCCAGCTGGAATGCTTTTGTATCATACCCATTGTCGGCAGATTTTGAGAGGGGAGGGTGTCGGGGATTAATTTTCTAGTTCTGGTTTACATCTAAAATAGATTGAAATTTATATTTACTAGACCTATTCAAAGAATACACTTTTCTATATTGTAAAAACAAATGTCAGATAAATCACAAAGAAAAAAAATAAAAAGTTTATACTATTCTGTACACGTGAATGTTTGCACTTTTTTCTTTGATAAGAACCTTTACATTCCTCATTACTACCAGGTTTTATTAGCATTAATGAGGCAATTTCCTTGAGAGGAATTTGTCCGAGCTTAAAATGCTTTATCATCTTAAATCCTCAATATGTCCAATGCAGTATTTCTTCTCTTTCCTCCCCAGCTGTCCTCTTCCCATACACTTTCCCATTTTCCCTGTTGAACAGGACATAGCCTTGGTTTTATTTGATTCATCATTTGTTCCCCATAATTCACTGGCAAGTCATGTTCCTTCTCGCTTTACAACATTGCAAAACCATGGCATTTCGCTTGACCCTCCTATCAGATGTCAAATAGATAAACAATTACATGACTTTCCATAGACATCTGAAGGCAGACCTGGATCAAGAAGCTTTTAAATAATGTCTGTTGTTTCATTGTGTGTTTTATATATTCTGTTGGAAGCCACCCAGAGTGGCTGGGACAACCTAGTCAGATGGACAGGATGCAAGTAATAAATTATTATAATTAATATCCCACTCTGGATGGTTTGTGAGAGCCACACTCACCATCGACATTGGGCAATACTGGTGTGCTTTGGCACAGGCCTCAACTCTGCTGAAGGTGAATGAAGATGCTGCTGCTGTTTTCTTCTGTCAATGAAAACGGATGTTACTACAGGGCTGAGGATATAAAACAGGAATGCTCAACATCATTAAAACTAGGCTGTTTTGTGTAGTCCTCAGAGGTAAGCATGCTGTGATAGCTTCATAACTTCATGCACTTTAACGAACAGCCATGTTGCAAGGTAACGGGAGAAAGAAGGCTGTATGTTGTTAGGAAAGGGCACACCTTTTTTTAAATTGCATTTCTCCTCTGAATTTTAGCCAAGAATTTGGCCTCTTCCCAATGGGAAGACCCATCAACATCCTCTCCAGTTTCTTAAGTCCACAACTTGACTGCACAGCCAAAGTCTTACGTGCAGCGGCTCCCAGTGCTTTGTAAACATTGGCTGGATTCTCCAGGAGTGGAAACTTTTTAGAGAAAAGTCATTCTACTAACTTATCACTGATTTTCGTTGCACCATCATGTGGAAGCAAGCCCTAATAAGCAAGGAAGTGTTCCTTCCCAAATACTACACTACTACAAGTTACAGGGAACCAGGCAGAGGGCCTTCTCGGTCGTGGCACCCGCCCTGTAGAACACCCTCACACCAGATGTCAAAGAGAAAAATAACTACCAAACTTTTAGAAGACATCTGAAGGCAGCCCTGTTTAGGGAAGCTTAATAGGTTATTGTATTTTAGTGTTCTGTCAGAAGCCGGCCAGAGTGGCTGGGGAAGCCCAGCCAGATGGGGGGGGGGGAAATAATAAATTATTATTATTACTACTACTACTACTACTACTATTATGACACGGATATGAAAGGAGTCCTGTGCAACAAGGCATCTCATATGATTTCTCAACAGCCTGTGAGGTAGGACAGGCTGAGAGAGGCTTTGGCTGGCGCCACCTCCAGGTCGTACACGCGGGGAGCTTGCATGGGAATTCAAGCCCTGGTCACCCAGGGTCAGAGTCAGAAACCGTAGCCACTAGGCCATACTGCTTCCTTCCTGGACGTCACAGACTTCTTATAATAATATTTTCCCCCACTCCCTCAGGCTGAGCTCAGAGCGGCGTCGCTCTAGGGCTCCGCATCTTTGTAGTGAGAGCCCTATCGAACGGAAAGCACGGGTGGGTTTCGCAAATCGCCCGCGTCAAGGAGAAACGTACACGCAGGTCTACATCTTTCGTAGCTCTACGTGCTCGCCACCGTTCGTTGAAAGGCCGTTCAAACCGCCGCCCTCGCGGATTTCGTTTTCCTTATTGGCTCCCCTTCCTTGCCTGAAGCCCTTTCTGATTGGCTCGCGCTTCCTCTCCGTGTGTGTGTATATAACCGTTCTTCTCATTGGTCAGTTCTTCTTTAAGGCTTCGTACTTCCGATTGGTTGCTTTTCCTTTCTATCATTCCAAATAACGTACTTCACTCGCGTACCAAAAGCGGAAGAGGATGTCAGAGCCCAATCAAAAGCAGAGTACGGCTAAGAGCCAATGAGAGCACGGCCGCGCTAGGCGCGAGGTTGGCTATACCCGCGTGCTTTGGCAATTCAATTCCTTTCGGGTTCCGTCCTTGGTGGAGTGCGGGTCTCTGCGTAGAATATGGGGGTTTTACAGTAGCTTTGTACTTAGGTTCATTTAACGGGGTGGGCGGACGGTTATTATGACTACTGTTGTTATTTTTCGTCTTCCCCCTTTAAATGTATTTAATTTAAAATTAAATATATTAATTTAAATACATTTAAATGTATTTAATTGCTACTAATTTGGAGTCTAGTGAGAGGCACTTGAAAAATTGCCGGGGGGGTACCCAAAACAATTTTTTCCAATTTATTGGGGGAAGCTGGGGACCCCCACTCCGTTTTCTGTAGTCTTTTCCAGACCTTCAGGCTTGAGTGGAACTTTTCACTGTGATGAGGTGGGTCCATTTCTTTTGGTTAAGGGAGAGTCTCTCTAGTATGTACTGTGGTTGCTTTCTTGTCATAACTCGTAACTCCCTTCCACCCCAATCCTTCAAATGTTGCCTTTGTTGCAACAGGAGACAAGTTAGGAATAATCATCATCATAATTTGTCATTTATTTATAAGTTATTTTTTATACCCTGCCCATCTGGCTGGAAGAAATTACAGTACTTGGCACAAATTGCCAGGCAACGTTCATAGCCACGAAGCCATAACTTCCTAAGACAGAACTCAGTACTGGAATATTAGTGCTCCTGGTTATTCAGTACAGTGGAGGCAGCAGTGAGACCTCTGTAATGTTGCTTGAAGGTGCACCCCCACTTCTGATAAGACTTGCAGGTAGTCTTAATATGTGTTTTACGTGTCCTTTTTTGTTTTGCAGAGGGACTTCATGACAGCAAGGAGTCCCAAACTTCTTGAGGTATGACTGTTGCTCTGAACAACATTTGGCATAGGTTTTGTACTTTTATATTTTGAGGACTTGTTTTCGCCAGTGTCATAAAAAATGTTCATTTTCCTTGTTGACTTATGGAAGCTTTAGTACAAAGTAGTATCCTTAAAATGTGTGGAATCTACTTTTTTAAAAAAGCTCCCAAATTGAACATGATTGCATGTAGACATCAGTATTGTACGTTTCATTTTCATTTCTGCTGGTACTTGCCTCGTGTCCGGTGATTAAACCTTTTTTTGCTGTTCACATCATGATTTGCTGTGATTACTATTCTTGAAGATGAGGACACAGGATTTAAAGTAACATTTCAGATTCTTGAACATTGTATTTTCTATATCTCTATCTATCTTTTGAGATTTACTTAATTATAATTCATTTTTCTGCTTTCAGGTATAAAGAATCTTCCAGGATAATCAGGTAACATTTAAAGCATTTGTGAAAATGGCGAAATTAAGAACTAATACTCATGAACCTCTTGTCCATGCAAGTAGATCTGAGTTGTAGGGGGGCATGGTTTGTCATTCTACAATCCTGTGGTCTTGGGTAGCTGAAAAAAGTGCTGCTGTGATCATACTGTATTTACCGTATGTTTTCCTATTAAAACATGGTGTCCATGTGAACATGTACTATTAGGTTTGCTCAGATGGGTAGAAACTATTGTGCAAATCAGCTCCAGTAAATATTCTAGATTTTGTGCATAGATGACACACACACAAAGTTTTTTAGATATTTGCATGTTATATAATGTTAGTACCCTGCTCTCTTAAGTATTTGGAACAGTGTATGTATAGTTCCCATATAGTTTTCCCATATAAGCAGCTTTAGCTTCAGCTGTAGAATTGCATAATGTGCTTTTATTTATTCTCCCACCTCCCAGTATTTTTAAAAAAATAGATAGGTGTGTACAACAGTGAGCATGCTGGAGAGGGAAGTTCATTTTTAACGGTTGTGTCCAAAATTAAGTCCTGAGCTCTTGAAATAGAGGTTACTAATTAAAAGCCATTTCCTGTGTGTTTTGTCTTGAGAAAAATATGAATTCCTGCTGGATTTTTGGGTGGTTTGGATATTTGCTGTCTTGATTTCTGTGATATTATTCACTTGTGTGGAGGATCGAGTGGATAAATGTCCAAGGAAAAAAGGGGAAATATCCAGAGATGGAAAGAAGTCACAATTCCGACTAAGGAAGAGTAGCAGATAAAATTGATGAATTGTGCTGAAATGGCAAAACTTACAGGAAGAATTAGAAACCGGGAAGAGGCTGGTTTTAATAAATAATGGGGAAAGTTTATAGCTTACTTGAATTTTTTTCTAAACAATTACATACATTGGTAGGTTTGGCACAAAACCTGTAGTAAAAATTTGAATTATGGATTGGTAAAGGATTTATAATAGTTACAGAAGAGATGCAGAGGGAAAATCATTAAATGATGATCCACAAAGAGGGGCGGGGAGGGAATTCAAAGGGGATTTTATGTTTTTATTGTGTTTATTTTTCTTTTGCTTGTTGTATGTAAAACTGAAAATGCAAAAATAAATTATAAAAATAAAAGAAGAGCCTCTCAGGCCCATGTCTAGAAAGTGTGGGATGAACAGAATAAAATCAGGAAAAGGGGAAATGATAAAAGTATAACTTTTGACCAATCTCTGTAAGACACATTTTGTATACTGATCTTCCTTTTGTATTGATATAAATAAATAAATACTTTGACCTTCAATGAAGTCTTGTGGCTTGATTTCTATATTTGTGCTTAGGAAGCAGAACTAGCATTCTAAACTTTATTAAATAAATTTTACTAATATCCCAGCTGTGGAACTGGCAAATATGTTAGATGATGTATTCAAAGTACTTGGGAGAATCTGAAATAACATGTACGGTTGGGTGGTATCAAACAAAATGTCGTTAAAGTGTGGTATGATGGTACACAAGGACAGGGGGAAAGGAAAAACAAGTTCAGAATTCGTCAGGATGCAATGCTTTGCCCAGCTGTGGATTCTGGATATTTTTTGTACTTTTACTTTCTATAAATATTTATTTCTTGGCAGATTTAAACACGGCCTGTTCAGAGAGCTTTTCACATGATACACAAATAGTATTGTAGATAAAAGGTAGCTAAAATCCACAATGTATATTGAAAAACAAATATACAGTGGTGCCTCGCAAGACGAAATTAATTCGTTCCGCGAGTCTTTTCGTCGTGCGCGGTTTTTCGTCTTGCGAAGCACGGTCCGTCGCAACTGCACCTCTTCAAGCGGCTTTAAGAAAAAAGGAAACAAACTCGCAAGACGTTTTTGTCTTGCGAAGCAAGCCCATAGGGAAAATCGTCTTGCGAAGCAGCTCAAAAAACGAAAAACTTTTTCGTCTTCCGAGGCATTCGTCTTGCGAGGTACCACTGTACATAAAACCATAATCACAGTTACAATCATACAAATATTTGTATAACTAAATTATGGGACTGAGTAGGCTTGCTGAAACAATGTTTCAGCAGGGAACTGAACACGTGTGTTGGCCTAATCTTTGCAATTCAAGGTATTTAAAACTCACATCTGTGTAAGTAAAGAAGAGAAATGACTGCTTATTCTGCACTGAAAATGGATTCTGAGTAAATTTAGTGATTGGATAAGAGGGCAAGTCACAGATTGGTAAGCTTTGTGTCTTGTTTGTGGGGTTCCTCTTGGTTACTGTGGGAAATGGGATGCTAGACTCATAATTAGGTTCAAAATTGATGCCAAAGCTCCTAGTAAATGAGAACACCTTGTGGTGGCTTTTATATGAATCCTGGAGTAGCTATTTCAGAAGTCTTATTCTAGCATGGGATCCTCTGAACTACCAACATTTCATGTAAATGGAAAAATGCAAGTGTCACTTGTCTGTTCCTGCTCAAGATTATATATGCAGCCTTAGGAAAAGGGTAAGAGTGAGACTCTCCTGTGCTAGTCATGTTTTAACAGAAGTTCAGGGCAACTTAAGTTTACATTCATAGGCTTTCAGCCACAAGTGTGTTGAAAGTGTACCAACAAAATAAAATTCCTTCCAGTAGCACCTTAGAGACCAACTAAGTTTGTTATTGGTATGAGCTTTTGTGTGCATGCACACTTCTTGAGATACACACATGAGGCATGCACACGAAAGCTCATACCAATAACAAACTTAGTTGGTCTCTAAGGTGCTACTGGAAGTATTTTTTTTATTTTGTTTTGACTTACAGCAGACCAACACGGCTACCCACCTATATCTGGAAGTGTATCGGTGGCAAACTAACTTAAAACAAAAAACAACACTAGTCTGCAGTTAATTAGGCCTGCACACCTGAACACAAACTTTATATATCTGTCAGAAGAGGAGTGCCTCCTCCCCTCCAACCCCACATAAAATCCTGCCTCCCGAAAGATAACTTAAATGTGTAAATTATGTGCAGTGAGTTCAGACTCCAACGCACACCCACTGCAGTGTTGGACTGAAGTTCAAACTCCTGGCCAAACCAGTCAGCCTAGTATATCAAGATACTGTGATTCTAAATAAACATTAAAGTCCAGGGTCTTTAGCTGTGCCTGGCTGCCTTAACGGTCTGCTTATGGAGTTCCCTGAGGCACTGACCTTCGAAAGCAGTGTTGGGCTAGGCCTTTGCCCCATTCAGCAGCTCTTTTCTAAACTAGCTGCAGTGGGGAAGTAAATGCACTCTGCACACGTGCAGAGGTTTTGAAATACAGTATATACATCTATATAAAACGCCTATGAACACTCCTCATCACCTAGAGCAATGGTTCTCAAAGGGTGTGGCATGAGAGGATGGCAACTGTATAGTATAGTATAATACAATATACTGTATAGTATAATATCAAAATAATATTTTTGGATGTAAAATCAGGAACAGTATCTACATCTCTCAAGAGCGTTGGCTATTCTACAGTTCTCCACGACATAGGGTTGTGAGCAGGGATCTCAACTCAGAAACATGAAAGAAAGGCTTTGTGATAAGAGTAAATGAGTTTGTCTCAAATTAGAATATAAATGAGATTACCAGGCAAAAGTGAGCTCACACCTCTTATGGAGTTCGTATACATGTATGTATTTAAGAGGCTCGTTTATATTTCGGGAATGATTCTTGTTCTCTATGTTGCTGCATCGCAGACCCTCCAAGTGCCCCTGTTTCCCAGGGACAGTCCCGGATTTACAGAAGTTGTCCAGGTTTTTGGTTCTGATCCCAGAATGTCCCAATTTCCTTTAGGATGTCCCTAATTTTCACAGGAAAAACGTCGGAAGGTATGGAGTTATGCAACCCCCGAGCTATCTGAAGGCAGCCCTGTAGAGGGAAGTGTTTTAAAGTTTTGTGTTTTATAACTTTTTTATAGCTGCTGGAAGCTGCCCAGTCAGATAGGTGGCGTATAAATATGATGATGAGATCCCATCGCCATGATAGTATAGGATATTCCTATTTTCAAAGAAGAAATGTTGGAGGCTTTGCTCCCCAGGGTCAGTATTACAAAGCAGTTTTGTTCTGTGCTATAACTTGAGCACTGCTAGGAGTGGCTTCTATCAGAGTATATCAGAGTGGATAAAAATCAATGATTTTTTTTTTGTTCAAATTGGATTTTTTAAATAAAATGCTTTTGGAGAAAAAATCTTTCTAAAGATAGCTTTCTATTTAAGTTACATTATAGTCCAAAGGTTATTTCATCAGGAAATAAGGATTTGTTTTAAGTTTTTCATGTGTGCTAAAACTCAGTCTACGAGTGTTGTTTTTTTAAAATCATTTAACCACATCAGTTAACAACAGTTAACAACCATGACTACATATGCTATAATGTTATCGTTCTAGTTAAATCTAAAATCCTTTTAATTTTTATTAAAGAAATGATATATTTTTCTCCTTCCAATAAAGTACAGCAGAAAAGTTGCCCAAATATAAAGAGTTAACTTATTAAACCTCACAATAATTTCATATTTATCTGTCCATGCATTTCTAATAGTATAACCAAATCAGTAACTTTTGATAGAACTGTAAAAACTACTCTGAAAATTTATTATTCCAAAAATGAAACCTTCCTCTGGTTGTAAGTATTAAGATTATACCAGCAAGAATGAGTCTTTCTGTAAAAAAAAGAGAGAGATTTGAATCAAGTCTAACTGACTAGTGATTTAAATCGATTTAATTTAAATCAAATTCACCCTATATATAAAAGTATGTAATATATACTTAAATATGTAAGATTTGCTCGCGGCGAGCCGAGGGTGTTATTTACATATATATACTCTGAGGGTGTTTATCTATCTGTGTGTGTGTGTGTATGTATGTATATGTACTCTATATATGTGTGTGTATATATATATATATATATATATATATATGTGTGTGTGTGTGTGTGTGTGTGTATAGATAGATAGATAGATACACACACACATATATATATATATATATATATATATATACACACACACACACACACACACACACACCCTCAGAGTGTGTGTATATATATTTATATATATAAACCCTCGGCTTGCCGCAAGCAAATCTTTATTCCGAAAGCCAATGCAGAAACTTGGAGCCCCTCCGGCCTAGCCGACCCCCGGCGCGCGTCCACCGTGGCGACTTCTCCCCTCAGAGGCGGCAGCGTGGCGACTTCGCCGGCTTCCCTCTCCTCCTCCTCCTCCTCCTCTTCCTCCCTCTCCCAAGCAGGCCCAGCCCCAGCGGCGGGCGGGTGCCACTTCGTCCCGGAAGCCGGCGGCATGGAGGCGGTGCTCCGGCTGCCACGTTGAAGCCCGAGCGGGTTGGAGCTTGGGGCCCTGCGGGCGGAGGAGGAGGCCGCAGCCCAGCCTTGACTTTCCTGGCCGAGGGAGACCGGCGAGCAGGTGAGAGGGAGACCGAAGGGCGGGCGGCGGCGGCGGCGGGTTGGGGGTCCCAGCCGGGCTTCCCTTTAAACTCGGCCCAGCTCTCGTTTTGCGCCGCATCCTGGCGACTCGTCTTTCCTAGGATTGCAGCCATAGCTTGGCGTTGCGAGGTGGCCGAGAAAGGGGGCGAGGGATCCACTTCGCCCACCCTCCTGGTTTATTTATTTATTTTTTTGCAAAAAGCGGGGGCTCCCGGTTTAGGCGTGGTGCTTTTAACAAGAGGCTTTTCCCTCCCCACTTTTTCGGAGATGCAAATGCATAATGGGATTTCGTCCTGCCTGCATTTTTAGCACTGCGGCCCTTTTGTTGCATCGGTTTGGGGGGCGTCTGGCTGAGCACCTTCGCTCCCCCCCTCAAGGGAGCAGCGGGTTTTCCAAACCCTTCGGGGATCGACCCGAGTTTAGCCTTTCCAGGCGTTTCCCCTGTCTTGTTTCTAGGCATGCACAAGTTTTGGGTTGGAGAAATAGCATATCAGCAAAATCATACTGTTGCATCAATATTTTTTTTGCATTCATACACCTGAAGGAGCTGCTGCTCCCTTCCCTAGTGCCATACTTGAAAATTAGGATCCTGGCTTCAACAGCTAAACACGCATTGAAATATTGCAGGCTTTTCCAACTTCCAAGAGACTGCGATCTACTCCCACTATAAAAAAACTGGCGGTTTTTTGGGAAGTCAAAGTTTTTTTGAGCTTTTAGGGGAAATCTAAGTTAGGGAAATCAAAGGGGGTGGGAGGGGTCCCAAGATCTACCACAGACACCTCACGATCTACCAGTAGATCACGATCTACCTGTTGGCCACCCCTGAAATATTGCATAAAATGCCTTCTTCTACAGCTAGTGTACCATGACAAAGACCTTCAGATTTAAGTTTTAGCCTATTCTCCGATTGTCTTGAAATACATACTGGAAGCTGTAGAGTCAGTTGATTATTGTGTTTAAAATGTCTCTGCGATCTTGAGCATGTCACTGATATTTTCTACCCAGAAGAGTTTTCCTACCGTTTGTACACAAAGTGGCACTTTCCTAGTGTTTTGTACACAAAGTGGCACTTTTATTCAGGGCCACTTAATTTAGAATATCTACCACCCTTGGAGGGCACACCAAAGATAAGGCTAGAGATCAAATGGCAAAATGTTAATTTCTACCTGCAGTGAATTTTGGAAAGTTGTTTTTCTGTATGAGTTTGGACATCTTTTATGATACAGTATTGTAATCAAATTTTGCACAGTGGTTCCTGGCTCAAGCAGCATGTTCTCACCTGTGTTTGGATACAGTAGGATACCATTTTGAATCAAGATGGTGGGCTGAACCTTTCAAAGCTGCAGTTTTTTGGATATGGGGCTGCTAGTAATATCACAGATATACACACATTTCAGTGTTGTTGAATGGCAGACCATAATGTCTGTTAATACAAAAATTAGGAGCCTTGTTAGTTTTGGATTAATTACCATGGAACGATAAGAGTGTAAGCTTTCGTATGTGGCATTGATTTTGTATTTGCAGTTGGTAGCAAGAGGGTTTGCATGCAGACTTGTATATTCTTAGGAAAGATCTGCTTCTTAACCATGGTGGCTTATCAGTGATCTTCAGCTGGTAAATTGGAATCCAGTACTGAATTGCAAGCCTGAGCTAGGTTGGGTCACAACAGCAGTGTTACCGCCATACAAATAGATGATTAAAAATTAACAAATGGGTTCCCAAATGCATGTTTGGAGGCAGGTCCCAAGTCTGCAAAGTTTGAAGACTACAGATTTCAAGAGATACCAGTTAGGATTAAGTAACCTTGGGTCCCTTTTCCCTATTCATCACTCTTAATGAGAGGCTGCACTTTCTTTGGTGCTGGGTTAGTATCAAAGGTTACAGTGCCAAGTAATAGCTTTCTGTGTAGCTGGACACCGTGGAAGGTTGTAAACTCCTTTGTATCTATAGGACTAGCAGGAGACAGGGCTGCAGTGCTACTTTGAAAGTCCAGTAATGGAAATATCTCTCCAGTACTGTATTATTTTTCTGAATTATTTGGAGGACTTGCAGTTTGTCCAGCACTAAGCGAACAAAAGTAATATTTTATTTATTTATTTATTGTTTTTATACACCATCCTTCCTCCAAGGAGCTCAAGGTAGTGGGCATGGTTCTTGCCTTCCCCACTTTATTCTAACAACAAGCCTGTGAGGTAGTTTAGGCTGCTCAACCAGTGAGCTTCATGACTGAATGGAGATTTGAACCCTGGCCTGTCATAATCTAACACCCAAATAAAGGCAGCATACTGGCTGTCCATGCACAAGTTGAAGAAGAAGTGGGCATGTGCAGAATTAGGAACAGCCACTATTAAAGAAAAGCGAATATTTAAGATGCTATGGTCGCTTCCAAATGATATTTCTTTATTGGCTCCAGGTCAACTTCCATTTTCATTGTATAGACTACTGCTGCAGCTCACACCTAGATTCCTGTTGCATGATTTGTTGAAAATTCTCCATTTCAGGAAGTGTGACTTTAAAAGCTGTACGGTACTTAAAATGAAGAAGTGGTGTGGTTAGCTGTTGCAGGATTGGTACCAGAGAACACATACAATATACACATAGCAACATATTGTATTGCCTCAACTTTTCTTAGTGTAAGAGTGCACAGGATTTTGATAGATTACACACAACATGTAAGATGTTGAAACCAGCAGAAGTAGAGCAATGTCAGAAACACAGATATATGACAGTGCTACAATTCTATGATCTCAGCTACATTGCTTGACTTTAGCTTGCTCTTACAACTGGTCACTTGTCCCTTTGTGCAAGAAGGAGAAACTCATACAGTAGAAATGGAAATGGAATTAACTATGGACTGAGACAGAGGTTTTTAAACTGGCTCGATGGAGATGTCAGTCACCAACTTTGTACCCAGGAAATATCTAACACTGAGTGAGAGATTAGCCTGTGTTGTTTTTTAAAAAAACAATCAGAGAACAGTGTTGGTACACAGTATTGAAAAGGCACCAGTAGTGAAAAGCAAGGGAAAATCAAAGTTGGTTCACCAGGTACCAAGAAGACCACAACATGGGTACTAGATGAGCTTCTGTGATTAGAGCATTCCACAGTTGGGGTACAGTCACTTCAGTTTCCTTGCTATGGGAAAAGGCTGTTGCTGAGACTACACAAGACATAGAATCATAGAATCATAGAATTGGAAGAGACCACAAGGGCCATCGAGTCCAACCCCCTGTCAAGCAGGAAACACCATCTGAGCACTCCTGACATATGGTTGTCAAGCCTCTGCTTAAAGACCTCCAACGAAGGAGACTCCACCACACTCCTTGGCAGCAAATTCCACTGTCGAACAGCTCTTACTGTCAGGAAGTTCTTCCTAATGTTTAGGTGGAATCTTCTTTCTTGTAGTTTGGAACCATTGCTCCGTGTCCGCTTCTCTGGAGCAGCAGAAAACAACCTTTCTCCCTCCTCTATGTGACATCCTTTTATATATTTGAACATGGCTATCATATCACCCCTTAGCCTCCTCTTCTCCAGGCTAAACATGCCCAGCTCCCTTAGCCGTTCCTCATAAGGCATCGTTTCCAGGCCTTTGACCATTTTGGTTGCCCTCCTCTGGACACGTTCCAGTTTGTCAATGTCCTTCTTGAACTGTGGTGCCCAGAACTGGACACAGTACTCCAGGTGAGGTCTGACCAGAGCAGATACAGTGGCACTATTACTTCCCTTGATCTAGATGCTATACTCCTATTGATGCAGCCCAGAATTGCATTGGCTTTTTTAGCTGCCGCGTCACACTGTTGGCTCATGTCAAGTTTGTGGTCAACCAAGACTCCTAGATCCTTTTCACATGTACTGCTCTCAAGCCAGGTGTCACCCATCTTGTATTTGTGCCTCTCATTTTTTTTGCCCAAGTGCAATACTTTACATTTCTCCCTGTTAAAATTCATCTTGTTTGTTTTGGCCCAGTTCTCTAATCTGTCAAGGTCGTTTTGAAGTGTGATCCTGTCCTCTGGGGTGTTAGCCACCCCTCCCAGTTTGGTGTCATCTGCAAATTTGATCAGGATGCCCTTGAGTCCATCATCCAAGTCGTTGATAAAGATGTTGAATAAGACCGGGCCCAAGACAGAACCCTGTGGCACCCCACTAGTCACATAGTTTTAAAAATATTAATCCTTTCCTTCAATGCTGTGCTCCTATAAGAATTATAGGGTTTCTGGTTAGGAGACAGCAAAAAGGAGTAGGGAGACTCAGCATTGATGATATCAGTTTGAGCAGTTGGCAAATAATCCTCGAAAGTACTTTCTGAGAGATGCTTATCTGAAAGTTTTGTGGTACTTTCTGTTTTACACTTTCTTCTTTTAGCTTGTTTCTAGTTCTAATTAAAGCTTTTGTGGCATGATCACATAGTTCCAGTTTAAGGTTTTAGTTAAAGCGTTTTAAGAGGAAGCTGTGGTTGGAACAAAATTCTGGGCAGTTGGCCATCGGAGTGAGGGCCACGTTGTCCTTTTCGCTGGCACTTAGGTGGAGGTCTGGAGGTAGAATTTTGGATAACGGTATTCCAGAACTTGATTGCAGTTTCTTCTTATAAATGAGTGCATGCCAGCATTCTATAGAATCACAGTGTTGAAAGGGACCACGAGGGTCATCTTAATCCAACCCCCTTCAGTGCAGAAATCTCAACTAAAGCATCTATCTCTGGTGGTCACCCAACCTCTGCTTAAAAACCTCCATCTAAGGGAGAGTCCACAACCTCCCAAGGGAGTCTGTTCCACTATCAAACAGCTCTTAACTCTCAGAAGGTTCTTCCTGAGGTTTAAGTCAAAATCCCCTTTCTCATACAGGTGTCTCCCCGCTTATGCAGGGGTTACGTTCACAGAACAGGTTACATTAACAAAAACCTTTATTTACAGTGTTTTAGTGCTCATTTGATGTTGCATTGTGTCACCTGGCACGGCCACCAGAAGGAATGTGCAAGCTCTTGCTTCTGCCTTTGCTTAACTACAGTTTAGCATTCTATCTGAACCTTGTTGTTGTTGTTTAGTCGTTTAGTCGTGTCCAACTCTTTGTGACCCCATGGACCAGAGCACGCCAGGCACTCCTGTCCTCCACTGCCTCCCGCAGTTTGGTCAAACTCATGCTGGTAGCTTCGAGAACACTGTCCAACCATCTCGTCCTCTGTCGTCCCCTTCTTGTGCCCTCCATCTTTCCCAACGTCAGGGTCTTTTCCAGGGAGTCTTCTCTTCTCATGAGGTGGCCAAAGTACTGGAGCCTCAGCTTCAGGATCTGTCCTTCCAGTGAGCACTCAGGGCTGATTTCCTTCAGAATGGATACGTTTGATCTTCTTGCAGTCCATGGGACTCTCAAGAGTCTCCTCCAGCACCATAATTCAGAAGCATCAATTCTTCGGTGATCAGCCTGCTATCTGAACCTTAAACTGTGGTTAATGTTAACTATGGTTTGTTGAAACAAGCTAGCTTTATAAACCATGGTTTCTACTCAACTGGTTTCAAAGAAACCATAACCAACCACAATTTGTTTGGCAGCTCGCTGCTAATAAAAAACGAATAGGAAAACGTCACTGTCAGTTTCATATATAGAGCTTCAGAGCCACATGCCCTGTTGGTATTGAGCCATGCAAGAATTTCTGGTTTTGAATGAAGAAGCTGTTTGTGAGGAGGACAGCAAAGAAATATCAATAATACCAGAGTGCCATGTGAGGATTAGGTGTGTTTGTTTATTTATGAGCTGCGTTATAGCCTTCAGTTTAGACAGTTTTCTCAGTCTTCGCTTACTCCGGACCCAACTTGACTTCGGGCCAGAGCAATTGGAACAGAATATGAACTCTCTGGGAAGAGCATTCCACAAGCGAGGAGCCACCACTGTGGTCTACTGATTTAAACTCATCTAGGATTTCTTTTCTTAACACAGTCATACCTTGTGTTATGTTTGCTTCACGTTGTGGCTTTTCAGGTTATGAACACGGCAAACCTGGAAGTGTTTACTTCCGGGTCTACCATACGCGCAGAAGTGATCTGCATGCATGCACAGAAGTGATCTGTGTGCTTTGCGCATGCGCAGAAACAATCTATTGTGCACGCGCTGTAGCAGCACTCTACTTACGGACTTTCCGGGGTGCGAATGGCACCCCAAAACAGATCGTGTTCGTAAGTAGAGGTACCACTGTATTGGTGAATATTCTGAAGACTACTTTGACGCAAACATGGACTTTATTTTTTATTCTTCCAGTCAGAAGGATTTAAATATTGCCTCCTCTGAACAGTTTTGGGTTAAGAGCAGAGTGTGTGAAGTCTTCATTTTTGTCCAGTTTCTCACCTTCTCCTGTAGTGATGCTGTCTGTGTATTGTACTCTTTCAGCAGGATGAAGCTAAAAGAGATAGACCGTACTGCCATGCAGGCATGGAGTCCATCTCACCATCACCCCATCTATTTGGCTACTGGTGAGTTATTATTTCATTGCAATGTGAAAATATCATGTGTTGGATCCAGAGGTCCCATGAGCAGAACTCTCCTCTGCAAGTCGTAGAACCCCTGCCCTTCGTGGATGGGGGCACTCTAGAGCCAGCCTTTCGGCTTCAGTTGAAGCTCCCAGCTGAGGAAAATCTCAGTCACCTGGTCATTTAGAAATCTGATACTAGCATGCTTACATCTGAAATACTAATTCAGATGTCTGCAGACATGGCACTTTAGTTCTGATGCCAGCCACTTAGGGATTTTGAGCACTTTTTGAGCCCTCATTAAAATATTGCCCTTCTGAATGCTGAAAGATGGTGAGAATAGCATGCAGAAAAAAAATAAAAATCACATCCCAAAGAAGAAAAGGTTTACCTGTAAATAAAAGCCCTTGCCTGTATTTGTTTGGGGCTTTTGTTCTGGCTTTTTAAAGTTGTTGTAGTTGTTACTTATTAGACTTGTTAATTGGAGACCAAAGGTCTCTGAGGTCCAGCACCGAGGGCCTTCTGGCGGTTCCCTCACTGCAAGAAGCCAAGTTACAAGGAACCAGGCAGAGGGCCTTCTCGGTAGTGGCACCCTCCCTGTGGAGCGCCCTCCCATCAGATGTCAAAGAGAACAACAACTACCAGACTTTTAGAAGACATCTGAAGGCAGACCTGTTTAGGGAAGCTTTTAATGTTTGATGTATTGCAGTGTTTTAGTATTTTTTTGGAAGCTGCCCAGAGTGGCTAGGGAAGCCCAGCCAGATGGGCGGGGTATAAATAATAAATTATTATTATTATTATTATTATTATTATTATTATTATTATTATTACCAAAGGTCTCCAAATAACAACACTTAGCTTGAACTTGCACTAAATGTGAATTTGAGATTTGCTTTGCTGGATGAGACCAACATCCATCTGTGTTCATCTTCTCAACAGCAGCTGGTATCTCTGTGTATTCATAAGCTCATCATGAAGGCAACAGCCTTAGTCTCTAGTTTAGCACTAGCAGCTGGTATTTAGAGGTACATTGCCTCTGTACATTTCAAATCCAGTTATCTTTTATAGCTATTGAATCAGACTCCTAGATATGTAAACCTGTTTAGTTCATTGAACCGTGTTCTATGTGGTTCAAACCCAGTTAAGTGTGCACAGGATTGCAGACTTAATAGAGTCAGTGGGCTTGTGCAGGGCTTCAGCACCACACTATACAGTGGTGCACTAAAATCCTTTCTTTTCCCTGGCAATTCCCAACATTATTAAGGGCAAGAGAAATTCCACAACTGGTATATAAAAAGGGAGGTTTTGTAATGTCACAAACAGCAAAAAGATTCAGAATCTGATAAGGATTTGTTTGCGTGTTTTAAAAGTAGGTTTTTAAAAACAGTGTTCGGTTTTACCTCTTCCCTTAAGTGTGTGAGGTTGTTTTGGGCTTCCCAAGTGTTATGTTTACAGTACATCAGTAGTAAGGCATTCCACATGTCTCTGCAGGTACATCTGCTCAGCAGTTAGATGCAAGCTTCAGTACCAGTGCTTCCCTGGAAATATTTGAACTTGACCTGACTGACCCATCGCTGGATATGAAGTCCTGTGCTACTTTCTCATCCACTCATAGGTATGTGCAGACTTTAAAAACTGTCTGCTTATGTAAATGAAAAGCTCAGGATGTGAGTATTAGCAGTCAAAGGGGCACAGCTTTCAAGATCTGGAGGTTTTTTCTCCTGATAGTTTATGCCATGATAAACTAGCTCTTGCCAAACTGGTGCCATCTAAATGTTTTGGACCGCAGTTCCTATCAGTCTCGCCTATCCACGTTTGTTAGTTTGGCTTACATCCAGCCCCAAGGTCCTTTGCCCACTAGAAAGCACACAGCTTCATTGTCATGCCGCTGTGCATTTGGGCATAACTCAGCAATGTCTGACTCTCCATACTGCTGCAGCAGAGAGAGAAAGCCCTACACAGAGCTGGGCCTTACAGTCCTTGCTGTGTCTCCTGTACTTGCTGGTCCCTGGAGGTGAGAGGGAGAAAGAAGATGTTGGCAAAAGCAACATGCTTAGGCACAGAACAGTTGCATCAGGGGTAGGTAGACTGTATTGCTGTGGTTGGCTCCCTGGCCTCCTAAGCACAGAGGTCACAACAGGGATCATATCAATTTCTGGATTCAAACCCCCTTTGGTTGTAGTCCTTCAAGACCTGGAGGGCAAATTTCCTTATGCCTGGGCTGTAGATCCTATGTTCCTATGATGTGCCAAGGCTCCTGGCCCTGCAGAAAAGCCCTGAATGGTGGTCTTTATTTGTAAAGGTGGCCCTGTATCCCTTCCTTGCTGCTATTGCATTTCCTTCTCCTAGAACTACAATTGTCCTGAGTGTACATTCAGCTAATGGAAATAATTCTACCTGTTTACTGCTTGAGCAGCACTTGTGCCGAGCTAATAATGGCTGCTTCTCAGGACAAAGTGGCTTGGGTGGTGTCCATAGATGCAAAAGGCTATGCTCTTCCTCATGTAGATTTTGAACAGACTCCATGAATCTTTCATGGCCGATTTAATGACAGACAGCAAAAACACTGTGCTTCTCTCGGCTGCTTGCATTGTCATTGGAGGTGTCTGGCTTGGTTACTTAAGACCGTTGTATTGAATTACTTTGCACTGAATACAAAGTCCTGGGCTATAGGGGTCTTTGCCCTGATCCAGCAGACCTCATCTCACGTTCTTACATCGTTTTGCAGGTATCACAAACTGATATGGGGTCCTCACAGAATGGCATCTGATGGGGATCTTTCGGGGGTACTCATTGCCGGCGGCGAAAACGGAAACATCATTTTGTATGACCCAGCTAAAATATTGGCAGGTGAAGAGGAAGTTGTGATTGCGCAGAAAGACAAGCACACGGGGCCTGTTAGAGCTCTGGATGTCAACCTCTTCCAGGTTAGATCTTTCTTTCTGCACGTTAATCATGGTGCCTAATATAGCAGCACTTGAGATGATATTCAGTCCTTATTGCATGGACCTGATTGTGTGTTCTCCGTTTTATAGACAAACCTAGTTGCTTCTGGTGCAAATGAGTCTGAGATCTACATATGGGACTTGAACAATTTTGCAACGCCTATGACTCCAGGAGCCAAGACTCAGGTACAAGACACATATTTTGCCAGGTCTTAAAACCATTTGATTGGTTGGTGAGAGAATGAGCCGATTGTCATCTTACAGTCTGTTTATGGTTGGGGATGGGGAGCCTGTGGTCCCCCAGGCACCCTCAAACTCAAACTTCCATCAGCCCCTGCTAGTGGGGCCAGTGGTCAAGTGATGGAGGTTGGATGTCCAGTTACATTTGGAGATTTACAGGTTCTCCTCCCCTACTTAAGACACTTTTGGTTGAAGGGAACATCTTAGAATCCTGTACTGTAAAGCTTTTTGAGAAACCTGTAATTGCGTGATGATACATCCTTCTGAAAAGTGCTTGGACATTGTAGAGATGAACAGAATAACCATGGAACTTAGGGTAGCTGGCTGCTTTATTGAGTAAATGATAGGCTAAAATTATTATTGATTGATGTGTGTGTAAACGTGAATTGAGCCTCAGGTACAACTCATTTAAAGTGAGAACTAAGGATAATAGGTTAAACTAGTGTTTCCCAGCCTTGGGTCTCTAACTGTTTTCGGACTACAACTACCATCATCCCTGACCACTGGTCTTGCTAGCTAGGGATGATGGGAGTTGTCGTCCCAAAACAGCTGGAGACCCAAGGTTGGGAAACAGATTTTGTTGTCATTTTCAGTGGAGGTCTGCCAAGTTTTTGAAGAGCTTAATAATAAGAAAGGTCTGCCAGACATTGCATATTTTAGTGACGTAGAATGAGAAACTGATGATGGGTTCTGTTTCCAACAGCCTCCTGAAGACATAAGCTGCATTGCTTGGAACAGGCAAGTCCAGCATATCTTGGCTTCTGCATGCCCTAGTGGCCGTGCTACAGTGTGGGATCTCAGGAAGAATGAACCTATCATCAAAGTCAGCGACCACAGTAACCGGGTAACTATTCAGCCAGTTTGTTGTAGGCACTCACGCCAGTTGAGTATTTGTTAAGGCTGGTTGAAAATTTCCTTCTGAGGTGTGGGCATCTGCCTTCCTTCCCCATGTTCGTAGAGGAAGTGTAGGGAGCCTTGGGCCCAGAGGCTACATGTGGCCCCCAAGCCTCTCTACCTGGCCCTTGGGGGTTTCTCCAGGCCACAGCTGCTGCCCCACCCCAGGCTCTGCTTCTTGTGAGTGTTTCTGCCTTGATTGAATTTGTCCTGGAGCTCCTACAGTGCCTCTTGCACCGGTTCTCAACCTGTGGGTCCCCAGATGATGTTGGACTACAATTCCCATCATTCCTGAGCTCGCCTTGCTAGCTAGGGGTGATGGGAGTTGTAGTCCAACAACATCTGGGGACCCACAGGTTGAGAACCGCTGGAATGGAGGATAGAGTGTATCAAAACTAGCTTAGTGCCCTGTTAAATTTCATATTCCTTGCCCACACCCACTTCTGCCTCTGGAACCTCCCACCACTGGCATGTCTTTCCCCCTTCCCCCTTCCCAGGTTGCTCAGAAAATAATGAGCTGCAAAAAAGAGTCCTCTCACCTGATGTAGAGTAACAACATGAAAATGGTTTTATCGCTGTATGTTCCCCTTGGGAGGAGTAACCCTGAAGGTCAACCCAAAAAGATTGAAAATGTTAAAAGTTAATGAAGCGCTCTACTTGTTGTGAGCATTGCACAATCTTTCTGCTCCCCCACCTTTCGTACAGGGAAAAATCCTGTAAATTGGGCCTATTCACATGTGGCAGGAGGGGGTATGAATTTTCTGTGTTTTGTTACATGCATGGAGAGGGGGTATGCATGCCTGTTCTCTCCATCTTTGGCCTGTTCAGGTTGTGAGCTGGCCCATTCATAAATACAGTATGGATGAGTCGCAGGCCCTGCTTGCAGGTCAGGGATCTGCTTGGCCCCAGTCCAGGATGCTGGACTAGATGGGCCATTGGCTGTACTTGCAAAATTAGGGTAAAGGGAAGTAGGACCCACTGCAAAATGTTGCAATGCATCCTGTGCTAATACAGGGACATGAGCGTGCTTGTATGGTATATCTGCATCTGTTTTGGGAGCGACCAACCACATGGGCAAAAGCTTTTACATGTGCCCAGCCCAGCGCAGAGGCAGAGGTAGCAGCACTGGCAGAGGGCTGTGCAAAGCAAGTCTTGGATAGAAGGCAGCGGTCTGGTTTCTTCTAAGCCTGCTTGATGTTGCTACTGAGAGCACTGCTTGTACAATTTCAGATGCACTGCTCAGGGCTGGCCTGGCATCCTGATGTCGCTACACAAATGGTTCTGGCTTCGGAAGACGACAGGCTGCCTGTAATCCAGATGTGGGATCTCCGATTTGCATCTTCTCCGCTTCGTGTTCTAGAAAGCCATGCAAGGTATTTTGGTCTCTCGCAGATCTGACTGGCTGCGTGGTTGACAGACGTTGAAAATGCTAATGACATCCTCCTTCACTGCTAGCAGCAGTTTGCTATGTGGATTTTGCTATGTCCCCACAAAAACAGACTGCTTAGCAAAAACGATTGAATACTTACACATTGCTAAATCAACACGGAGAGTAAGAGGAAACACCTTACAAAAAGTTAATAAGGAATGGACTATCTTTAAAGAATATCTTAAAAACTATGTGGAGAAGGTAGATCTCCTGACAGACAGTGAATAAATCTAGAAATAAAGAGAATATAATGAACTTAGCTTGGAAAATATTTGGAAGAATCGAACATCCAAAATGAAATGTGTGCAGATTAAATAAATGTAAACTAGCTCAATGAGAATGGTTGGAAGTCAATTCATGGTGGGTGTGTTCATGCTGGGTACGTATATAGGTAATGTATGTTTTGTAGATATGTACGTTTTGTATTGTTTGATATATGTTGTGATGGGATGATGAGCTGCTTGTGCATAAAGTCCTAGTCCCTCAGAGTTTGGCTAAGTCCACAAACCTCTGTCTGTGACGGAGCTCCTTAAGCATGGCTCCGTCAGTCGCTTGTAGAATCAGACAGTGGGCGTTTACGGAACTTCTTCCAGCATAAAAGTTCCTTAACGGAAACGCGTCTTCTGGACTCTCGGTGTGACAGTTTCCGGCGAGGAGTGGGTGTCCCTATGGGAGGTCCTGAAACCTCCCCACTATTTTCGCTGGAAGTGTCTCTGAGCCCTCCCTCCGACTCACTTTCCCTTGGAGCTCCTCCTCTCCCCCTGCTGGTTCCCTCCTCAGCTGATAAGTCTCTCTCAGCCTCTGTGAGCCCTTTCACCTCCTGCTTCTCGGATGGCAGTTCCCTGACATATGTATTGTATTATGTTTGTAGATTCCGATGTACAATAAACCGTATTTAAATATTTTCTAAAAGACAAACAAAAAAATACTGCAGGTATTTCAGAGTTTGTTTTCAACTTTTACAAAGGCTTGATTGGTTGCATCTTTTTCCACAGAGGCATTTTGACAATAGCTTGGAGTATGGCGGATCCCGAACTGTTGCTGAGCTGTGGAAAGGATGCTAAAATTCTTTGCTCCAATCCAAACACGGGAGAGGTACTGATTGAACACTTGCTTGCAAGCTTTTGAAATGGAGAGACATTTCTTGTTTGGGTATTGCAAAAAGAGTGCGCAGACTTTGCGCTCGGAGCAGCAGAAAGAGGCAGGATTAGCTTTTGTCTCCAAACTAGCTTTCTGGATGTGGCTGGGTGGTCCTTCTTAAGCCGTTTAGGTCTCCGCCATTGTTATTGTAATATGTTTGGTTTTGGATACAGGTGTTGTATGAGCTTCCGACCAGCACCCAGTGGTGCTTTGACGTCCAGTGGTGTCCCAGGAACCCTGCTCTTCTCTCTGCTGCTTCTTTTGATGGGAGGATCAGCGTTTACTCCATCATGGGGGGAAGCACTGACAGCCTGCGACAGAAGCAAGCAGACAAGGTATTTAAAACAAAACACTGCGTATCAAATTGACGGAAGACAGATGTTTGCAATGCATGATGAAATACTTTTTAAAAATTGCTTTGACTGTCAAAAGTTACCGTTGTGTACACAGGCAGTGACTGTTATCCTGAGAGGAGTCCTATTTGTAGGGTTAAAGATAGAGAGAGAAAATCATTTGGTGGCACCTTGGAGCTAACTTTTTAGAAGGTTTTTATTATAAAATGGTGGTGTGGTTTGCTATGAAGCTGTGCATCCTGCTTGCCAAACAGAACAATCATGTTCTTTTTTGTATGGACAGTTGAGATATTGACAGGAACCGTTGACTCTGCAGCTCAGATGGGCTTCTAATCCACCCCTTGAATATATAAACAAATTAAACTCCAAAAAGCAAACCCAAGAAATGATAACTGGTTGGATAAACAAGAGTGGTGATAATGCACATGAGTTTTAGACCCATCTGTCTTTCTCTTTCTCTCTCTCCTTTTCAAAAGCTCTCGTCCTCCTTTGGTAATCTCGATCCATTTGGAACAGGGCAGCCACTTCCTCCATTGCAGCTCCCACAGCAGACCACTCCACAGAGCAGAATCCTGCCCTTGAAGAAGCCACCCAAGTGGATTCGCCGACCTGTCGGTGCATCTTTTTCAGTAAGTGGAATCCTAATTGCACTCTAATGGGGTGGGCTGTTTAACTCTTCTGCTGAGTTGTCTGTTCTATGAATGTGTTGTTCTGCTCCTTTGTGAAGTTTAAAATCGAGGATATGCGGTATATCACATTCCCCTTGTGATGAAGTAATCACACAACCGGCACTCGGTATAATGTGTCTGTGGTGTTAAGCCCTGTTCAAAATACTGCCGTGAAATTAGATCTTCAGCTGACAGAGTGTGATGGACTTGCTAGGGACAAACAATTATAGATAGAGCATCTGCTTTCATCTGTCTCTTGGTTCAGAAAAAGGTCACACCTTCTATAACTGGTGAGGTGTTGTTACTTCTTTTATTATTAGTTCTACATCTGTTAAGAGAATGGGGTAAATATATCGATTAACTAAGCCCCAAAATATGTCACTTAACATGTGACATGGCTCCAATGGACAGTCCTCTGCTTTCCCTCCCCTAGTTAAGAGACCCGGAGCCCTTTATAGGTGTGTGCACTTTTTCCCATGCAAACTCTGCTCATTTCAGCAATAAATAAGGAGTGGGGAACCTCAGGTCCAGGGCCCAAATGTGACCCTCCAGGCTTCTCCGCCTGCTCCTCCAAATTCTTCCCAGGACACACCTTTCACCAATCCTGCTTTCCATCCTCCTTGAGTGTTTTTGCCTAGCTAGAATGTGTCCTTGAATTTTGGTCATGCTTCTTGTCTGGATTGAGGACAAGGAGAGGAGAGATACATGTAGAAACCAGGTAAAACTTGTACCTGTTGCTCTGCCTACGAAGGCCTTCTGGCGGTTCCCTCACTGCAAGAAGCCAAGTTACAGGGAACCAGGCAGAGGACCTTCTCGGTAGTGGCGCCCTCCCACCAGATGTCAAAGAGAACAACAACTGCCAAACTTTTAGAAGATATCTGAAGGCAGTCCTGTTTAGGGAAGCTTTTAATGTTTGATGTATTACGGTATTTTAATATTTTTGGAAGCCACCCAGAGTGGCTGGGGAAGACAAGCCAGATGGGCGGGGTATAAATATTAATATTATTATTATTATTATTATTATTATTATTATTATTATTATTATTACCTTTGGCTCAGTCTACCACAGGGCATGTGGCCCCTGGATTCTTTCCCTTGAGCCAAAAGTGGCTCTCCGTCCCTGGCACAGCATCTTCACAAATCTACACTGCAACGCTAGTTTGCAATTCACCCACCCCTCTCAAACGTCTGCTTTAAAGCAAACCTCAGATCTTCAGAACGTTCTTTTCTTTTGAGCGTGCATATTAAAACGGAAGCATGGATCTTGATGGTAATGGATTTGAAATTCTTCCCTAAACTGTATCTGCGCTGCCCTTGAATTCCAGTTTGGCGGAAAGCTAGTTACCTTTGAGAACAGCAAGCCCCAGCAGCAAGGAGCAGAGCATCCTCAGCATCACTACCACGTCTACGTCAGCCAAGTTGTCACCGAGAAGGAATTCCTGAGCCGCTCCGATCAGCTGCAGGAGGCTGTGCAGGCAGAAGCATTTGTCAACTATTGCCAGAAGAAAATCGATGCTGCCAAGAATGACTTTGAGAGGAACGTGTGGTCTTTCTTAAAGGTAATGATAGATTTTTTGGACGGCGCATTAGCTCCCTGTCACCTTAAAAACCCAGTGCTTTGTTAGTAATGACCACAAACTTAGATGCCTTTAAAAGAGGACTAGACAAATTTGTGCACGATAAGGCTATCAGTGGCTACAAGCCAAAATCGCCATGTTCCACCTACTGTCACAGGCACTATGCCTCTGAAGACCAGCTGCTGGGGATCTCAAGTACAGTAGAGTGCACTCAGGTCCTACTTCTGGGCTTTTGGTTGGCCACTGTGAGAACAGGATGCTAGACCAGATGCTGGCCTTTGGCCTGATCTGGCAGGGCTGTTCTTCTGCCATGTTCTTGCTTGACAACATCGTCAATGGTGAGAGATGATGGGAGTTGTAGTCCACCCACATCTGGAAGGCACAACTTTGGCTCTCCCTGCTTTTAAGCATGGACTGCCCTTAAAACACGCAATTCTTTGTACCGCTCTGCTTAATGTTCCATTGCAGTCCTTCCTCCTTGCAGAGATACAAGGGGCATCAGGGTTTTGTTAGCATCTTGCTGCAAATTCACAGGTTTGCTTTGCAACTGTTAATTGTACAGAATGGGAGGTGCAGGATGGTAGACATTGTGGGAAAGGGAATAAAAACCAACCTCTGTTTTCTACAACACTTCCTTTTTCCTAACATTTTTTTTTTAAAGGTGCATTTCGAAGAGGATTCACGTGGCAAATGCTTGGAACTCCTGGGCTTCAGGAAAGATGACCTACGGAAAAAGGTAAATGCTAATGCTACTAAATAATAATATTTGTACACCACCCCAGGCACAATGTTTTTTTAATGAAGCTGTTGGCATGGTCACTCATCAACAATTCTGTGTATAGAACTGAATGGCTGGCACCTCATTGGCTTTTAATGGAATTCGTTTATTGTGTTGATATTTATGTGTTGTAAACAGCCTTGGGGTTTTTAATGTAGGGTATTGTTTTTTAAAAATTAAATAGAAATGAACTAAAAGGTTTTCATTATACAGAGGTGGTTGTCTCGAATGTACCTTAATACCCTGCTCATTCTTATCATTTGCTTTCTCTTGACAAGTAAAGGCCAGATTAACACACTAAATAGAAATAGCCTTTAAAAATATGTGTGCCAATCTTCGAAACAGCTTTTTAAAATACCAGATTGACATGTGATAGAATAGGTCCTTCAATAAGCAGAGGAAAGTGTTGCAGAAAAAAAGAGTTGTCAGTTGGGAGCGTTGAGGTTTTCAAGGGTTCCCCCCAAGATAATCCACAATTCTTTTCTCTTCCCTTCAGATTTCTTTAGCTCTCCATAAAGAGAGTCTTCATGGTAGAGAACCAGATGAGGTAAGGAAACAAATGCAAGGGTTTTATTATGCAAATGGGATGGAGTTTGGAACTTAGCTCACTTTTCCTGCAACCTCATTTCTTTGGCAACCTAGTATTTGCTCAAAGAGGCATGAATAAGCCAAGCTTGCCGTCATGTTAACCTGCATTTTACAAGTTGCACTTTGGGCAGTAAAGGTTCATATTAATCGCAGAATAAAACTTCAGCCTTTTTTAAAAAGACTGTGCAGGAGTTATTTGCTTTTTTCATTACTCCAATTAACCCAGTTCACAGGAGATAAATCCACCTTGACCCAAGTCTTTATGGTTTGCCTCCCTTCCTCCTTCTCCCCATTAATGTTCTTTACAATTCTGATGTGGCCTCTGCGGCAGCATTTTATGTTGTTGGGCGTCTTGACAGTGTAATAATACATCTCGCTAACCTTCCCCACTTTCTCTGGAAAGAGTTATTGCACATTGTCTCCACAGAGCCAGTGCTTTTTTCCCTGAGTTCTGAATCTATAATGTTTAAAAGGTTGCTGGAAACCTTTGAAAAATGAAGGCCATAGATCTCTCCGAAATCCTGGCTTGAGAGGAACAGGAACTGCAGTACTGCTGCAGTTTTGTGCTACTGAGGAAAGGCAGGGGGAATAGCGAAGCTTTGTAAATTCAAGAACTACTTTCTCCAGCAGGGTTAGAAGCAGACAGTGGATCAGAGTAAGGAAATCACTTTAGACTTGGGCAAGCCAAGGGTCTATACATAGTGCCTAATATAACCAGCTTTCCCAGCATTTATAACAGCCTCAAACCCTTGAAAATCTTTCTCTAAATGTTTCGTTGCTGCAGCACCTCCACATGACCCAAACATAGGCTCAATAGGGAGCTGTGTGTTCTTTCGCTAAGAGCTTTGCTTACTAATTACTTCCTGGTGTTTCTTTTCCTTATCCTTTGAGTCCATTTGCTCCTCAATCTTAATCCCAGTCCTCTGTTTTCCTGCATCGCTTTCCTCCTTCTCTCTTTCCCCTCTCTAGTCCACTCTCCCCTTCCAGTTCAGTGTTCTAATTTGCCTCCCTTTTAAAGCATCTGCAGCACCTCATTTCTGCAGCTGTACGTTATTTATTCATCTCTCTGTCTCTCTCTTGTGCCTAAAGGCACCTGGGGCAGCTCATTAGAAAGTTATTTTGAAAACTAAATGTAGCTAAAACACCGCAAGATAAATAAGGGAAAGTGAGCAATAAAGGCTTGTAAAACCTTAATAGGAGGAAGCACTCACAAACCAATACAGGCGAAGAAAATCAGTTGCAAAAAGCCCATGGAAATGAGATGGTCTTTACAAGCCATCAACACCAAGAGGGAGGAGCAGGGAAGTTTTGGACCTGCCAAGGGGCCACCACTGAGAAGGCCCTGCATTGCGTACACACCCACCGAACTTCAGACAGTAAGGGATGTGGAGCAGGGCCTCTGCTGACGATCTTAACAGTCAGGTGGAATAATGTTGGGTTAAGGAAACACAATTCCAGCCTGTCTCAAGAACTAAGAGTCAGCGTCTAGGATCTTAGGCAGACCCACATAGTTTTGTTCTGATCACAGTTTTCATGACATTGACACTTTCGACATTGAGGGAAAGTGTCAGCACAGTTGATGTTTCTCAAGCAAACATCCTCAAGCAAGCCTGCAAATTATTTCTCTCTCCAGATAACAAGGGATAGTATCTTACTAATGGTCATGCAGTTTCTGCTGAACTTTCTGGTTCATAGTGCAGGGTTTCCCGTAAGGAAATAACATGCATTCTGCCACTAAGCTACCCTCCTTATCTTGAGTATTTTTTTTATCCCTGACTGTCGCTTCTGTGAGTTTGCCTTCCACCCATTCCTTTGTCTGTGTGTGGGTTGAAAATACCCTCCTATCTGAAAGTCAGTGTGGTCTAGTGGTTAGAGTGCTGCAACAGGAGACCAGGATTCAGCCACAAAACTCACCTTGGGACAGTCACTACTTGCAGCCCAGCTTACCACGCAGGGCTGTTGTGAAAATAAAATGGAGAAGGGAGAACCTTTCCCCCTGCTTTAGAGGTCCTTGGAGAAAAGATGGGGTATAAATGCAGAAATAAATACAATATAGTGGTATGTTTTGACACACGTTTCTTCACAGGGTGTGAGATGATTTGGAAAGGAAAGCCGAGAAAGAAGTCGCCTTTTTGTCTTTAATTGGGTGCATAGGTTTATACTAACAATGGGAACTGTTTGGTGCTGGCTCTAACTGCTTTGGTGTCTTTCTCTCTGCCTAAAACCTTTGAAAACATCCTTTCCTCTTCTGTGGGAAAGAATGTAGAGGAATCTGACCAGCCAGTGCAGAGTGATGGCGAAGAAGGTGTGGCTGCTCAGGATCAGCTCTTGGGAGAGGTATTCATTCTCTTCTGTACTAAACATTGGGTGCTTGGTCACTGACTCCCAACTATTCTGTTTGCTCTGAAATATTCATATCCCGTACACTCATAGACAGGAGACTGAGTGGGGCAGGGATGGGGAGTCTCAGGCCCCATAGGGCTGAATGTGACCCTCTAGACCTTGTTGGAACTCCCTCTAAACTATGCCCCTTACCCAGTCATACCCTCCTTGAGTGTTTTTCCCATACTGGAATTTGTCCCTGAACTCGGATAACACCTCTTGCTTCCATTAGAGTGGAGGATAGAAGTGGACAAGAGATGTCTCTGGGTAGAAACCAGTATACATGTCTAAAACTTACATTAATTTTGCCTCTGGTCGTGCCCAGCATTTGCTGTGCACACTCTTGCCTCTGCCCCCCAGAAAGAGGTTGGTACCATAGGCTGAAAAAGGTCCACCATCCCTGTAGAACAGCCTTTCTCAACCTGTGGGTCCCCAAATGTTGTTGAACTACAACTCCCATCACCCCTAGCTAGCAAGGCCAGAGCTCAGGAATGATGGGAGTTGTAGTCCAACAACATCCGGGGACCCACAGGTTGAGAACCACTGCTGTAGAAGGATGTGAGTGCAAGGCTGTGCATTTTCTGCACTAAAAATTACCCAGAGTCTCTTGCACAAAGGGGGGAAAGAAAGAGTCAAAATTTGCAGCTTGAGTAAATGCAACCATTAACCCAGGTTGTGTTTTTTCTGTGAATGCTAGGCACTTGTTCTTCCCCCTGTTGCACAGTGCAGTGGTACCTTGGGTTACATACGCTTCAGGTTACATACACTTCAGGTTACAGACTCCGCTAACCCAGAAATAGTACCTCGGGTTAAGAACATTGCTTCAGGATGAGAACAGAAATCGTGCTCTGGCGGTGCGGCGGCAGCAGGAGGCCCCATTAGCTAAAGTGGTGCTTCAGGTTAAGAACAGTTTCAGGTTAAGAACGGACCTCCGGAACGAATTAAGTACTTAACCCGAGGTACCACTGTGCAGCTTCTTAACTTTCTTTTGATGGGCATTGAGAAGTGACATGCGTCAGGGGGCAGTAATGCCTGGAAACCTTTTTTTAGGACACCCACTTCTTAACTCCCCATTGCTTGTGGGGAGGATGGAGGTGCCTGGGGAAGAAGCATAAATTTCCAAAGCTGTTGAGTCTTGGGAAGGCGGCCAGTGGCTTTGGATATACAAGCCCCATGCATATTACATGGGCTTTCCCTGCTAATGGTGAACAGAGTAGAGGAGCAATAGGTTTGGGTTTCACTTCGTCTGCCATTAGCATAACCAGGAATGCATAGGCTACATTAAATACGCTGAAAGATTTTACTCAGATTAGCATCATCCTCTCTACAAGGATGCTACCCACCCCCACAAAACAAATGCAGACTTCCTTTCCATTTTGGCCTCTGGGCTTTGGAGTGTTCTGATGCACATTATAAAGCTGGAATATACAAATTGTATTACTCAGTTGTACATGCTGTGCTTTAAGAGGCCTCCCTTTCGAAGTCACCGGGCATTTTGCCAATTGCATTAGAAATGGACAGCTCAATAGCTCTCTCAACCACAGTGGTTTGTTATTTGGGCATTTCATCTGAATGACGTAGCACCCAATCCTGTGCCTATTGACTTGAAAGTAAAACCCATTGAGTTCAGAAGGTGCATAGGATTGCAGTCCTAAATACGCACAGTTTTGTCACCAGGCTGGGATTCTCCCCGCTCCCCATCAGGTTGCGGCAGGATAAAAGAAATTTTGTTGACACAACACTTTGTGATATATGTGCAGCCATAATAATGCTCTTCTTTAATACCACAAGTTAGCAGCCTTTCAGGAAAATTACGGTATGAAAGCATATCAGTATATCTTGTTTTCTCAGGTATGGATTAATGTAAATACATTATCAAATCCACTCTAACATCACATTCGTTTCTGCCTATTAGAGTAGAAAAGATGAGACTGCCAACCCTCCGTCTGCAGATGAAACATTCAACATTTCCGTCACTGGAGGTAAGGGAAAAATGCCCACATTTTGTACAGAAGATCCAGGTTTTTTTAAACTTGGCTAAACATGAACCTTCCTCAGTTCATTGTTAGGCCGCTGTGATGATGATGATAAGTGAGTTTCTTTGTTTTCCTTGTTGCAGATATAGACGGCTTGATCACTCAGGCTTTGCTGACGGGGAACTTTGAAAGCGCTGTTGACCTCTGCCTCCACGACAATCGCATGGCTGATGCCATTATACTAGCTATAGCCGGTGGCCAGGAACTGCTGTCCAGAACCCAGGAGAAGTACTTTGCAAAGACACGAGGCAAAATTACCAAGGTACGCAGGCTTTTAAGTTGGAAACGTGGGTAAATTATGGGCTCACAACCTCATCCTTTATTCAGAAGACCAGGCAGGCTTCTGGAAGGATCAGATAATCCATGCATCAAGTAAACAGTTATAATAGATGCATAGTAACGTGAGAGCAATTTGTGGGGAAGAATCAGTAGTGAATATGAAGCTGTTGCTTATATAACAAGGCTGATTGCAAGTGGACTGTTGGGCGGCAGATCCCCTCCGTGGCCATTCCCCTTAAACACAATTAATATTGATTTCAGTATAACCTTTAATTGTAATTAAGTCAGGAGACAAGGGGCTCATGGTAGGGAGGAGGCATAAAATCCTTCCTCTTGCTTCCAGTTTCTTTAACAATGGTTGATGGATCAGCCTTGCATGGGTACCAGCCCAATATTAGATAATGGAGCTTCTACGTCATAAATGAAAATCCTCAGATACCGCTAACATATAGAATTGCCTGATTCTATCTAGAGCTGCAGCATTTAATTGATTGCATTAATCAACGGCAAAACTTCTGATAGTCCTTTAAGAAGTGTCCTTGATTAAGCAGGCAGCAGTTCTTTAAAAAGCCAAAGAAGAACAAGGGCTTATACAAACGGCAAATGATGCAAGAGACATTTCTTGCACACCTGTTTTGTGGCAGTCATCATAGTACATCATCTACAAACAAAGTGTGCGTCTCGTTTCTGAAGTCCGGCTTAGATTTCATGCAATTGACTAAGAAGCGTATGATTAATCAGGCTGAAGTCCTGGTTCTGTCATGACATTTTTCTTGCATTCTCTTATATTGAGCTAGAACAGGATAAGAATAAATTTTATTGATTTGAATTGCTGGATGAAAAAGAGAACACCGCCCCTCCTTTTCTTCCAAGGTGGTGTTACTCCTTGGTAAGCCACTCTCAACCAACAACCTCCCTCCCATCTCCTGCCTGCCCCTTAGATTTGACTGTTGTGATGCTTTTCCCTTGGTTCCAAGGAATGTTCAGCCTCAACTTTGGCAGTTTTTGTGTTTCTATATGCCATCTGTTTTGCATTTTGTGAGAACAATTTTTCTCTCTTGCTTTGATCCCCGGTGTCCTCCTTCAGTTTTCTGGCCATCAGCCAGAGCAGAGGTATCTGGGGATTTGTGTTCATATGTTCACGGGTTACTTTCCTGAGTTTAGCAGGAGTTGTTCTTTTCTAATGGCCCGATTTCTGCCATAGGCCTCTGCTGGTTTGTACTTGACATTCTCCGTTGCCAGCAGAGCTCATTCCCTTCTTCGCCTCGTCCTTCCTTTTCCTTGAGGCTGTCAGGCAACTGGAGCAGCAAATGAGGCAGGGCCTTAAAAAGCAATGGAAAACATTCCATTTAGTTTTCCTACATCTTCTGTGATGAAAAGGCTGTATAAGCACTTAACACTTGACTTGTGGCACCCTTGCTGATAAGATTGACTGCTGCTGGGTTAAAGTATTCTGCGAACATTAGTGACCAGCAAGCTAATGGTGCAGTCAGCCAAGAAAATCGCCTGGTGCACACAGAAAGATGATTTCAGACTTTTCCATGTTGGCCCGATTCTTGCTGTAAAGGTAAAGGGACCCCTGACCATTAAGTCCAGTCGCGGACGACTCTGGGGTTGCAGCGCTCATCTCACTTTACTGACCGAGGGAGCCGGCGTTTGTCCGCAGACAGTTTTTCTGGGTCATGTGGCCAGCATGACTAAGCCGCTTCTGGTGAAACCACAGCAGCGCACGGAAATGCCGTTTACCTTCCCGCTGGAGCGGTACTTATTTATCTACTTGCACTTTGTGCTTTCGAACTTCTAGGTTGGCAGGAGCTGGGACCGAGCAACGGGAGCTCACCCCATCGCGGGGATTCGAACTGCCGACCTTCTGATCGGCAAGTCCTAGGCTCTGTGGTTTAACTCACAGCACCACCCGCACCCCATTCTCGCTGTACTTTTTATTAAAACAGAGATAAAACTGCCCATGCTGATTTTCTGGCAAGAATGTGGGGGGGGGTGTGTGCTCACACTTCTGTTGTTTGTCCTATGCTGTGGACATTTTTGAGAGGGCAACAGCAGTAGCTAAGAGCTCTTGGCAGAAACTGTTTTGCTCTGTTTTTAGTGGCCCAGGGCTTAAATCTCCATCCAGTAGCAGAGGCTTGTGGATCTGCCAGACCCAGAGGTGGGCTGTGCGTTTTAGAAATAGCCCTTGGGGTCAGTCTATCTTGCAGCTGTGCAAAGTGAGATTTCCCCAAACACCTGCTTTTGTTTTTTTCCGATGGAGCCAAGCTCCCCTCCTAAACCAGCTTCTTTTTTCAATCGCCTTGTTTACTTTCTCAAGTGTCCTATCAATCTGTCCCACTTGACAGCTGTTCACGCCTCCTCATGATTGAAGTCTCCCTTGTTTGTCCCCACAAACAAGGGAGTTACAGCCAGGTTTCTTTGGCTGTAACTCAAAAATAAATCAGACTTCCGGGAGACGATGATAAGCAATTTAGGCACAGCTTTAGGCAATCAAGTTCCTGAATTAGATTACCAAGATCCTGAAACTTCCAGTGATAAGACAAATGGTGCAGGTAATTGTGGCAGTCTTTGTACACCCCTTTGTTTCTGGAACCAGATAGGTTGATGAATAAAACATTCGATGGTGCCGACTAGGCAGAGATTAACAGGTGCAAAGTTACCTATAAGCCACAAAGGTATACTGCACTTCTGGTATTCTCCCTTATTCTCCCTACCTCTTCTCATACTCTTGTTATTTCATAGATCTAGTTCTCCTCTCGGCTATACCCCCACTCCAATGTTAGATGTGCCATCTTCCAACCTGTCAAATGCCTCTGTTGTTGGGGTCTTGTTTAGGGTTTGTCCAGGGGTCAGCAAACTTTTTCAGCAGGGGGCCGGGCCACTGTCCCTCAGACCTTGTGGGGGGCCGGACTATATTTGGGGGGGAATCCCCCCCATGACTCTCCCCTCCCTTCTGCACAGCACCAGACGAGCCCCAGTGGCTGCTTACCTGTGCCTTGCGAGTGGCAGGGGCTGGTGGCAACAGCGGAGGAGGGATGATGAGCGGTGCGATAGGGCTGGCTCCGGAGAGGGGCTGCTTAAAATGGCGTTCAGCCAACTGCGGCTCAACAAAGCCCAGCCCCTTTTCTCCTCTAGGCAGGGCGGGGAGAAGCCAGGAGGAGGGAGGGAGGAGGTGCTGCCATGGTGTGTGTTTGGGGTGGGTGGGGGGAAATGGCGCAGCCTGAACGATCAGAATCTCCATGCGGCCATTCCCGAACCTTCTGCGGGCCAGATCAAGAAGGCAATTGGGCCAGATCCAGCCCCTGGGCCTTAGTTTGCTGACCCATGGTCTGTGCTATAAAATCCTGGGGGCTTAAATGTTTGTGGATGCAATGAAGCAACACAGGAGGAGGTAGTGCAGTGCACAAGGACCAATGTCCTGCGCTCATTGCACCTTCACCGTGTCCGAAGCTGCTGGGAGCAGAAGGAAGCGAGGATGTAGCAAGGGAGAAGCGCTGTAGGGAGATTAAGATCCGTGAAATGCAGGCAGGAAATGGGGGAGTGGTACCTTGGGTTACATACGCTTCAGGTTACAAACTCCGCTAACCAAGAAATAGTTCTTCAGGTTAAGAACTTTGCTTCAGGATGAGAACAGAAATCGTGTTCCTGCGGCACGGCGGCAGCAGGAGGCCCCATTAGCTAAAGTGGTGCTTCAGGTTAAGAACAGTTTCAGGTTAAGAACAGACCTCCGGAACGAATTAAGTACTTAACCCGAGGTATCACTGTGTATTTATTTCTCTAGCGCTGGATGCAGTGTTACAAACTGAGACAGGAAAGCTAGGAGCTGAATGGCACCTTAAACCTTGGTTATGGGCACAACAGCAGAATGTCTAAGCACGCTTTTTTAACAGCAAGAATATAAAGCTGAAAATGAATGAACTTCAGCTAAAATCTTACATTCATTTTTCGCATGGTTTAGTCCTCACCTGAAGACTGCAAAAAAGAGCAAAGCCATTCTTCCCCTGCACTCACCGCTAATATTTTTCAGAGGGTCTCTTCTCCAGTATTCAGAGAGTAGCTGGAAGTGGGGAGGCAGAAAAAGGTCCTCCTTTCCTTCCACTCTGCAGTTTTAATCTGAAATCTTTGGCGCAGTACTGTACCCAGAGCTCAGAAACTGCTCAAGCTAATGAGCAAAACGCTTCCTTGTCGCAAAACGCACCTAGAAAAATGGGAGTTTCGAATGCGGGTTAGATGTGATTATCAGGCAGAGGGTTGTAGATGAGTCATCTGACTAGTCTATGACTTCCCTTACCTGATAATCTATTTTTCTGTGTGGAAGAAACATTCAGTCAAGCAAGCCTCCACCTGCATTCTGTGGTTGTACGTTCCAGGTTTCTCATCCATCGTTTGTGAGAACTAGGCCTTCAAAATGTTGTAGATTAAGAAGTGGTTAGGGAGGATGTAGTTATTGGGTAGGGTGGAATTTGGAGTGCATGATCTTACACCCCAAGTTGGGATAATTACATTTTAATGTTCCTATATGTGAATCAAAACAAACAGTTCCCTGTAGGCAGGGAGAAACTAGCACAACTGAAGTGGCTGGACTAAGACTTTTCTCCCTTATGTGCTAGTTTTCTACTTGCAAGGCTTTTTTAAAAATAGGAGAGACATTCCAAAAATGTGATTCCCACCCCCGCAACCTGCAGTATGAAGTAATATTTTCTATTTTACCACCACATCCTGCTGCATGTGTAGATTAGGCAACTACAGATTTCGCTTGTACAAAACCATGACACAGGATTACTGTAGCGTAGTAGTAACCAGTGAACAGTGTGGATGTCTTTCGATCCTGTTTTTAAAGCAAGCTTTTGCAGAACCGCTATACTCTGTTGGCTAGGATGCTCAATCGATAAATGCACAGCATTAGAACAGGGCAGTCATAATACACTTATTTGTTCTCTGCCTTTTCTTCTCAGCTCATCACTGCAGTTGTGACCAAGAACTGGAAGGAGATTGTCCAGTCTTGCGACCTGCAAAACTGGAGGGAAGCTTTAGCTGCCGTGTTGACTTACGCAAGGCCAGATGAATTTGCTGCTCTCTGTGGTGAGGAAACTAGACACAGACGAAGGTGTTGGGTTACTCTTTAATTAAAATGCAACGTATCTTTTTTATAGCTTGCATTTTCTGTGTGGAAATAAAATATGAACACATCTCATTTAGTAAGCAATTAAGCAGATTATTATTATTATTTAAAGCATTTTTACCTTACCTTTCATCTGAAAAAGGTTTCCATAGCGGCTCCTAAAATATCAATGAAAAGACTGATCCAACTTGCAGTCTTACATTCTTAAAAGGCAGAGCACAAAAGGAAAAAGGGATTTGGAAGGATGAGGCAGGGAAGCGAACTCGAGCACTAATTCTTACAGACAAAGTTCTTGTAACCACCAGCTGGAATGGATCAAGTGACAGCATGGCTTTAGTAGCCTCCATTTCCTGGTTCTTATAATCATAGGTTTTTCATGATGTTTAGAATGGGCAGCTGAGATTAGCACTAACCATAACTTTGCCAAATTTGAATGTCGTAGCCAATGCTGGCTAGAGATAACCAGCAAATGGAAAAGGGAACACTTGAGCCCTTGGTACACTTGAACACTTGGTACATTTTTAACAGTGCAGGTTTTAATTGCATGGATTCAAATATGCACTCTTTTCCTTCTAATTCCTAGATTTGTTGGGCTCTAGGCTTGAAAGCGAAGGTGACAGCCATCTGCAGACTCAGGCTTGCCTATGTTACATTTGTGCTGGAAATGTAGAAAAGCTGGTTGCCTGCTGGACTAAAGCTCAAGATGGAAGCACCCCGCTTTCCCTTCAGGTAGCTCTTCATTAACTAGTTCCCTTTTGGGTCTGGTCCCCTGTGAGATAACACAACACCTTTAAACTTTATATGAAATTCTACTGGTAAAAAAAAAGGGACCCACATGCAGATAGAAACTCTTCAATCCAAACTGGCCTGCTTCCCGCTTAACTATTTCCTTTTTCTTTCTCCCCATAGGACCTCATTGAGAAAGTGGTTATCCTGCGCAAGGCTGTGCAGCAGACGCAAGTGGCCGACGCCAGCACAGTCGGGGCTCTCTTGGCCGACAAGATGAGCCAGTATGCCAACCTCCTGGCTTCGCAGGGCAGCACCGCTGCAGCTTTAGCTTTCCTTCCCGAGAACACCAACCAGGTAAACGGGCTCGGCTTTTGTTTCCCTCCCTTGCCTTAACGCTAGATTGGCCTTTGCTAACCTAGTGCCCTCCAGATATTGTGGAGCGCAGCAACGCATCAGCGCCAGACCTTGAAGGCAACTGAGGAACTTCAGCTGGTCCAAAATGCAGCTGGGCTTACCATCTAGGTAACCCTGTTTTTAAACAGCTGTGTTGATTTCCAGTTCGTTTCCAGGTCTGATTCAAGATGCTCACATTAGGCTAAAGCCCTAAACTGCTTGCACCCCAAATATCTGAAAGTCTACTTTCTGGAGGGGGGGGGAGATTCTTGGTAGTTCCACTGTCCTCAGAAGTTTGAGGGTCTTCTGGGAGAAGGTGCTCTCTGTGGCAGCCCCCAAGCTGTGGAATTCCCTCCTCGCAGAGGATCATATGGCACCTTCATTATGTAATAATAATAATAATAATAATAATAATAATGATGATGATAACTTTTATATATACCCCGCCCTCCCCGGCCAGAGCCAGGCTCAGGGCGGCTAACACCAGTAAAATTACAATAAAAACATAATGGGGGGAAAAACCCAATTTAAAATACAGGGTAAAATGCATCCTCATTTTAAAAGTAGCCCATGGATCAAAACCGTAAGGGGAGGGAAAACATAAGGGGCAGACTGAGTCCTAACCAAAGGCCAGGCGGAACAGCTCTCTCTTGCAGGCCCTGCGGAAAGATGTCAAGTCCCGCAGGGCCCTAGTCTCTTGTGACAGAGCGTTCCACCAAGTCGGGGCCAGTACTGAAAAGGCCCTGGCCCTAGTTGAGACCAGTCTAACCACCTTGCGACGTGCGACCTCCAAAGTGTTGTAGGTTCCATCTGCTTCTTAATTTTTTTCATCTATATCCCACCTTTCCTCCAATGAGCTTAAGGAGGCATACATGGTTCGCCTTCCTGTTTTACCTACACAACAACCCTGCCAGGTGGGTCAGTGCGCGTCTGGCCTGAGGTCACCCAGGGAGTGTCATGGCCGAGGGGATTGGAACCCTGGTCCCGTAGGTCCCAGTCCAACACTCTAACCCAGGCATCCCCAAACTCAGCCCTCCAGATGTTTTGGGACTACAACTCCCATCATCCCTAGCTAACAGGACTAGTGGTCAGGGATGATGGGAATTGTAGTCCCAAAACATCTGGAGGGCCGAGTTCAGGGATGCTTGCTCTAACCGTTACACCACACACTGATTCTGAAGACGCACCTCTTTACCCTGGCATTTGATGCCCAAGAGAGATTTGTATATACATTGGGATCTGCCCTATTCTCTTGATTGCCATCTGTTTTCAATCTTGTATTTTTAAATAGTTGTAACCCACCCTGGGGCCACATGGTGAAGAAGGGTGCGTAAGAAATATAATGATGGTGATGGAGAATGGATAAATGAGTAGTTGAACATTGTAGGGCCCAGTTAGGCCAGTAGGGCCCAGTTAGGCCAGGAGAGGAATGACTGAGTGGAAACTCCTTGTTGGTTCAGTTCTTCCGGCTTTGGAGCAGGAGCTATGAAGAAGAGCTGTGTTGAAGCTCCCAAACATCTCCTGCCTACCTGCAAGATGCGGAACACCCCTCATCTTGCAAAGATTAGATACATTTGTGTGTTTCCTTGGGTCCCTGCTTCAGCATAGGTGAAAAATTATTCCGCTGCTGCAGTAACTCGAGTCCTCGTGCTTTCTCACGACTCTATTCTCCTGCCACCTTCTGTGTCAAATAACGAATGCGCCAGTTCTCTTGATTGGATCACGCTTGCTTGTGGGGTGTATGTGTGCAATTCCTTGTGTTTTCTTTCCTCTTTGCAGCCAAACATCATCTTGTTGCGGGAAAGGATTTGTAGAGCTCAAGGAGAGCTTTCCCGGGCCCCGGAAGCACCAAAGGTACCTTACGAAAGACAGCCTGCAGCACCCAGGGGGAGAATTGGACCTGCGGCTGGCCAGGCACAGATGCCACAAGTCCCAGCCCAGCAATACTATCACCAGGTAACAGACACCTTCATCAGCAGCCACACTTCAGCTTCTGTGGACACCCAGCTTTGCTGCAGCATTGTTCTGCCTAATGTTCTGAGCATTCAGCACCTGCAGTGTCTGTATGAAGTGCCTCTTGCAAGTCTTTCCAGCAGCAGCTTCTGTGTGTGCTTTTTGCAGTTTGTACACGTGCTTTTCTGAAAAGCGATCATGGAAATCTTGCAAGCCAGCCTGCCTGAGTGTTCGTTTTGATGCCACGCAAGCTTTTGCTGATGTGAAATGCTCTTTTAAATGCCGAGTGTTGTAGCCTTAAATCCTGCTTGGGATATTTTCTCCTGCTTTCTTTTCTCCCTGCCCTCCACCACCCTTTGTGTTGCTTTAATTCCCTGTGCAGATAATGAATTTGGGACGTGTTTTGCCACTACCCTTTCAGCTTGAAATAAGCTGGATGGTTTGCTCCAAGGCTTATGGCTCCTCAGCCTTCCGATATATTTGCCAGACAGCTATGATAGCAGACTTAAAACACAGTTAGGGCAGGCTTGTAAATACAATATTGTCTGGGTGGACTGTAGTGAGCAAGCATCTTCTCCAGGTGACCAAGCCTAGAAGTGTTTATAAGCTAAAAGAAAAGAAAATGTTTTATTTGATGCAACAAATGACAAGTATAAATGTTTGTGGAGAGGTGGCTCCTGAACGATTTTATAGCTTAGAAGCAGCCTATTTGCAAGGCTGTTCTTATGGATAGAGAGCGTGAAACTTGCACCTCATTGTTCTGTTGTCTGTAACACACCGGGAGAAACCAGCACCAGAGGCTGTGTCCCCCCTGCAAGTTGTTTTTGGGATGTGCACATTCTTCTCTTCTTTAAGCACAAAAGTTATTGGCACACATCTGTCTCGAGAGAGAATGGAGTGTGCCCCCGGGGGTGAAGTTGGAACCACTGTACTAGCAGCAACAGAGTGACTTCCCCGGACACACTGCCTGGCCAGTGGGTAAGGAGGTCCTGGGCTGCCCAGACGACAAGACCCTCCTCTCAGCCTCGCTGATGTGGTCCAAACGAAAGCGGAATGGTATATTGTAAATGGGAATGGCTCACTTTGTCTGTGAAGACATGTGCTGGGCAGGCTTAAGAGTTAAGTGTTGATTTCACCCTGTTTCTGCTGTGAAAGGCAAAGCACAAATCAATCTCTGTATGTGGCTGAGTCTTAAAAGCAGGCAGAAGCTGCCATCCTCTTTGGGTCTTGCTCCTTTCCTTTCAGTATCTTAATTACATAATACCATGTATTGATTTTGCAAAGAACATAATGTGTCTTACTCCCGTCTTGATGTTGTACAGTGGTACTTCGGGTTACATACGCTTCAGGTTACAGACGCTTCAGGTTACAGACTCCACTAACCCAGAAATATTACCTGGGGTTAAGAACTTTGCTTCAGGATGAGAATATAAATCTCGCAGCGGCAGCAGCAGGAGGCCCCATTAGCTAAAGTGGTTCTTCAGGCTAAGAACAGTTTCAGCTTAAGAACGGACCTCCGGAACAAATTAAGTTCTTAACCCGAGGTACCACTGTAATATCATCAGGCCTTTTGTTTGTGCGACAGCACTCATTGGCACAGAGTTCCAGCACCTCTTTTTTGCTGCCCATAGCAGCCATTTTGTGCTGGCACCCATGGCACTCATCAATATAAGCACGGGCACCTCGTGTTGTTGTTTTTTAACAAGGACATAAAAGCGCTGCATGGCATTATCCCAACCCAGCAGCTGCAATAGTCACAGAGCAGTCTGGTGCCCACGCTGAGTTTTGTATGGCCAGGTGTGCTGTGTATGTTTGTGTCTCCCCCACCCTCAGCCCACGTTCTCCACTTGTATGCTCTGGGAGTTCATATCTTCCGCAGGGCTCTCTGTCGGTTCCTGCGTTTTAAAACAATCCAGTCGAGTATTAGACAAGCAGCACTTGGCACCGAGACTGCAGCTTGTTAGGGATGCAAAACATGACAAAATAAAAGCATCCTAGTCCATCCAACAGCACTAACCAGGTGAAATCTAAATCACCGCTGAGCATTCACTGCCTTCTTCCCCTGAGCTTCTTCTCTTTCCCCTTGCTGTCTTGTCTTGGCTGCTTGGCTCCTAAGAATACAGTGATCGAGGTCTTAAACAATCATAACTATTAAGCAGCATGGCAAATAGGGGGTTGGCATTGTTTGGTGTGGGCATTTTTTGAGCATTCTGGCTGTTTTGACACCCTTTCGGATTTTTTCTTCTTCTTTTTTCATTTCGTTTTATTTTTCCATGATTGGTATCTCTCTGTTCAATTCAGGTTAGAGTTGCCCCTACTGTCACTACCTGGAGTAACAAAAACCCCACTGCCCTTCCCAGCCATCCTCCTGCAGCCTCTCCCTCTGAGACACAGGTATAACATCAATTATTCCTCTTTGAGCAGGATCTGCTCTCCTTGTTATTATTATTTTTTAAATAAAAACTGGACACTTGCACACATAATCCCTTTCTATGCCATTCCTATGCTCCCTCCCTGCTCCCATCACCTTTTTTATACACACTTCGCAATTCTCAGCGCATTCCTGGCCATCTGGGAAGTAGGCACAGGTTTCAGATCAATCAGATTTCCCAGCCGGCCTTGCTGTATTTCAAGATGTCTTCTGGCCTGTGAATCAGATTTTGAGTTCAATCAACGAGGCCCCCGTAGTTTCCACTGGGGGAACAGGTGGGCTTAATTCCTCCCCGCTGCCACATTTCTCCCTCCCTAACAAATTGAATAAATGATTTAGCCCTTAAAAGCACCTTGAGTTGACCGTCCCATTCCCCATAATGAATTCAGCGCACGTTAGGTTTTCTCCATTTTTCGGCATTGCAGGTGGATATTGCCAGTTTCTTGGGCACCCTGTTGCATGTTCTGTCTTTACATTCAAAGTAAGGTGGGAAGTGGAAAAGAATTGTATGTGAGCTAAAGAGTGCTTTGAGAGCAGGACTTTTAACTTTGCAAACTGTCATTCTGGGCCAAGCCTTCGCTTCTTATGCACCTAACCAAACCTAACCTTTCTTCTCTTCCCAATTTGTTCCCCAGGGGGAAAACCCTCCTCCTCCAGGGTTTATGCCAGGGACTGTTAATCCCAGTGCACCACCACATCAGCCGGCGCCTCCTGCTTACAATATGTACTCTCAGATCGCAGCACAACAAGCGTATCCACAACGTAAGTACCGCAATCTTCCTAGTATCCCCCCCTTTATTCTTATTACATTGAGCTTGGTGTGCTATAAACCTAGGTTTGTTGTTGTGGCAACCTTTGAGATCTTCCCCTGGTGCCCACAAAGCCTTTGAACCACCCCCTCCCCATCACCGCTGCCATGGTCACAAGGGGGTAAAAGTGGTCACATCTTTCTCCCTTGAAAAGTACATAGAGCTGAAGGAGGAAGTTGTGAGAATATGCTCATTCCGTCAGCACCCTGGTATCTCCAGATGAAGGGTGGTATACTACTACTAGTAATAGTAATAGTAATAGTAGTATCATACACACACCCTGGCAAGGCAGATTGGATGGTAAGGGACCTGTTGTGGTACTTGCACTGGCTTCTGCTAGAGCATCCGGTTAGCTGAATCCGGACCAATGTTGTGAATAACATGGCAACTTGGATTATTTTCCCCATTGTATCCGAAGAGCCCGGAATGGCTTGTATCTTTCATGACTGTGAAGGAACTTAAACCTGCTCTTTCTTTCATTCTTTCTTTCCTTCTCTCCCTCCCTCCCCCTCTCCCTGTAACTCAGTTCTCAGCCCACCATGCTGCTCAGGTTCCCTTTGGGATTGACAAATTTCTCTTCAGGCATCATACAGGCATTAAATAAATGAGCTATGGATTTTGCAGTGAAATAGCTGCAACCTTGTGATATTCATTTGATTTCTTCCCTCCCCATCGCCCCTTAATAACTCATCTGGTAACAGCACTTAACATCCAAGCAATTTCTGCCAGGCAGCATGGTGGGGAGCAGGGAGAGCTTTTGAACAGACGAGTCAAAGAATTGTTGAACATTAAGGGTTGCGATTTCTAAGGAAGAAATGGCACTTGGCAGAACAATGTGTCTTCTAAATTATTCAGGGCGAGCTGCATACATGTCGTTGGTCTCCCCCTACCGCCACCCTTGTCTCTTTCTAGCCCCCTAGAGCAGGGAAGGGGAGATCCTGTGGCCCTCTGGGTCACATTCGGCAACATCATCTCACAGGCAATAGATTGCAACCAATGTGCCCCTTTGGGTTCAGATAGTACATGGGTAGACTAGTCTAAAAAATCTGGGATACAAATGTTCCTGGCCCTCTAGTGCAGGCATAGGCAAACTCGGCCCCCTAGATGTTTGGGACTACAACTCCCATCATCCCTAGCTAACAGGACCAGTGGTCAGGGATTATGGGAACTGTAGTCTCAAAACATCTGGAGGGCTGAGTTTGCCTAGGCCTGCTCTAATGGCTATGGAGGCTCATTTGCCTTATTTACCCATGTCTAGGAGGCTTAGTTTGGTCAAACAAGGTATGCACTTCCAGAGCAAACGCTAAATACATTACTTCTGGTAAATGTGCCACTGTAGCAACTAGATGACTGTGAAAATTTGTGTCCTGGGCTCCTCTACTCATGTACTACCTGAGACCAAAGGTGTGCATAGGTTGCCAGATGTGACCCCCCCCAGCTCTCCTACCCCACGATTCTAAATGTGTCTGGGGGGGGGGTTATGGCGTTGCTTTCGTTCTCGTTTATTATGCATTCTGTGTTCTCGTTTTGTATTTTTATGTAGTGCACCGCCCCGTGATCTTCGGGTGTTGTATGCAAATTTAATTAATAATAATTTTCCGTTTTTATCTTCCGTATTAAAGCAGGAACCTTTATCTGGAATGCTTAACCTGCAGCCCCTCTTAGGAGGGCTGTGTTTTCTCCCTTTTCAGCTGGGCCTCACTTTACTAACATAACCTTCTCCTTTCCCCCCACGCCTCTCCGATGTAGCTTGCCAGCCAGCGCAGCAGTATTCTTTCGGAACGGGGGGACCGTCGCTCTATCAGCCCCACCAGCAACAACCTCCTCCGCCCCCTACCTCAGCCTCTTACGCTAACCCCAACCCTCCTTACATGCCCTCTAACCCTCCCACCTCCATGCCCTCCCCGCTGTACCCAGCCCAGCCCCAGCCCTCCCCGACCAGCTTGAACCCCAGCTCTTCTCTTCCTCCTCCCCCTCCTTCTGGTGCCTCCTTCCAGCATGGCCGGCCGGGAGCCCCAGCATCTTCTCTGCCGTATGCGCTGCCTCCTGGACCCTCAGGTACAGAGCCGGCAACCAGTGAGCTCGCTGCATCCCAAAGAACAGGTCTGCGCTTGCAAAGGGGCCTTTGTTATGCATTTTGGGGGCGGGCTGGGATGGGGTGCACGTTTCATTTATCCTTGTCGTTTTGCATGTGTACGCTGACATGGTTTTGCGCAAAACTGGTGACTTGCGCAAAACTCTGGTTGTGTGCTTCTGAAAAGCATCGCCATCTTTTGCCTTGCTTATAGGACCAGCAGCTTGCTCTGTCCAGAGCAGCGTGAGTGGCCAAACGCCCCTGCCGTGAGTCAAAATAGCGTCCAGAGATAGTCCCAGGAGTCATTTGCTGCATGTTGTTCTTGTTCAGTCGTGTCCCACTCTTCATGACCCCGTGGACCAGAGCACGCCAGGCACTCCTGTCTTCCACACTGAGAGCCAGTGTGGTGTAGTGGTTAAGAGTCTTGTAATCTGGTAAACCGGGTTCGATTCCCCGCTCCTCCACATGCAGCTGCTGGGTGACCTTGGGCTAGTCACACTTCTCTGAAGTCTCTCAGCCCCACTCACCTCACAGAGTGTTTGTTGTGGGGGAGGAAGGGAAAGGAGAATGTTAGCCGCTTTGAGACTCCTTAGGGTAGTGATAAAGCAGGATATCAAAGCAGGCTGTCTCCTCCAGCACCATAATTCAAAAGCATCAATTCTTCGGCGACCAGCCTTCTTTATGGTCCAGCTCTCACTTCCATACAACACTACTGGGAAAACCATAGCTTTAACTATATGGACCTTTGTTGGCAAGGTGATGTCTCTGCTTTTTAGGGTGCTATATAGCTGTATATTTGCTGCATAGAGGCTCTCAAACTGTAGAAGGGGCTTTAGCTGAACGTTCTGGTTTTAACCAAAAACAAGACCAAAAGGAAGTCAAGACATCAGTGCTGGCAGCTTTCAGTCAACGGCTTATAAGAACAGGGCTTTAGAATGGGACCTGGCTCTTGTTTGTTTGCCATGCCCCAAAATTGCCTAGCCAGTTGTTTAACATTCACAAGCCTCCCGCAGAAAAGTGTGTTACCCGCTATCAGTTTGCTAGATTTTTTTAGCCTGCTAGGGAGATCCTAGCCACCCCCTACCTCCTTTACTCTTGCAAGAGCCCCATGGAATCCTCTAGGGTAGCCTTTCTCAGCCTGTGGGTCCCCAGATGTTGTTGGACTACAACACCCATCACCCCTAGCTAGCAAGGCCAGAGCTCAGGGATGATGGGAGTTGTAGTCCAGCAACATCTGGGGACCCACAGGTTGAGAACCACTGCTCTAGGCTGAGAGATAGTGGCTGGCCGACATTCACCCAGTGAACTTCAGAACGGAGCGGGGATCTGAGCCCAGGCCTTTGCAGCCTAAGAGTCCAGCGCTTAAACCCCTACACCACACTGACTCTCCTAAGGTACGGTCACTTTACTGATTACCACTGCAGTTGCACCCGTGCCGCTCTGGAAAACCTGCAAAGCTACAGCCGCCCTGCACAGACCAAACATTTGTATTTATGGAAGTGTGTAAGTACAGGAAGCCTTATACTTCTCTGAAGTGGCATGGGAGCAACCGCAGTTGCCCATTGGGAGCCAGAATCCCTAACAGGCAGATAGCCATGATGTGGGAAGGATCCTCTTGGTGCTCTATTTCTCACTTCTTAACAAAGATTATTCCATTAGCAAGCTTTGAGATGATTTCAGGAGAGCATGGACCAGGGTTCTTGTTTTAAACCCAAGTTTGGGGACATGGGGGGGGCAGTCTGACCTGTCCCTTTAAAATAATAATGGTAGTAATTCTGGAAACTTAATCAGAGCATACCTTATAAACATGATGCTGTAATTCCAACCAGAACAAAATGCATTGGCCTCTGACCTATTATATCAATACTCCAGCCCTTTATATTCATTGTTAGCTGAAGTTTTCCCATTGGGATTGGCACCAGTAAGGGGGGGGGGGGCGAGCGACAGTTGTTCACTAAAGGTGAGACTCGATATCGATGAAGCAATTTAGAAACCCTTTAAAGGTATGTTTTTCTTCTCGCATGAACTAAACAAGCATGTCTGGAACGTTTGCTTCTGCATGTGTGTTAGCATGACACAAGAACGTTTGGCCCAAAATGAGAGAACTGTCAACTTGCTTTTGTTAATGTTTTTTGTCTTGAGCAGCTATGGGTGCATGATAACAGACCTGTTTCTTTATCGGTGTCGTTCAACTCTTTAGCTTTCCTTTCCTTGAAAATAAAATGCAAATAAGCATAACAGGAAGACACAAAGCTTTTGTTAGGGACCAAAATTTTGTATTATTATTATTATTATTATTGTTATTATTTTGGCCAGGGTATGAAGGGAGTAAGGCTATTACAGGTTACAGTTTTGGATGAAATTACATTAGATACACAGCAGCTGTTCCTCTTTCCTGGTAGAAAAATGGGTTAGAGTGCTTTTGAGTTCACTTCAAGAAATACAGCGTGTCCCAGGATGCCTTGCAAAGAGTTCTGTGGACTAAAGTTTTCTAATGGAGGTAGCTTCCATGTTCAGTTCACAGCTGAACTTTTAAAACAGATGTGGTCCTCTAGATGTTGAGCTTCAGCTCCCATCATCCCTGACTGTTGGATTCCAGACAACTAGAGGTCCATGCCTACCCCATCCCTGTTTTTGCAGGGATATCCCATTTTCACTTTGATAAACAGGACTAGTGATGTTAAATTCTCGAGAATATTCTCAAATATATTCTCGATTAATGAGAATATTAGATAATTTTCATAGGAGAATATTCATTTTAATGCATTGAAAATGATATAATTTGTTAATATACATGTTTATTCATGGGTAAACTTGTTCAGATGGCAACCAAAAACTGTAAAGATACTTTTATTCAGTGGGGCAATGCAATGAATTCACATTCTTTTGATTTTTTTTTGCACCAAACTTGAAATTGAAAATTCAGCGTGAATACTCAAGTTAATCACCAAGCCTATTACATACAGTTGAAAAACATAGGAATTCAAATGTTCATCAAATTAAATGAATAGCATTTTTAAAACTAAAAAAAAAAATGGTTTCTGTAGCTCACATTTCAGAACTGCCAATGGTGAATGACACAAAGCCCAGTTATGTAACTGGATAAAAAAAAAATTTATTCATTATTTACACTGGCAATACCACAGCTTGATTTATTATTTACTAGGTTTTTAAAATGTGGGTTGTAAAACTGGTTCTTACATTAGAACTTAAGTTTGTGGAGAATATTCTCCAGAGAATTTTCTAGCAGAGAATATTCTCACCTCACATCACTAAACAGGACTTTGGAACCAAGAATTTGGAACCAGGCCTTGCAGGCCTTAAGCCCAGCACAACACCAGCAGCTATTCAAATGGAGTTCTCTGAGAATCCCACGGTTCCTGGGAAACTCCTCTAGGTTTTCTTAGGCAGGAGGTTGTGGATACTGAGTGCATTTCCTTGGAGAAGGTGTCTTGTTCTTTGCTGCTTAGGCAAACTCTGGGGCTGCATGGCTAAACTGGGAGTGAGGATTGGTAAGAACGGACGCTTGAAATCTGTTCTTGAAATCTTAGAAGGTATTTTCCAGCACATGCAAAGCTTGGGAAAAGCTGGTAATGGGAAGGTAGTGTATCTTTTTTTCCTTTTAAATTGCTCCTGAGGTTTTTTTGCGTTTTGTCTGCAGACTATCAATCCATACAAGACCAAGCCAGTATCCTGCAAGGTGACTTAGCTACCTTTTATAAAATGGAAATCATTAAGGCACAGCACGCACATCTAACAAATTGGACTCTAGCAGTGCATGTGACCGCAAATTCAATACTTTGTGCTAATAATACTTGTTAAATCCAATGAAATTTAACACTCGGTAACATTTTAATGGAGACAAATGGTTTGACTCAAATAGCAGAGCTGGGATTTATAACCACAGATGTGATCAACTTCCAAAACAGATGTTTGTTGCATTCATTGGGAGAGGAGTAACGCTCTGAAATGTTAATTTCCATGGTCTGCACTATAATTTTTGAAGCAGTCTTTTGCACAAACAGGACAGCTGCCTTTCGTGTTCAGAAAAGCTGAGAAGACAGTTACACAATCTTCCAAATAGTTGCAACTATCCTTAAAATCAGGGCGTGTGTATTCTGCACTCTCCAATAGAACGTTAAAAGAAATTGCACCTAATCAATCCAAGTTCTGTGTCCAAAAAAATCCAGAATCATTTGCTTAACTTGGGCAGATTGAACAGATTTGCATAAGCTATTTGTAAACTAGCTCCTGCTTGTGCTGATGGAAAAGATGAGGAATTGCTGAGGTCGTGAAGATGTCTACCTGCAGTTCTTCCTTTCGGCACAGGAAATAGGTTTTGGTTAATAGTAGGAAGGAGAGCAAACTCGGCCTCAAACTCAGGGACATATAATAATAATAATAATATAATAATTTATTATTTATACGCTGCCCATCTGGCTGGGCTTCCCCAGCCACTCTGGGCGGCTTCCAACGAAGTATTAAAATACCGTAATACATCAAACATTAAAAGCTTCCCTAAACATAGTCAGGGGGCCTCTAAGTTAGCCTGGCACCACATTCAGTATTTCTAGGGTTTAAGTGTTGGTTTTCACCAGGCTCTCTCAGTTTCCCAGGTGAGAGACTTGCTCATGGGGGCAGGGAAGAGAAAAAGTTGAAATGCTAACAGCAAATATTTCTCTTCTCCTTTGTTTTTCTTATTTCGCCTAATTTATCCTTCAACTTTCAGCCTTTAAAAAAATATGATTTAGTTAGTCCTGGGAAGGGAGAAAGAACTGTGAAGAACACTGAAGTTCTCCCTGCCTAGCCTTGATTGCTAGAAATCTTAATCGGAAACCCTGCTAGCTTCCAAGATTGGAGCAATCATTATCCCCACACTCTCAATCTATATTTTCTATAATGAGGACTAGAATCTTCCTTTGGAAAAGAAACAATGCCGAGATCCACAGAAAGTGAAATCCTGTTCCCAGTACACACTTACCTTCTTGCCCTTAGTTGCAAATGAGCTGCAGAACCATGGGAATCCAAATTTCTCAAGGAAACTGAGTTAATCCTAGACTTTAAGAGAATGGGAACTGCAGTTTTGTGAAAAGAAAATTATAGCACTGTGGTTAAAAACTCCAGCTGTGATTATTTTTGATTAACTATCGGTGTTGTGTAACAAACCTGCATTACTTTTTATTTTACTTGAGTGGCCCTTGAGTTCAGATCAGTTCAGAAGATCCCAATTTAAGCTGTCCCCCTAAGCATGTTTGTTGGGGCAGGAGAGGTCCCTGCATACTCCTGAGCCAGAGCAAATTCCACCAGGAACATCTGCAGCTACTGATTCCGGATTCACACTCAGTATTGCTTTCATTCATTTTCAATAAGGCTTATTCGGAAGCCCTTGCCAATAGACGATAACATCAATGTGTGTTCAGATGCCCAGCTGGACACTTTTGTCTGGACAGGTTCATAGCTTTTTTATTTATTTAGATGGTTTATTTGCCGCTTAACCTTCTCTTCTTCTTTGCAAAAGTAAAATCTCTGAGCGGTTCACTGATACCGGCATAGGCAAACTCGGCCCTCCAAATGTTTTTTGGCCTACAACTCCCATGATCCCTAGCTAACAGGACCAGTGGTCAGGGATGATGGGAATTGTAGTCCCAAAACATCTGGAGGGCCAGGATATATATGTGACTTAAGAGGTTTAAATGATGGAGTCTAAAGAAGGAGAATAATATTAATGAAGAGCAAAACAAGGGGTTTTGTGAAGAATTTGGTACAATTGAAAACATATGCGATATGCTCTTTACTGTATTTGGGTTATTACGATTGTAAAACCTTCTGTAATACTGTATAAAATTAATAATAATAAAGATAATAAAGGAAGAAACATCTGGAGGGCCGAGTTTGCCTATGCCTGCCATAGAATTTAAAATAAAAATGCAGTAAGTGCGATTAAAATATTGCAGTTAGTGATCAGGATACAGCAAACATATTGTAATGAACTTCATCCCTGAGGATCCTCTAGCCTGCAGTGCAGAAATATGAAGTTTCCCATATGGGGATCAAACCTGCAACCTTGGTGTTATGGGCACCATCCTCAGTCTAACCAACTGAGCTATCGGTTTCCTGGACGGAGCGCTTTCATGAGCGATGCTGCTTTTTCCCAGGGAGGCACAGTAATTGGCACTGCAAACGCAGGGGGCTCCCTGCATTTCAGCTCCCAAGCCCATGAGGCTCAGTAGCAGGCAGCCGTTGTTACTCTACTCCCCAGTTAGTGATTATGAATTCAAGCGGCAAGATCTGTGGCAGCGCACTCTCCCTCTGCGAGACAGGCTTCCTGCCAAGCAGCAGCAAAACTTAATTAAGTGACTAAAACGAGCATGTTCACAGCAGCTTTGTTCTTTCCAATTTTTACCAGTTTTGATCCGAACCATTTTTTTTTTAAAAATGTTGACGCTGCTGTGGATTTATGGGTTACCAGGAATTACTGATTTTCTCCTGATATCCATGCTGCAAAAGCTGGTTGGCTTTTTCAGTGGCCTGCACTGGAAAGGATAGGCAGTGAAGATCTAAACCTGCCATCTCTCTGCTACCAGTTGCTGATTTAATCCTAACATTAGCAAAACTACAGTTGTGCGGGAACCTAGGCTCGAAAAGATTCACTGCTGTCTTCAGGCCTAGTTCCATTGTAATCAACTAATGGTTCTGCCCATTGCATATCTGAATACGTGTCCTTATTAATGCAAATAGCACAGGCCTGTCCCCAGATTTAATCCTCCTTCTCCCAGTGCAAAATCCATTGTCCTTTGGGAAGGGCAGTGCCCAGCGGTAAAGTCTGTATGCAGAAGGTCAGTCCTCTTCACCTCCAGGTGGTCAAGGACTCCTGCCAGTCAGTGGTCGATCAGAGGCAGGGAACTTCCAGCCCGTGGGCCAAACAAATGTGGCCCTTCAGGGCTTTGTCTGGCCCTTGGCACTCCACCCAGACCACAACCCTCACGGGCCTTGCTTCACATCCTCCTCCAGTGTTTTTGCATGGCTTGAATGTGTCCTTCAACTCTGATCATGCCTCTTGCTTGCATTGATGGAGGGTAGAGAGTTGTGTGAGTGAGCACTTGTAGGAACTGGCCTCCTGTCGAAAGGTAAATTGACATCTACTGGTTTGCCCACGTTTGCCTCTGGCCTTGACCACCACTGTTATGTGGCCCCTGGAAGCTTCCCCAGAAAGGATTGTGGCCCTCAGGCAGGGAAGTGTCCCCACACCTGGTGTAGGGGAAGCTTTTAAGCCTAAGCAACTGTGCTTAGATGAGCCTATTGTCCAAATCGATACAAAGCAGTTTCTTTGTTTAATCACCATGAAGGCTCTGCAGCCCAGACTTCCAGGGCGAACCAGTAGAGGCATGTATTTTGACAAACGGTGGCCAGCACATCGCTCAGTTGGAAACGTTTCGGGGCATGAATCAGCATTTAAAACCCCAGAAGCGCCGAAATGCTTCATTCCCCTGAGCAGCAACACGGTATTCCAAAGTGGTGTCTGTTGCTAACAACGTCCGAAACAAATCTCTGAAATTTCAGATTTTCTTCGTTAGCCCAATGATAGAAATGTCAATGACCGTATTAAATATGTACCGATAAATAACAGATATATGTGATTATGCTAATTGTACTTGCAAATCCATGCCAGATTGACAAAGAGCGCTGTAATGAATGTTAATCGTAACTGGAATATTGTGCCATAAAGCTTTGCAGGTAGTATAAACCCACAGGGTAGGTCCTTCCCTCGTGAGGCTTGCGATCTGCATTCTGGTAGTGGAGGCAGAACATGCACAAATATAGGAGCCACTAGTTGGGTTTAGTTCCCGTTGAGCAGGAGGAGCAAGGGAATTGGGCCGAAGGCTGTGAAGGCAGATGTGGGTTTTTGCGTTATTTGCATTCCTATTTCAAATACAGAACATGCTCATCCCCTCTCTGAAATTTCTAGATTCCAATGAAATGCTAGCCTCTAGTTAAAAAGGTAAAGGTACCCCTGCCCGTACGGGCCAGTCTTGACAGACTCTAGGGTTGTGCGCTCATCTCACTCTAGAGGCCGGGAGTCAGCGCTGTCCACAGACACTTCCGGGTCATGTGGCCAGCGTGACGAAGCTACTCTGGCGAGCCAGAGCCGCACACGGAAACACTGTTTACCTTCCCGCCAGTAAGCGGTCCCTATTTATCTACTTGCACCTCATGGGGCTTTCGAACTGCTAGGTTGGCAGGCGCTGGGACCGAGCAACGGGAGCGCACTCCGCTGCAGGGATTCAAACCGCCGACCATGCGATCGGCAAGTCCTAGGCGCTGAGGTTTTACCCACAGCGCCACCCGCGTCCCTAGCCTCTAGTTAGAATGTGGCAAAATTTGCTCCTCCTGATTTTCTGGGACACTTTACATTCCACTGATATTGTTTGGTCTTGTTGCAGGACCTCAGAATGGCTGGAACGACCCTCCTGCTTTGAGCAGAATTGCAAAGAAGAAGAAGGTAGGTTAAAAGAAACTTAGGACGTGCCAAGAGTGACTTTGAAGGCCCTTCCCCAGGTGTCTCTGCGATCAAAGGTGGCAATCAGAGAGAGGGTTATCTTAGCCGCTGTGTTGTTATCCTCCCTGATCAGCAAAATGAGGTTTTTAATTGTTCCAGTAGGCAAGACAGGACTCAAGAGGTTAAGATCTCTTGGATTTAGAAAGAGGAGGTTTTTCCCTGCCGGATATGAGACTGTATTATGAGGTATCCTATCTTAGCTGGTTGAAGGAATGGATAACATTAGAAAATTCACATATTCTACACTTAGAAGGTCATGACAATATTTTTGGTTGGCACGCTTATATATGGTATGAAAAGGTGAAAGTTCAAAAAGGATTTAGAAATATAATTAGGGGGGAAATGTCTACAGTATGGAATAAATACAAGAATCTATTAAAAAACTTATGGAATATGCAGAAATGGTGAAACTTACCGGAAGAATAAGAAATCAAGATAACAAACTTTTTATAAAAGAATGGAAATGGTTTATTGAATGTTTACAGATAAATTGTAAACAGATTAGAACATTGGCAGGATTGTTGTAATAACCTGCAGTTTTATAAGAGTTTATATTTAAAGTAGATGAATGAATGAGCAAATTAATTTGGATACGCAGAAGATACTTAAAATAAATTTAAGGAACCGCAGAAAGGGGGGGAAGGAAGTCAAGTTTTGAAATGTTAAAATGATTGTAAAATTAGTGAAATGTATAAACCTGAAAAGCATATTTTTTTTAAAAAAATAATTCTCTTGGATTTGTTTTAAATCTATCATCAGAGGGCTTGCGAACGCATTTCAGTTTATGAAAGACTGGAGCATGGAAAAATCAACAGCAAGTTATACATGAATGAAGCTTGCCTGTTCCATCAACAGCTTCAAAAAGAACTCCTTTAAACTTAGCTAAATTGCTGGCTAGGGCTGATAGGAATTGTAGTCCAAAACGTCAGGCTAGCAGAGACTGATTGAATGCCCAGCGAACAAGGAACTGAAATAACCTTTGATAGGTGAACAGCCCTCAAAACAGTGGTAGCAAATATCATTTCCTACTCTTGCCTAATTTTATCACACACCTGTTGCCATAAGAACTGAAATGAGCTCTTCTTTTCCTCCTTCTGCCTTAGGTGCCTGAGAACTTCCTGCCTCCGGTTCCCATCACAGCCCCGATAATGAACCCCATGTCGGACCCTCAAGCCCAGCTACAGCAGCAGCAGCAGCAGCAGCCAGGAATGCCTCCTGCCCAGGTTCCATTCCAGCCCTCGCATCTTCCTCCAGGCCAACCTAGCATGCCAAGCCCTTACCAGAACGTCCCACAACCTGGGGGCCAGACCATCATGACTCCTGCCGTGTCCATGCCCAGCATGGAAGGGGCTCCTGGAGCGCCAATTGGCAACACCATGCAGGTAAGAGCTGGTGGCCAGGTGTCTTGGGCTGGCTGGATGCCAAGGAGTGGTGGGAGGCACCAGCCGTGGAACCCCCTGGCTAGCAGGACCAGTGGTCAGGGATGACGGGAATTGTAGTCCCAAAACAGCTGGAGGGCCAAGTTTGGCCATCACTGCCCTAGGGAACCCCCAGGGGAAGTGTCAGGGAACTGCCGTCAGCTCAGAGGCGAGAGGTAGAAGGGCAGTTGTGTTATAGGGAACCTCCGAAAGTCTTGCGAAGCAGTTCCTCCTCTGGTGAGGTGGAAAGCCCCACCTCCAGTGGGGAGGAGGTGGTGGGACCAGGGGATGCTAGGGAGAGCCTCAACACCGACCCTGAACAAGCTGGAGAGGAGAGAAGTAGCCCTTTGCCAGCGCCCACTCTGCGCAGTAGGTTTCGGCGCAGGGAGGGGAGGAGAAGCTTGGGGGTCAAGCGACTGTTATGCTGGGGGAGGTACAAGGACCGACCACTCCCAGATTCTGCCAGCGACTTGAACTTGCGACGCTCTTCACTGTAAATAGTTTTGCACTAAGAATAAAGCCTGGAAAAGACAGGTCGGAGTCTTGCCTGTTTGCTTTCGAGCAACCAAACCACCATCTGACAGGAAGGATGCTCAGGGCCAGGCAATTGGTGTTGGGACGACGATGAGCGGTCAGAGGGAGAAGAGGGACAAGACTGGGAGGAGGAGGTGTCGGAAGCTGAAGAGGTGACAGGCTTTAGTGAGCAGGAAGAGGCTAGGGCAGAGAGCAGTTCAGACTTTGAGGCTGAAGCGGAGGCTGCAGGCGAGGGCGGCCAAGAAGCAGAGTTGAACGATGGTATTTGCCACAACATTTAGAGATAGATGGTTTAAAAGGGGATTAGACCAATTTGTAGATGGGAAGGTTATTGATGGTCACTACTTGCGATAATCACATTCCCTCCAGTATCAGAGGTGGTTGCTAGGCAACGTGAGAGCGCCTTTGCACTCATGTCCTTCTTGGAGGCTTCCCATGAGCATTTTGGTTGGTCATTGTGAAACCAGGATGCTGGGCTGTAGAGAGACCTTTGATCTAGTTGTGTAAATTTATTTGGTTTTCAGATTAAAGTTTTACAGTCACATAGCCAACATACAACATAGAAACAAGATTCCAGAGAATCTCCTGGACTTCCCTTTTCCCCTTTGTGGGTCCTGTTGTTAATCACCTCTTCCCGCATCTTTTATAAGAATCCAAATCTTTTACATCTCCAATGTGTCCAAAGTTCACCTTTAAACTACAAGTGTTATTCTAATCCTACTAACGGTTTTAACTCTTCACAGTAGTTTTTAAGATAAGTTATAAAAATTTTCCCCATTCCTTAATAACAATTTGGTCTTTCTGATTCTTCCTACCAGAGAAGAATGGCAGAGATCAAGTTGATGGATTATCCCGAAATGGCTAAAATGACAGAAGAATCAGAAGTCAGAGCTTTGATCTAATTGAGCATCTGTTCTTACGTCTTCATTGAGATTGACAGTGGAGTGAGAGGGAAAGATTGTAGCCTGGGGAGTAGGGGGTTACCTTTGGCCCTGAAACGGTTGTCTGAGGTGGAATGAGTGGGAACATGTTCAATCCTGAGAAGATTCCCTCACCAGGCCAGCATCCCTTACATTTTGCCACCTGGCACAGATGTGGGGAGCCTTTGGCCCTCCAGGTGTTGCTAAACTACAGCTCCTGTCCTGCCTGACCAGTGGCCATGCTTGCAGGGGTTGATGGGAGTCATAGTTCAGCCACATCTGGCGGGCCAGAGGTTCTTCACACATGTCCTATTAGGTTGCACCGTCCCTTGCTACAAGATGAGGGGTTCGTCTCAGCCTCACTTCACAGACAGGGAAGCCATTATCTGGTTCAGGGGTCGGCAACCTAAGGCCCATGGGCCACAAGCGGCCCATTGGGGTTGTTTAATTGGCCCATGGACCCCTGCCGCCCGCTCGGTCAGCTCCCGTGCGCTAAATTGGTGCGGAGCAGAGCAGGGACCGCCTTCCACGACGCTGGCCTGCTTCCCATTGGCTGCAGGAAGCTCCTGCAGCCAATGGGAAGCTGCGCGTGCCTTCTCCGCACCGGAAGGAGCGCCGGAAATAGTGTTTGTGTGTGCGTGCGTGCACACACTCCAGCCCACTGTGGCATCTGCGGGACCGTGAACTGGCCCAAGCCACAAAAACTTTGCCAACCCCTGAATTCTGGTTGGATTCCCTCTTTGCCTGATGTGGTAGCAGCCATGTCGCCTGGACAGGCAGCTGTTGAATTTCTGAACGGCTGGTGGTTTCTTCTCCCTCCCACTTGCTCAGTGGGAGGTCTGCAGGGTCCTGCCTGAAGAAACAATCACCCTTTTGACTTGGGGGATTGTCTTTGAAAGCAAATGACTGGCAAATGATCGTGAGAGCCTTGTGGGTGGGTTGCTATGCGGTGAGAGACGTTGGCTCATTTGGAGCTGCATTGTTGAGGCAGGCAGGATTTGCCTGTTTTGTTTGATTTAGATCTTACTCATGTTTAGGCAGAGGTTAGCATTTGCTTTCCCTGTCCCAAAATCATCCAAGGGTGCTAAATATGCACTCTAAACACCTGATTATCCTGTGGTAAGAGGGAATCCAGCGTGAATGGGTTTTATGCTAAGGCACGATTAGCAGCGCTGCTTCAGCATTAAGAGGCAAATTTGGCAGGTACCATTAAAGGGCAGCACACTGGTAGGTGTATAGAAACAAGAGTCTTTTGGCCTTGGACTTTCTTTGTCACTGGACAGTTGGCCCAGGGTGGTTATTGACTGAAGGAACACAGTGCCACCACCTTGCTGAACCTAAGCAGGTCTGAGTCTGCTCAGTGTCTGGATCAGAGACTACCTGGGACCTGCATGCCCATTGACTTGGGTTCCATGATGGAATATGAATGTAAAAATATAAAGGGGGGGGGGATAGAAAATAATATATGGGAAGTGAGTTGCCAGGAAAATGTTGATTGTGGTTTGGAAGTACAACAGAAAGGATCATTCAGTTTGTAACTTAAGGGTTAATTGTGTTACCAGTAAGAAGAGTGGAAGTGTTGCTTGGCAATCAGGCAGAATAGCATGATTCCTAGTGGAGTAGCACCTGCTCTAATAGGCTGTGTAGTTCTGCGGGAATTTTCCCTTTGTATGTTTTTCATTGAATGTCTCCATGCCCCAAACAAGGCCTGAACTGGAAGCGAAATCCTCTCTGTCCCTTTCTCCTCAAATCATACACTCTTTTTATTTGGCTTCCTCAGTATCAAGACCTTCCCTCTGCATTCCATCTGTGTTATTTAAGTGACTTTACTAACATGCGGTTCCCCTGGAGTAAAAAGACTGGGAGCAAATGATGACAAAGCGATATTCCAAATTACTCTTCCTTCCCCTCTAGCATGTGCAATCCTTGCCAACAGAGAAGATAATGAAAAAGCCCATACCTGAGGAACACCTTATCCTAAAGAATACATTTGAAGCTCTGATCCAGAGGTGTCTCTCTTCAGCTACCGATCCGGTATGTCCTTCATGTGTTTCTGTGTTTTGGTGGTGGTGTTTTTATATTAAAAAATGCATTTTATGTAGTGTAATCACACATTCAGAGCTGGTGGCATCCATCACTGTGTGGTGAGTCATCAGAAACGATTTATCACCAGCAGCTAGGCTCTCGCCAAGTGCTTCAGATATTCAGCCTATCAGAAAAATTGCAGTTACTGTGTGATTCACACAATGGGAGGGCATAATCTTAGGCTGTCTTCCCTTGCGGGCGACTCGAATTAAGATAAGTGCTTCTTCCCCAATCCAAATGGTTCAAGAAGACCTTGGAAATGCAGAGGGCAGCAGCAAAAAATGAATGTTTTGCAGACACGGCCGAAAAAGGATTCAGCACCTTGGAGAGCTGCAAGTGAACAGCGGTAGGGAGCTGCAGGTGGGCTTGTGGCCTGACTCTGTGGAATGCAAGTTTATATTGTCATTTTGGTCTGGGGGCTTGGAGTGGTTGGGTCCAGGGATACCAAAGAAGGATGTCAAAGAGATATCTGAAGAAGTGTGCATGCACACGAATGCTCATACCAATAACAAACTTAGTTGGTCTCTAAGGTGCTACTGGAAGGAATTTTTTTTGTTGTTGTTTCTTGTATGGCAGACCAACACGGCTACCTACCTGTAACTAGTTCTAGTGTTTTATTAAAAGGAAAGGTGTAGACTTACAGCAAACCAGCCTGCCAGGTCTCCCAGCCTTTACAGACACGGGATGGACTCTGCAGCAAGGAGATGGCTTGTTTGCACCCAAGCAAATGTGCATATGTTTTTTATAGACAAAGCGACATACACCACTTTGCCAGGACTTCCCATCACTTCACCTGACCAGGTGAGGGTATCGGAGGCAAATTCCCAAATCTTACAGATAGTTCCCCTTACTGGGCCCAGAGCCCAGCACCCGAAGCCCACAGACGATGACATCAAAGCATGCCAATTAGCTCAGATCACAGCAAGTGAATATAAACGTATTTGAGCTCATTGCTGCAACTACCAATTAATTGTGGTAGTTATCTTGACTACCAAGATGGTGTTTGCAGAGCTTATGGAACAGCTCACCTTTGATTCAACACAGGGAGGAAGGGAAGACGCAGGAGCGTATCCTGTTGGTTGACAGCAGCGGAACCGCCTTCCATAAACTGAGTGCTGGGTGCTTGGTGCTTGCTTTCACCTTCAAAGACACAGTTCTTTCAGGAAGATAATTGTGATTCAGACTCGACTGAGGAGGACCTTCCTTTCTACCTCAAAGCCAGCAGTTCTGTGTGCCCTCTGTGCAGTCCCACATAAACAACTTGGCTTGTGCAACCAGCTGCTCTGAACCTCCTGGACCAAGGGTTGGGAATCTCCAACCTCTGTGCCAAAATTGGCCTGCCTGGTCAGTTTCATGAAATGACGCCCGCTTGCCCCACACCCTATGTCATATGTGACTTGGGATATGGGGCAGGTAGATGCTTGGCCACAAAAAGAAGGACTGAACCCATTATCAGTTGATGCCTGGGGAGGTTCAATCCTGCTTTGTTCAGGTGTGCCAGCTAACTGCTGGAACCAGCTGGTGTGCCAAAGCCTTGCCTAAAGTAGGATTGACAACCCCCCACATGTGCATCAGCTGATGTGTGGGGAGTTGAATCCTACTTGGAGAGGAACTTTCCCCATGCTTAGGAAGCACATCAAAGTACATACTAATTCATATGTATGTTTATATTGGGATACTGCCGGGGAGACAGGGGCATCAGGCTGGCTCCAACCATCAGCCGGCAGCCGGGCGATCACCGGTCTCCCTTGGAACAGCATCAAACAGCGACACAAGCCTCAGATATGTTTAGAGACTCGCGCACGCTCTATATCAGCAGAGTGAATAAATCTTCGCACAACAGAAGTGGCGGACAGAGCCATGTGTAAGCATAATTTACAGCATTTTATTCAGCAGCATGAACAAAGGAAAAAACATGTCTGCTTCCTTTCGTGTCCAGCAAAACAGCTAAAGCAAAAGCAATATACAAAACGGAAGTTCCCAGCGAGCCTGTGCTGGAAATAAACAGGCATGTGACACACAACAGTCATGCCTGTTCCTTTTAAGGTGGAACGGAACTATATCCTAACAGTTTATGTGTGCGTGCTGGTTGAGCATTGATAAAATTTGATAAGCTTGTTTAACGACTTCCTACGTTCTGGTCTCTTCTGTAGCAAACCAAGAGGAAACTTGACGATGCCAACAAACGCCTGGAGTTTCTGTATGATAAACTTAGAGATCAGACCGTAAGCTTTATTTATCATTGTGCATTATGCTTTGCCCTGCTCAGATTATCTTCCTTGCATTTCATCTCCAAGCCAGGCATTCTAAACTTCAGCAGCTGAACTGCTTCCTTCAGATCGTTCTCCAGCCTTCCTTATTTATTCTTGCATTGTTTTCCCGCTTTTAAAAACTATTTGTTAGCTAGAAATAATTCCTGTGCTATAAGATGGGTCTGCAGTGTTTTGCAGAATAAGTAAATGCACTTCCTGGGTGGGATTTGGGAATCCGTTTTTGAAGCGATGTCACCAGAAGGTAGCTTTGTATATGGCAGCTGGCTGTTTAAGCGATCTGACAAATGGAGCATGTGGTAATTTCAGGCTGAATGTTGAGGTGGGCTCCTGGGAATCCCAATAAAATGCTTAAAACCGTCAGCACCCATTAAATAGCATTAGAAATCCCCAAGCCAGACCAGCTGTAAAAAGTCCATATATCTGTTTCAGTGTTCTGTCCCTACAGTGGCCGAGCAGAATAAGACGGAGCCCAAGGGATGAGTTGTGTGTATTGGGGAACCTGGGCCACCAACTTCCACCAGCCCCAGCCAACATGGTCCAGTTGGAGTCATCTGTAGGGCCACAGCTTCCCCATCCCTGGCCTACAGCATCGGTCATTATTGGGAGTCATGCTGACTCTGAATAGACATTTCACACAGTTGCTGCAGATGCTGGTGGTGTCACAGCACAAAAAAGCCAACTCTTGTAATAAGTATTTGCTTCCAATCTCAAGCTGATGCATCATCCAGAACGGCATTTCATTCTGTACCAGAAATGCTCTCCATAACCTATCCTTCCACCATGTGGGTTGGGGAAGTCCTGTAGTGGCGCAGGAGACAACATTCTGTGGTCTTGGCTGGGCAGGGCAGGAGAGGCAGACACACTGTTCCACATGCCCTGGAGCAGGGCTTCCCAAACTTGGGTCTCCAGCTGTTGTTGGACTACAACTCCCATCATCCCTGGCTAGCAGTGGTCAAGGATGATGGGAACTGTAGTCCACCAACAGCTAGAGACCCAAGTTTGGGAATTTCCTGCTAGAGTAACGGGAGAAGGGGCTGCTACTGCCTTGCACCAACCTGTTGCCGTTGGCGCTTGCAGCTGTCCTTGGAAGAAGTTGTTTGCTTGCCCCAGTTGCATCTGCATTTGTGAAGTCGTGTAAAATAATAATGCGGCAACCATTGATGAGGACAGATTTTCCAGTGGCCATTTAGCCACTCCACTCTGAGTGGCGTGCTTGGGGCCAAGAACACTGGAGTGATGTCAGGTGGCGGTGCCCAGATATCTCTGTGAAAAGGGTACCTTCTCAACTGTGTTTTCTTTCCCCCTCCCTCCAGCTCTCCCCAACAATAATCAACGGTTTGCACAACATCGCCAGGAGCATCGAAACACGGAACTACACGGAGGGCCTGAACATCCACACCCACATAGTCAGCACTAGCAACTTCAGCGAGACGTCCGCCTTCATGCCGGTGCTCAAAGTGGTCCTCACCCAGGCCAACAAGCTGGCCGTGTGAAGTGGGCTTTTTGCAGAGCAGAAGCATCCTGCTTTCAAAGTGGCGTGCTGCGAGATGGACCCCGGCCCTTAGAGCATGATGCGATATAGAAAGCTGGTCACAACAAAGCCATTTTCTCTTCTCCCTCCCCACCCTACCCTTGCCGCAGATGAGCTTCGTTTTAGAAGGGCCAGCAAGTCCTGGTGCTTTTTCTTTCTCTCCATCTTTTATTACCCTTATCTGCAGATAAGTGTATTGAATTGCGCCACGTCATATACCCCATTTTAAATGCATGTTACCTGCTGCTTTGAAAGTGGCTTTTAAATACAGCAAAGAGAGGGGAGATTGTGGCCACTCCACTCTGAGTGGCTGACCTCAGAAAGCAATTCCCCCCCACATTCCTCTGCATCAACAAGCAATTAAAATGTTTCAGATTCTATTTTCTGTGTGCGCTGAGTTATTATTCCTCCTCCTTAAGGCTTCCGCAGTGTCCGTGGGATTTAGCTTAATTAATTTTTAGCTTGCTTAATAGTTTAATGCCTTTGCTTTCGTTAGGCCGCACGGCTATTTATTTAAACCCGTCGCCATGAAGTTATGCATCTATATAGAGGGGGGGGGAGAGAGAGAGAGAGAGAGAGATGCCCCCTTCCCACGCTGATTCCTTCTATAACAGACATCAGATCAGTGCTGAAGCAACCTCATCAAAATGGTACTAAGGTTGGTTTTGATAGATCAGACAGCAAAGTTCACATGTCTGTGAGTCAGTTGGAATGATGGCATCTTTCGAACACCTTGTGCGTGTCAGCTTTCAAAACAATGATTTCCAAACTCTCTACTTTCAGGGAACACACAATGGCTTGTCTGCCAAGCTGTCCTTTTGTGTTGCAAAGGGTTTTGAAGCATCTTCAGGCATATGCGAAGTTCATCCGGGGCACTGGCCCAGCCTGTGAGGCCCTACCGTTGCCCCAAAAGAAATAAAAATGTGATCACAAACTCTGTATTCTCTGGTATCTACACCTTAGAAGGGAAGATGGGAAGTGGAGAGGTGAGTTTTATTTATTTATTGGCCTGGAGGCTATTTCTGCTGCTCCACTCCACCAGGCAAGCTGCTCTTACCACAAAACTATTCCTCTCCTTATTTGACGCTTACCTGATGCAACCCGTATTTACGCACGCTGTTAAAGCTTGCCAATTCTCCTTGCCTCCAGTAGATTCTGTGTGCTTCCAAAGCAACCTGTTTTGAAAGCACACTGTTTTGAAACCCATTCTGATTTGTTTGTGGGCAGGTTCGATGATGTTGCGTCAAAGCAACTGTTTTACCACACTTTGCAGTACGTTTTCTGGCCACTTGGCTTACACAGAAAGTCTGATATTTTGGGGAGGCAGGTTTGTGGTGCCAGACCTTCCCGTCAGCTACAATTGTGCAACCTAAATTTGCCAATATTTTGTTGGATCCCACTCAAAAATAACGATAGTCTGGAAGCTCCCTCTGTCTGGGGGGCTCCTGGCTGTTGCAGACGTGTGTGTCTCCCAGCCTTCAAGTAGACTGAGGCAGAATAACAAAGGGATTTGAAGCCATCTACATCTTTGCTTATCGTATTAACCAATCAATAGCTTAACTTTCCCTGAACGTTGCTCAGCATATAACAGAACTATACAAGACAAACGTACAATTGTAAAAGCAGCATTAAAACAACACAAGACAGAGAGAGTTACTTCTCTTTCTGTCTTGTGTTGTTTTAATGCTGCTTTTACAATTGGCAAATTTAGGTTGCACAATTGTAGCTGACTGGAAGGTCTGGCACTACAAACCTGCCTCCCCAAAGAGCAAAAACACCCACCTTGCAGAGAGAGAGAGATAGGTAAAAGAATCTGATTTTTAAAAGCCTATAAGAGTATGAAGATGTTTGCCTGCAGCTAAAGACCTTTATTGAAAGCATCGGGTGAGTCTTGGGACTATACGCTGTAAATGAGGGACCACTCCTAAAAAAGAAAGTCCTTTCACTTGTTACCACCAACTACCATATTTTTTGCTCTATAAGACTCACTTTTTCCCTCCTAAAAAGTAAGGGGAAATGTGTGTGCGTCTTATGGAGCGAATGCAGGCTGCGCGGCTATCCCAGAAGCCAGAACAGCAAGAGGGATTGCTTTCACTGCGCAGCGATCCCTCTTGCTGTTCTGGCTTCTGAGATTCAGAATATTTTTTTTCTTGTTTTCCTCCTCCAAAAACTAGGTGCGTCTTGTGGTCTGGTGCGTCTTATAGAGCGAAAAATACGGTATTTGTCAGTTTCCAGGAGCACATGGGGACCGGCCACCAGGGATATGTGGGTGCTTCAAATCCTACATTTAAAAGCCTAAAGGAGAGAGAAAGTTTCAATGAAATTTTCATGGGTGTGGTTCATGCCTTTTACTGCATTTTTCTTACTTTTGACGTGGCCAGAAAAGGAACAGACTTCCCCAGGTCCTTGCAACAGCTTTCATCCTAGCTGATACTGCACAAGTCAGTTGCCACGTTGCAAATTAAAATTTGATATGTGAGCTTGCCAAAAACTCAAAAGACCAATTACTAGCAAGCGCAAAGTCCCCAGTAATGCTTTGTGCTGACCAAAACCTCTTGTGCATTAATGTGGAGAGCAATCCACTGCTCCACTTAACTCTCTAGCGGGAGATTCCTGTTTCATGTTTATACTTCTCGAATAAACCTTTTATCAGCACATAAATCTGAGGAAATCCTGGTTTTCTGCACAGGACTTGTAGATTACCCCGCACTGAGCTACAATTCCGGCAATCTTAACAAGGCACAGCTCCCAATAATTATTGGGGGGGGGGAGAGTGGGGGGGATATGATTTAAATCAGGGGTCAGCAAACTTTTTCAGCAGGGGGCCGGTCCACTGTCCCTCAGACCTTGTGGGGGTCAGACTATATTTTGAAGGGGAAAGAAATGAACGAATTCCTATGCCGCACAAATAACCCAGAGATGCATTTTAAATAAAAGGATACATTCTACTCATGTAAAAACACGCTGATTCTCAGACCGTCCGCTGGCCGGATTTAGAAGGTGATTGGGCCGGATCCGGGCCCCGGGCCGTAGTTTGCCTAGCCATGATTTAAATCTGTACACAGTGCTATTCTGTTGGCTACAATAAAAGGCTTCTTTCAAACCTAATTTCACCTGGGTGAGGGGAGATTGGGTGCCACTCCAGTAACCCATGTATTTGCTTGGTCAGCTCCTGCCATAGCCTCCTGTTTCTTCCCCCACCCTGGGTGTTGCTCATTCATTGACAGGCTTTTCTGCATTTTTTGATGGCAGGTGTTTCTCTTCCCCCTTGTTTTCTCCTGGAAGAATATTCTGGAAGGGTCTTTGACAAGCCTAAAAATATTTTGATTGTTTTTTTTTAACCATGTTCTCTTTGCTTGTGCAGTTGCCTCCAGAGACCTACCTCATAATTAGCTCATTCCTACAATGTTCTTTTCCCCTCCTCCCCCATGGTACGTTTCATTAAAAGGCCTCCCTATTCCTGGCTTGCTGCCCAACACTATACATTAAGCTGGGCAGTAAATGGACCACCACATGCTGCACTCTATAAAGACAGAGGGTGGGGAATCGTGGTTTTCACATTCCCAAGCCATTCTACATCAGGAGAGTTTTCTCTAGGCTGAAATCGCAACTGCAGAGCTACATCTCTTAAAGAGCGGAGGTCAGGGGTGGGAATCCTTAACTCTGGTGGCCAAATTCAGCTCTCCAAACCTGCCTGTCTGACCCTTGGGACACACCCACCTATAAAATTGTAGAGTTGGAAGGGGCCTCGTCCAACCCCCTGCAATGCAGGAATGTAAGGTAAAGGTAAAGGACCCCTGGACGGTCAAGTCCAGTCAAAGGCGACTATGGGGTTGCGGCGCTCATCTTGCTTTCAGGCTGAGGGAGCCAGCGTTTGTCCACAGACAGCTTTCCAGGCCATGTGGCCAACATGACTAAACCGCTTCTGGTGCAACGAAACACTGTGACAGAAACCAGAGCGTGCAGAAACGCCGTTTACCTTCCCACCACAGTGGTACCTATTTGTCTACTTGTGCCAGTGTGCTTTCGAACTGTTAGGTTGGCAGGAGCAGGGACCAAGCAACAGGAGCTCACCCCATCGTGGGGATTTGAACTGCCGACCTTGTGATCAGTAAGCTCAAGAGGCTCAGTGGCTTAGACCACAGATGTCCCATATGCGGATTGAACCTGCAACGGTGGCGTTATCAACACCACACTAAACAATTGAGCTATCCACGCCCTTGAGGGTTCCCCCCCCCCCAGCTAGAATGTGTCCTTGAACTCTGCTAATGCTTCTTACTTGCCCAGGTGAAGTATAAAGGGAGGTTTTGTGGAGTGCATGTCAAAACTAGCCTACTGACCAGAGGCAAAATTTGCATCCATTGCTCCACCCACTTTTGCCACTGGTCCCACCCACCACACACATGTGGCCCTGGGAAAGTTGCTCAAAAGTAAATGTGGCCCTTGGTTGAAAAAGGTCCCCCACCCCTCAGACAAGCTCTTATCCACCACCAATCTTGGCCTGTCTTCTTGCTACTTAATCCATAATAAAAATAAAGGCTATTGAAGCTCCCAAGTTGTAATAGGTTAATACTGGATTTCCCGATCCAGTGCCATCCAGATGTTTTGAGTACTACTCCCTTCCTGACTGATGGTTGGCTGTGCCGGATTGGGGCTGATGGAAGTTCCAGTCAAAAACATCTGGAGAATACTGGAACAATAGCACCTTCGCTTCAGTTGCCAGCCACATCTAAACTATATATTTAAAGCACTGTGATGCAACTTGCATGAGTTCTGCCAAAGAATTCTGGGAGCTGTGGTTTGTTAGGTGCTGAGAGCTGTTTGGAGACCCCTAACCCCCCTCCAAGAGCTACAATTCCCAGAGTGGTTTTACGGCCGATTCCTCTTCACAGGGGACTCTGGAAATGGTATCACTGAGGGGGTAACAGGGCGCCCCTTAGCACCCTGAATAAACTACAGCTCCCAGAATTCTTTGTGGAAAGTCGTAACTATTTACAGTGGCATCATAGCATTTTACATTCATGGTTTGACTGTGGATGCAGATGATTATTATGCCCTATCAGAGGAGAACAACATGTCTACAGCACTTCAGTAAAGGTAAAGGGACCCCTGACCATTAGGTCCAGTCGTGACCTACTCTGGGGTTGTGGTGCTCATCTCGCTTTATTGGCCAAGGGAGCCGGCGTACAGCTTCCGGATCATGTGGCCAGCATGACTAAGCTGCTTCTGGCAAACCAGAGCAGCACACGGAAACGCCGTTTACCTTCCCTCCGGAGTGGTACCTATTTATCTACTTGCACTTTGACGTGCTTTCGAACTGCTAGGTTGGCAGGAGCAGGGACCGAGCAATGGGAGCTCACCCCGGCACGGGGATTCAAACCGCCAACCTTCTGATCGGCAAGTCCTAGGCTCTGTGGTTTAACCCACAGCGCCACCCGCACTTCAGTAGCCAGCTATAAAATTGCAAAATAAAAGCAACCACCTACAGTACAGCTGTTGCACCTAATTTCCAAATACCAGGAATATTAGTATTGATCATTATGTTGATCATCTCCCCCCACCCTTCAAGGAGCTCAAGTGAGCATAAATGAGTCTCACATGTCCTCATCTGCCCCCAGTATTGTTTTATCCTCTCAAAACTCCGGGGGAAGTGAGGTGGGCTGAGAGTTAAGAAGAAGCCCAGGATCACCCAGTAAATTAAAAGCCAGAAACCTGCTGCCCTTTAGATGTTGCTGGACTACAAGTCCCATCATCTGTGTCCATTGGCAATGCTGGATGGGGTTGGTAGGAGTTGGAGTACATCTTCATCTCAGAAGGCCACAGGTTTCCTTACCACTCCCATGCCCAGGAAACGTTCTGAGTGGGGATTTGAAACCCAGGCTCCCTAGTCATTGTTCAACACGTGGACCACGGAATCAGCATTATCTTAAAGGTGTCGCCAAAAATAAGGCATGAAAGGAAGCCGGTTCCGTTAAAAATGCATTCTCCATCTTGCTTCTTACTAGCCCCAGATGAAGCTGTCCTCTAGTTCCAGTGAACTATTTTCTCTCCTCTGCGAATCTGGGTCATCCTTCTGATCTGATACTCATGAACAGTGTATTAACAAATCCCGCAGCTGGGATACAGAGCGGGAGAGGCGCTGTCATTTTTCTTCCAGGACAGCTCTGTAATGTGATAGAGGGGATAAAATAATTGAGGCCAGGCCAGCAAACAGTGGTGGATAACATTGTTTTATAGAAGGGGCGGGCGTGAAGGGGAGGAGCGGCATAAATGTTATCTGGGCTTCTGAGTCAAGCTGATTCATTATCGTCCCGATAATATTAGAATTTTGACTGCAAGAGAGAACTGGCTTGAGAGGAACTGGAGCTTTCCAGACGAACCATGTTTTATTTATGCGTTAATATATTTTGTCGTTACATTAATATCCCCCCTTTCCTCCAAGGACACGAAGGCAGTGTACCTAGTTCTTCCTCTCCCCATTTTATCCTCAACAAGCATGGTTCATGACTGAATGGGAATTTTGTGGGATGTGAAACCCAAGAGCAGTCAAGTACAATATTCCTAGAGTGAACATGTTTACACATGGGGAGAAATGTATGTCCAGCCGGCAGGTAAACTTCCTGTTTCCTTCTGAGCTGGGACAGACTTCCTCTGCATGTGGCTAGAGGTGGGCATGGCCTCACCTGTGCAGGTAACGACAAAAGCACAGGGCAGGACAGCCATCTCTCTCTCTCTTTGACGACATACATCAAAGAAACAACATCTGCTTAGCCAAAGATGCTTCCAGCCAAGAGAGGGCGAAGGGACTGTCTCCTTATGAGATGGTTTCCAGGTGTATGTTACTTTTCTAAGCTAAGTCTGCCTTCTGGGATCCGATTGTGAACAGAATGTGAGTAAACTCTTTTTATACTTTTATAGAAGACTGTGTCGTGTCTTATCTTTTATGAGGGAATAAGGGGGAAATACCTGAACAGTTATTATAAAGGCTTTAGCGAGCCTGAGCAAACGCATCCGCTGCAAGTTTAAAAAGGGGAATGTTACTCTGCTAAAATTGTGAACTTGTTAACACAAGTTGGAAAGGCTATAATCAAACAATATGTCCTCTCCTGCATCCCTGAACATTCCCACAGATTTGAACCCTGGTGTCCCAGGTCCTATATGGTTATAGGCTACACAGTCCCTACCTTTCCCTGGTATCATTACAGATAAGGGGTGGGCTATACATATTCCTCATAATAAACAAGCAATGGAACCAATCACTGCAGAGCTCCGCCCACCATTGTGAGGTCAAAGGAGGAGGTGGCGATGATGATGCCCCTCCAGCTGCTGCCATTGGCTGTGGAATCGACGGCCCGTGATGTCACAAAAGCACAAGGCAATCAATATGGCTAACCTGACCCAACAACCTACCCCACCACCCCATTCCACACACAAACAAGCCGCACTGAAGTCAACTGAATGCAACCAGCCAAGATAATCGCTCACGTTATCAATAAAAATAAATACATACCTAAACAAAGGGCCTAACCGTGTGATGCTGACACAAACCCCTACATTAACAGTAGGCAACAGAACAACAACAACAAAAACCCCAATACCCCCAACTCTCTCCCCCTATTTTCCCCCAACTGTAAGCTGCAGAGATAGCGCAGGATAGTGCGCACCCCAGAAATTATCTCTTTCAGCTTCTGCCTTCTGGAAGAAAGTACAGGGTTATAAAGACTAGGACTAGCCGCCTGAGAAACAGCTTCTATCCAAATGCGGTTTTGGTTTTAAACGCAGTGTAAGGTAGTCTCTATGGGAGTATATTACATTTAATTATGGGGTATCAGAGTTTTTAGGGGGCTAACCAGGCTGGGATAGCTGGGATAGCAGGCTTGTTGGTTTTTGAATGTCTGATGTAGATTTTTTCAATTTCGTTGTTCTGTATGGGACAATGACAATAAAGATTATCGTATCGTTAATGACAGAAGTGCCTCCCAATGAATGTAAATGGAAATTTGGTGTTTCTTTGAAAGTGAAGATAATAGATGGACCTTTCCCTGTTTCTCTGTTTTGTAACACAAAAAAACTTTAATAAAAACTAATTTTAGAAAGCACATGGCACCTGAGTGGATATATGAGGGTGTGCCAATGGGGTAAGCCAAGGCTAAAAACTTCTTCCTTTCCAAGGAGAACATAGAGTGGCCAACAGCTGGGTCCTTCCACACTGGTTGGTTTCCTTCCACATGGCGGTGAGGCAGAAGGAGGCAATCCTTCAGCCGTGGGATGCTGTGGAGCACTGAGAAGGCAAGTTGACTTGCTAAGCAAGACTGAAAGCAGCTGATAGTCATGGTTAGAAGCAAATCCATGTCTCTGTTTATTTTTGGGTGAAGCATAAGCGGACCACCACAGTTAAGACTGATGAACACACAAAACCACGGTACAGTGGTACCTCTGGTTAAGAACTTAATTCGTTCTGGAGGTCCATTCTTAACCTGAAACTGTTCTTAACCTGAGGTACCACTTTAGCTAATGGAGCCTCCTGCTGCTGCCATGTGATTTCTGTTCTCATCCTGAAGTAAAGTTCTTAACCCGAGGTACTATTTCTGGGTTAGCAGAGTCTGTAACCTGAAGCATCTGTAACCTGAAGCGTCTTTAACCCGAGGTACCACTGTATTCTGCAGGTCATCAGAAGTACAGTCTCATCCAGCCTAGCAACTAGATAGATGTTGCCTATGTGCCTTTTGCCAAACATAACAGCACCTTCAGAGAAAGGTTAGAGAGGAAATTTCATCCACCAACTGCAACCTAAAATAAATGTTGCATCTTTCCAGTTGCTGCAGCAAGACTTGTTCTTCTGCATTCTATTTTATCTTTAGCAATGCTTTCCACCTGTTTTCCCGAGGCAGATGTTATACTAACCGGCCTGTAATTTCCAGGACCCTCTTGAGAACCCTTTTGTAAAAATTGTGTTCCAATGGCGACCTTCTGGTCTTCACGTACGGAGGCCGATCTGAGGGACATGTTACATATTTTTGTGTGAAAAGATCAGCAATTTCACATTTGAGCTCTTTTGAGAACTCTTGGGTGTATGATTTCACAGAGCCGTAGAATTGTAGATTTGTCAGTTTTTATTTTGTCAATCAGGCCTAGAGCTTCAACTCTTGTCACAACTAACTGCATCAGTTCTTCATAATCTGCATATTCCTGCTGCATATGCTTTATACATCCCAAGCATATGGCATGTATTTGACACTGACTGAAGCAAAACAAAAAACAAAAAAAATGTGGTTGATATAACTGTTTGGCTCCCAACACTGGCACCATTCCTATATAGGTGTGTGTGTGTGTGTGTGTGTGTGTGTGTGTCCGCCCCCCTCCTTATTTTCAGTATTAAATTGGGACGCTTGTCAATTGGTGCTAAAGACCTTCCCCACCCTCAGGCTTTTTAAACTGTGTTTTAAACCCAGACTGTTTCATGCTGTCTCTGTTGTAATGATCTTATTTTTTATTTTATTTTTGCTGTCTCCTATTCCTTGCTACTGGTTTCAGTCTTGATATATTATATTTGTTTAAGCACGGTTTTGCTTGTAAGCCGCCCAGGGAATAATTATTGAAGGGTGGCTATAGAGAGGGTGTAGCTGTGTGTTCTTAAAAGACTCAGGTCTTCGGCACTCATTGGCTGAAAATGTTCCTGTCATATGCTAATGTATACTTAGAAACATATACCACTCTTAGAGATGCAAATGTAGGCCTCTAAGCAAATTTAAGCTGGCTGGCGATTGGGGTCCCAGGAACCCTGTAAGCAAATTGTGGTGTGTGGTTTTTTTGGTATGGGGTTTTGTTTTGGTTTTTGGTTTTTTCCAAAGGAGAGGAAGGAAATCTGGAGCTGCGCACAAAAGATCTTGGGCTTCACCTCCCTGACTCTACCCCTAACAATGGCCCCAGTCAGCTAAAAGCAGCAACTCTAAAATGCACCATTTAAAACAGTGACTAAACTGGGGTCAACATCTCTTTGAACCCAAAGCCTTAAGGGAGAAGTCCTTTTGTTGTCGGCTGCATGTGCTGAAAGATTTTAGATACCCATTCAGCAATTTAACAGAGAGAGAGATCCCACAGCTACCACACAAAGACCTGGGTGTGTGTGGGCCTTTTCTGCAATAGGTTGCCTTTGAACGTGCTATATATCAAACGCACCTTTCTTTGTTGGACGGAGACTATATCTCTCTATTCAGTCTGGCCAATATGTGGCAATAGTAGACAGGGATGCTGTGCATCTCAACCAACCAACCCCCCCCCCTTTAAGAGCGCCGCATCTGATTCTGATTGGCTGTAGCTATGCAGGTCTTTTCCTCTCCTTCTCTTTCTCCCTCCCTCCCTCCCTCTTTTTTTTCATTCTCTGTTGCTGTGCGGAATTTGGCTCCGGAGCAGCAGCAGCAGCAGCAGCATGGACGAGATGCCAGCAACAGATGCTGCCGCCGCTGCCCAGCGACCAGGCTCCCGCCGGTAGACCGTAGCCCCAGAGCAAAGTGCTGGGAAGGAGGAAAGGGATCTATTAAAAAGGAAAGGGGTTTTTATTTATTTTAAAAAAGCAAACTCAGAAGTAAAGGGAGGGAGAAACCTGACCCTAAAAGAGGGAAGGAAAAAAGGGGAGGAGTGGGGAGAGAAACAAGAGGCAAAGTAAAAGGAAAGAGAGGGCACCTCTCCCCGTCTGCCCTTCGGCCATGTCCAAGCCCGGAGCCGGCGGCGCCGTCGAGGAAGAGGCCAAGATGCCCCTCTCTTCTTCCTCCTCCTCCGGCGAGGGGCGAGATGGCAGCTCCGCGGACCCTGCGCCCGAGAGGAGCCCCGGGAAAGTTGGGCAGAGGCAGGAGATCGTCTGGAGGAATGTCATCCTCATGGCTCTGCTGCACGTCGGGGCGGCGTATTCCCTGGTCCTCATCCCCAGAGCGCATCTGTTCACCCTGATGTGGGGTAAGTGGCTCCCCCTCTCACTGCCCCCTCTCCCTCATCACGGGAGATTTCAGTGTTTTTCCCTTTATACAAGGGATGTTGTTGTTTTGTCTGCCTGTTCCCCAGGGGATTAATTCATAACGCAGGCCTCCTCCCCCTCCCCCCCCCCCGTCTGGGTTCCCCACCCCCAGAGGACCAGTTGTGTGGGTGGGGGTGCTTTTCTCTTTTAAAAATTATATATTTCTCGCCCACTTCGGTGCTTTTGAAAGTTCTGCATCTGCTACACCATCCTAAGCCTTGGGCTGTTCTTTCCTTTTGCAAGATCAAACTCTGTCGATGCATCCAGTCGCCACCCTCTGCTTTGTCCTTTGAACATTTCCGAATGTCAAATGCGCTCCCCGATTTTGCTGCTAGGTGGGTAGGAGCGCAGAAATGGAAGGCAGCCCATCCATTAAGCACCTTGCTTGTTTAGACAAAAGAACGGCTCATAGGTATGCCCTGTGCAATAGCTGGTCTTGTGAACGCCCACCTAAAGATTGCACGGTCTGTGCTGGATGAGATACAGGCTGTAGTAGCAGCTGAGTAGCCCTGGGGTAAAGCAGTGGTAACTTATATGTTTATAGCTTCTCTTACAAGCATGTGAGTGGGGAGGGGGTTTCAGCGTGTGTTTAAGAGGGAGGGAACTCAATGTGTTTGCAGAGGATTCTAACAGAAAACAGCATTAAAATCAACATGCCAGGAACTGGAGGCCCACAGCAAGACATCTTTCTACTGTTCTGGATGCAAGGTTCAAAATGCAAAGACTTCTTCATAGTGCAAGGAGTGGTGCGTGGTGTGCTGATCCTATGGGTTCAAGGGATTTTAAAGTAATTTGCATTTAGGACCAGTGTGTGGTTTTTTTTAAAAGATATTTATTAAGTTTCCAATTTTATACAAGCAAAAAGCAAAAAAGTTTAAAAACACATACAGTTCACAATACTTAATTTTCAATGACATATTTCCCTGACCTCCTCATACCTCCCCTTCTTGTATTCCAATTCAAATTATTTACTCAGCAAATCCTTATCTCAAAACATTGCAGCTGGAAACCCCTTAATTTCAATCCAACATCATTCAACATTCTTTAATTTTACAATATTTCTGTAAATAGTCCTTAAATTTCTTCCAGTCTTCTTCCGCCGACTCTTCTCCCTGGTCACGGATTCTGCCAGTCATTTCTGCCAATCCCATACAGTCGATCATCTTCATCTGCCATTCTTCCAGAGTGGGTAAATCTTGCGTCTTCCAATACTTTGCAATAAGTATTCTTGCTGCTGCTGTAGCATACATAAAGAAAGTTCTATCCTTTTTTAACACCAACTGGCCGACCATGCCCAAGAGAAAGGCCTCTGGTTTCTTCAAGAAGGTATATTTAAATACCTTTTTCAATTCATTATATATCATTTCCCAGAAAGCCTTAATCTTAGGGCACGTCCACCAAAGGTGAAAGAATGTACCTTTGGTTTCCTTACATTTCCAACATTTATTATCGGGCAAATGATAGATTTTTGCAAGCTTGACTGAGGTCATGTACCACCTGTATATCATTTTCATAATATTCTCTCTTAAGGCATTACATGCCGTAAACTTCATACCTGTGGTCCATAACTGTTCCCAGTCAGCAAACATAATATTATGTCCAACATCTTGTGCCCATTTAATCATAGCAGATTTAACCGTCTCATCCTGAGTATTCCATTTCAACAGCAAATTATACATTTTTGACAAAGTCTTAGTTTTGGGTTCTAACAGTTCTGTTTCCAATTTAGATTTTTCCACCTGGAAGCCAACTTTCTTATCCAAATTGTAAGCCTCCATTATCTGATAATAATGAAGCCAGTCTTGCACTTTATCTTTTAATTTCTCAAAACTCTGCAATTTCAATCTGTCCCCTTCTTGCTCCAAAATTTCCCAATATTTTGGCCATTTGGCCTCCATGTTAAGTTTTTTCTGAGCCTTAGCCTCCATTGGCGGACCAGTGTGTTTAAGTTGTCCCTTATTTTTGAGCCACCAGCCTAGATCCAGCTTACTTTATAGGGTGACTTGTTATCCTCCGCATGAAAAAACCCCAAAAAATCATGAGCAGAGCTGGAGAAAGAGAGAAGTGCTGTTTAACCAAGGTGCTGGGCCAGTGCAACGATTGAGAATTGTTAGGGCTTAGCATCGCACAGGATCAGGCCAAGTGGTCCCAAATAGATGCATTCCCTGCAGCGGCAAAAGATTATTCTCCCACTCTGCCTTGTGAATCATGCTCTGCCTGGTGTGTTCGCATCGCCTTGCTTCTAATGTATCTTGCATACGGTTTGCCTGCTTCTGCCAGAGCTTGAAGTGAGGATTCGGTTTCAGCCAGCGCTAACCGTGGAAGCCATGTTCACCAACAGCACTCTCATCCTTAGAGCGGACTCTCCCGCCCCCTTTTAGCAGCAAGATGCAGGAAGAAAATAGTTTCTCTGTGCATAAGCAGTGTGCTTTTCCCTTGCCACTGGATGCCTGCAACCGGTTCTCGTGCATCTAAGATTATTATTATTATTTCTTATTCAGACGGTGCTTTGCAGACGGATATAAGCACAAATCAGCTCCTGCCCTGAGGAGATTACAGTCAATACTTCTGCAATAGGGAAGGCATCAAAAGGGAGAGAGGTGGAGGTAATAAAACAGCCACTGACCAGGGCTGTTGTCCAAAACATTGGAGAAGGATGAAGGAAAGAAAATTCAGGTGCATGCTTCAGGTTTAGTTTTAGTTAAGAGGGTCCAGGTGAAAACTTAACGGCAATGGTGGTTTTTATGGAGAAAAATGAAGGAGACAGAACTTCCAGGTGAGTGAGGACCTTTTCCCAGTAGCTTTTCAACCCCTGGCTTTGCTGCTGGAAAACTAAGCACAGCCCAATGTCATTGCCTGCAAACAGTTCCCCTTGTAATGCCCTCTGGCGCAATGACATTGCGAACCTCATCTGACTTCCTTTTCCCCCACTCCTCCCATTCTCAGCTGTATTGCTTGATAGTGCAACATTCACCTGGGAGCTTTTCTTGAGCGCAGGGGCTCCAGAGCTGCGACACCAGAGGCTGCCCAGTTTAATTTCCAAGCCCTCTTTGTTTCTTCTGAATAGACCTCCCTCACCCGCCCCTTCCGCCATCACGTGCAGAAATGGTGAAGCCTAGAAAAAGTCTCTTACACACCGATGTTTCCAAATGCGAAGACTGACGCTTCATCTTCACGTTGAATGCTTGGGAAGCTATGCTTACCTCGACTCAGGAATGGTGCTGTTTTAAAAAAAGAAAGAGCGGTAGTCAGTATGACAGCTATACTCTCTCTGCAAATCAATGCCATTTTGCTTTTGCTTGTATTCTATTCTATTGGTAGTTGAAAAGTGATTTAGTTGGTGAACAGAAAGTTGCACATTCCCCCTCTCCAGTAGTGAAGTGCACTGCAAACTCACTGTATTTTTTTGAAGGGGGGGAGAGAGAAACAGCTGTTTTGCTTGCTGCAAAACTACCTCCACCAAATGGACTAGATATTGTGCTATTGCCTCCGAATCCGTCCTAGAGGAATGCACAACAAAAAGCCTCAGTACCCCCATTTTACAGATAGAGGAAGCTGAGTCTGTTTGGTGAATCACTCGCTCAGGGGACATCCATCAATATTTTAGCTAAATAGGAATTTGAACTCCGGATCTGGCATAAGGTGTCACTGGCATGGTGACAACACCCAGCTCTGCCTCTCTTTTTCATCTGAGTTAGATGAGGAAGTGGGAGTATTGAATCAGCGTCTGGGATCAGAAATAGATTGGATGAGAGGCGATAAACAGCAGCTTCAGTCCTGACAAGACAGATGCATTATTTGGTGCGTGTTTTGTCTAACCAGGAGAGAGATGTTCAGCTTGTTCAGGGAGGGGCTACAGCCCCCCTAAAGGACCAAACTGGTAGCTGGGGAGTGCAGGTAGTTCTAGTTTTGTTAAGCATAAGGCAGGACCAGCACAATATATTTTACTGCTTGAGGCAAACAACAACATTCCTGCCACAATCCCAAGTATGGAAGCCAACTAGATTGGCAGCTGAATCTGTTTTCAGCTCTGGCAGTAACATTCAAGGGCACCAAACTAGCTTACTGTCATGGACTGGATGGAAACAGAGGATTGGGGGGCAGGCACCAGCTAGGGAACCCCCAGGGGAAGAAGGCTCAGAGCCAGGGGATTGGTGTTGCAATGATGATGAGTGGTCAGAGGGAGAAGAGGGAGCAGACTGGGGAGAGGAGGTGTCGAAAGCTAGAGAGGCAACAGGCTTTAGTGAGCAGGAAGAGGCTAGGGCAGAGAGCAGTCCAGAACCAGAGGCAGGAGAGGAGCAGGGCCAGGGTACAGAGACGAGGCAGGCTGCTGAAGAATCCAGGGATTCTCCCCCTCCTGCTGCGACCAGATCCCCTCTCTCCTGGTCTCCCAGAACACAGGAATGAAGAGGGTGGAGCAATGAGAGAATAGACGAAGGAGTCTGAGATTGCTTGAGAAGCACCTGGGAGAGGAGGAGCTTTAGAGAGCAGTGGGAAGGCAGGGACCTTCAGTCCTTGCAACTACCTCACTGGGGCAAGATCTATGGGGAAGGCCTGCACTGTTTTGGTTTCTTTGAATAAAGCATTCACTTCACTGACTCCAGGTGATTTATTGCTGTCTTATGCCTGGCTCCTGACACTTACTGAATGCAGAACAAGTAATGTGGCACACAGAGCTGTCCTCTAACTGAGAGAACAGCGGGGGACGAAGGAAGTGGCTACCACTGCTCCCCCCCCCAGCACCTGCCACCTGAGGCATTTGTCTCACTCTGCCTAATACTAGGGCCGGCCTTAGGAAGAGGGCCTCTGTGATGTAAAGCACTTTTCAGCAGTTAAGGCTGCTGCACCAGTCTCCACAGCTCTGTGCAGACCTCCCCATTTGTGGCACCAAGTAGTCTTTCTCAACAGGGAAACTTTCTTGCTCATCCTCAACGTGCTGCTTTCAATCCAGAGAGATTCTAGAACTTGCCATCCACAAGGTGGGTGTGGCTACTTGAGACCTATTTGAAAACCCTCCCCTAAATTAAGCTATTCACGCATTCCCCTCGCTGCACATGCCCCAGCTGAATGAAGTGGGAGGTACTCATTGCCACTTCGTTATTTGTTTTTTATTCGCCCACCCACAACGTCCTTGTGCAGCTGTGGATACGTCCCTGTTCCTGGTACCGCCTCCATATCTTTTCAAATGGGGACACTGCGGGGTGTAACACGGAATCAATCTTCATTGAGCTTTCATTTTCAGAATGTGAAATTGAGAAAATTGAGAAAAGCACTTTGCAGGGTCATAAAATATGCCATAGACCCCATGCGGAGCATAAATTTGTGTGCATGCAGCATTCCTGGACAGAGATAGCCTGTCCAAAGTTACCCATATTCTGGTAGCCTCCAGATTTGAGTACAGTGGTACCTCGGGTTAAGAACTTAATTCGTTCCGGAGATCCGTTCTTAACCTGAAACTGTTCTTAACCTGAAGCACCACTTTAGCTAATGGGGCCTCCCGCTGCCGCTGCACGATTTCTGTTCTCATCCTGAAGCAAAGTTCTTAACCTGAGGTACTATTTCTGGGTTAGCAGAGTCTGTAACCTGAAGCGTCTGTAACCTGAAGCATCTGTAACCCAAGGTACCACTGTATTGCAATGCATTTTTATAGAGCAGCCGCCTTTGAAACATAACTGTCAAGCGTCCCTTATTTGGTGGGACAGTCCCTTATCCCAGCGCCATGTCCCGCTGCTGTCCCTTATTGATGATGTCCCTTAAATAAGCTACTGAAGGTAATGGTGCCCTTTCTATGTCCAGCTGTCCTTTGTCAACAACAAATTGTTGCTATTTTTTGTGTTGAATATATGCTATATGGTAATTTATGGACCTAATAGGTATCTAAAGCCATTTGCATGCAACAAAATAGGTATTTTATCAAAGTAATTGTTGTTCCCTTATTTTGGCTGCTGATCCCTTATTTTAGAGGCTGCTGGTCCCTTATTTTCAAATCTGTAAGTTGACAGCTATGCTTTGAGAACATCTCAGAAACTTGGGTTGGTCTGAACCACGGCTGCTCCTGGGTTACTGACTTAGAGGTACATTCAGATGTTGCATTAGTTTTCCTGATTATGCCAACCCTTCTGTTCCATTTTCTAACATTCCTTTCATACTGCGGCACCTGATGCCTCATGGAACTGTGGCTTTTTGACTGATACAGCGACGGCACATTGTGCTAAATTTCATTCACACCAGTGGGCATGTTGTGGCACAACAATGAACGTCGCTACTCCCTCACCCTTTCTGCCCCTGTGGGCTTCTGCTCCCCCATGAAAACTGCAGGAATGCTGGTACAATATATACCTCCCTGTAGGCTATAGAAGCAGTGATATATTGCTGAGTTATGTCTATGTCTCAGCCAGAAAATATAGCCAGAGACATTTTGGCAAATTTGAAAGATCCAACTGGACAGACATTTTACCCCTGATAAAGAGGACGTATTCAGAAGCATTACTAAGTGCAGAAAAAAAGGGAAAATCAGTTTCCCTAAAGCCTCTTCTTTTGTTCTGCTAACGGAGAACATTAAGAATTGCCTTGCTGAATCAGACCATTTTATTTCCAAGATTAATCAGCCATATGCAATGTTGGCACCAAGATTTGGACACGGCACCCTGTCTAGACCAGGAAGACTGCACCAAGTGGGAACATTGTTAGGGAGATTGGACTCTGGCAAATCACCAGCCTTGCCACCATTTGGAGCTGACCTTAGGAAGATGCTTCTGGGCCTTTTCAAATAAGCTATAAAGGTGACTTTCGAAGTTCAACTAACTCCTTCTTTGGTGGCAGCCCAAAGTCGGGTGTCCAGAATCTTACTGCCTCTGAACATGAAGTTCTGCTTGGCTGATGAGAAGCCATGGAGAGAGTTGTCCTCCATGAAGTTGTCGAAGCTTAGGGGCCGTCACCATGGCTTGCCTAAACAAAAAACGTTTTTAGCAGGTGTCACAATAAAGAATAGTGAACGCTCCAGACTGATGCCAGTCGGCTAGGCAGGGAGTTCCAAAGTGTATCAATAGGCAGGGAGTTCCAAAGACTGATTTCTCACAAATGCAGAATGAGCGCCTGTTCCACAAATCTAAGCAGTTGAATAGCCATATGTATATGGCAAACCTGTAATAATTCCAGTGATGAGTATATTTGTTCGTCCCTTCATTCATTTATTTATTTTTAATTAATTCAGAGGATGGAGGCCAATTAAAGAAAATAACAACTGATAGGCTTTAGATATTCCATAAACTAATTCTTAATTATGGGAAGAAATGATTTTCGTGTCCCCCCCCCCCGGGTCATTTTGAAACCTGAACCTACAGCTTCATCATTAGGCAAAAGGGAGTTCAAAAATTACGATAGAGGAAGGAACATTTCTTTCTGCAATTTTTTTAAAAAGCGAAGGCTTGGTATTATTTCCTTAGGCTAAAGGGAAAGTCACGATTAATTTATGTTACCCTTAAAAAAAGAAAGATAAATGATAGAACAAACAAACAAAAGTTACATCGGATTTATGAAGTCAAAGTAGGATTGTAACGCATTGTAAATCAAATGGCAAAGCATTAATATGCCATAATATGCAAATTAATAATTTGCATATTTATCATGCAGAGCTGCATTCGAGTGTACAGTATTTGCATTTGTCAAAAGTAGATTGCAGGTAGCAAAATAAACATCTGGGGCGGAGTGCATGGGCAAGTGGTCGGACCTCCTCTGCGAGAGGCATTTTAAGCTGAGTGGCCTCATCCAAGGATGCTGTACTTACAAGATTCTTGCTGTGAGAAGGGCCTTGAGCTACCCATCACTTTCATCACCTGTTTATCAACAGTGAGAGAGCCTCTTATCTTTCTGTACCAAAGTTTTATAGTAACTGCCGTTCACTTTTCCTGTGTATGAACCATCCCCATGAATGATTACTTCATTCATTCGTTTCTTACGTTAGATAATAAAAAAAGTTTATTTGTGTAATATCTCCACTTGTTCCTCTGGAAAAGTGTCTCATATTGTTACACCAGGGTGCAAGCAGCTCATTTATCCTAATCCAGTCTTTACAGTGGTACCTTGGTTCTCAATCCGTTCCGGAAATCCGTTCCAAAACCAAAGCGTTCCAAAACCAAGGCGCGCTTTCCCATAGAAAGTAATGCGAAATGGATCCATCCATTCCAGATTTTTAAAAACAACCCCTAAAACAGCAATTGAACATGAATTTTACTCTCTAAACAAGACCATTGTTCCATAAAATGAAAGCAATAAACAATGTACTGCAGTCACACAATCAATCAATCAATCAATCAATCAATAGCATAACTGGGTTCCACACACTCACAAAAACCAAACAAAAAGAGCAGTAAAAACAAAAACGCAAAATAAATGGCAAAAACAGACAGACCTCAGCATAACACTCAAAACGGAGCACGTTTGGCTTAAAAAAAAAGCTCGCAAGGCGGAACACTCACTTTTGGGTTTGCAGTGTTTGGGTTCCAAGTTGTTTGAGTACCAAGGCATTTGAGAACCAAGGTACCACAGTACTGCATTATTCTTAAGCAACAGCCAGATAATTGGATATGGAGGTTCCGCGTTGCCGGAGAGCCGGGTTCTCTGTTTTCTCAAGGCTGGAGGCAGGAAACTTATGACCCTTCAGACATGACTGAGTTCAAACTCCTATGCAGGCTGGGGGGTGATGGGAACTGGAGTCTAACAGCACCTGAAACACCACAAATTCCTTATCCCTGGTCAAGTCATAACATCTTCTCCTTTCTTCCTGAAATAGAAACTTGTTTTCCTTCCAGGAGAGAAAATATTTTATAATCTCCTCCACCCACTTGCACTCTCGTTGTTATGTCCACGCCTACACCTTTTATTTTGGGAAGATTCTTTCTTGGGAGGTTCGACGCTGTTTTATCTATAAAAGAATTGATCGTTAGCTAAAAAACGATTGGCAGTGCATGAATGCAGATCTTACGTTTGTACTGTACGCTGGTTTCTACACATTATCTCATATATATATATATATATGTTTGTGTGTGTGTTTTTTAAACATATCATTTTCAACAGTAATTAAACATACTTCTACATCTTATACAATTTTTTGACTTCCATCAATGTCGTCTGAAAATTTTCCAATCTAATCTCTTAGTATACATTTCTTACTTCCCCTATTACATAAGTCTCATAACTAATATCTCTATTCTTTTTCTACTTTGTAACTTTTCTTATATTTCTCCTTACAAAACTTCTTGTAGTCCTACTAACGTAATTTGCTGATTACAATTTCTCTTCAAATAGTTCATATTCTTCTGTAAATCTCCGGTCCTGCAGGTTTCGAATCCTTCCTGTCATTTTGTCCAATTCTGCATAGTTCATTAATTTTATCTGCCATTCTTCTTTCGTCGGTTTCTACGCATTACCTCACACACCCCTTCTCTATCTTGCCTTTGGCCAACCAACAGACGTTGTCAGAGTTCAAGGAAGCATTCCAGCCAGGCGAAAATACTGAATAATGGTATGAAGGGTGTGGCTTGGGAAGAGTGGGTGTGGCTGAGGAAGGGGTGTGGCCTGGGGAAGGTTCCAAGGTCCATATAGAAAGGCACAGAGGGCCGAATTTGTCTCCTGGACCTGAAATCCCCCCACCTCTGATCTATTGTTTTTCAGTTTCCTCAGACATTTTATGCTGTGTGCTCTCCCTCCTGCAGACAGTGGCTCTAGTATGTCCTTTGGGAAGACGTCTAGTCTGGAAAGGTGCCCTGTTCCCACCCATCTCTGATCACCCAGCCTGCCAGTTTAGGTCATAAATTGGTACAAAATGCAGGTCAGACGGACAAGCTATTCATTCTCCTCTCCCCACTTTAATCTTGGCAGGAGTTTCTTCCACTCAAGGATATATATGGCTTCTTGGAAAAGTTCCCCAGAGAATTAAAAAAAAAAAGTTGCCACAGAAAATCCATAGGGGGAAGCATCCCAAGCATGTATATGTCCTGACTTCAAATATACACTAATGTGGTCTGAAGTGGAAATGACTGATTATGAAAGAGTTCTTGGGATTGTCAGTGGAAATGATCACCCATTGTGTGCAACAACTGTGAAAAAAGGGGGCATCTTATGTTTGGAATCCTCTAACCTAAACTATCCATATACAGTGGTACCTTGGGTTACAGACGCTTCAGGTTACAGACTCTGCTAACCCAGAAATAGTACCTTGGGTTAAGAACTTTGCTTCAGGATGGGAACAGAAATCGCAGGTGGCGGCAGCGGGAGGCCCCATTAGCTAAAGTGGTGTTTCAGGTTAAGAACAGTTTCAGGTTAAGAACGGACCTCCAGAACGAATTAAGTTCTCAACCCGAGGTACCACTGTACTGCAATGCGTCAACACCTAAAAACTGGACCCACCAGAACCAGATGCCATCCTTTCCCCTGACACACCCACACAAAGGCCGAACTAGTATATGGCACACCTAGAGCTCCCCTCCCCTCTTCTTGGTGTCAATGGGAGGGGAACTGAAAATAAGGTTGAATAGAAAGAATTAGAAAATTGAGGTGTTGGAGCAGGGTGTTTCTGCTCTGCCTGGTGCAGGGAAGTGGAAGCATATCTGTCACAGAATTTCATCACCACCTTAGGATTTCTCTGTTAAGGTCCAAAACAAGGACTGGGGTGCAATTATTTCAGACTCTCCAAGTGTCCCTATTTTCCAGGGTCAGCCCCGGATTTACAGAAGCCATCCCAGTTTCTGATTTTATCCTGGAATGTCCCACTTTTCCTTATGGCGTCCCTATTTTCATCAGAGAAATGTTGGAGGGTGTGGAGTTATGTCACACCCACACCCACACCCTGAGCCAAGAAGATAAGTACGTAACTATACAACCTTTAAGGGACGCGGGTGGCGCTGTGGTCTAAACCACAGAGCCTAGGGCTTGCCAATAGGACAGTCAGTGGTTTGAATCCTCGTTATGGGGTGAGCTCCCATTGCTCGGTCCCTGCTCCTGCCAACCTAGCAGTTCAAAAGCACGTCAAAGTGCAAGTAGAGAAATAGGTACCGCTCCAGCGGGAAGGTAAACGGTGTTTCTGTGCGCTGCTCTGGTTCGCCAGAAGCGGCTTAGTCCTGCTGGCCACATGACCCAGAAGCTGTCTGCAGACAAACGCCGGCTCCCTCAGCCTATAGAGCAAGATGAGCGCCGCAACCCCAGAGTCGTCTGCGACTGGACCAAACGGTCAGGGGTAACTTTACCTTTACTTTTTATACAACCTTTAGAAGACATCTGAAGGCAGGCCTGTATAGAAAAGGTTTAAAATGATTAATTATGTTTTTATATATGGTAGAAGCCGCTCAGAGTGGCTGGGACAACTCAGTCAGATGGGTGGGATATAAAATTATTGTTATTATTGTTATTTTTTAGGACATCCCTAGTTTCATCAGAGAGATATTGGAGGGTATGTTATTTCTTAACATTTCCTGGTCCATCTCAATGTGAATGGAATGAGAAAATTCCATCCCTGTTCTACCATTTACCATTGGAGGCTGATATTCATAACAGCCCAATGTAAATGGTGAAAAAACTCCTGTGACTTAATCATTTCTAATATTGACATAAATGGCCTACTTCTGCCCTTGTATTCACCTTGGGGACAATACTGCAGCACTTAACGCCTACCCAGGACTTACTACAGCCAATACCTTCTGGTGAACCTGATCTCAGATGTACTTGGGAGAAGGTAGCAATTCTTTTGTTTCCTGAAGACAAAATAAGGGCCAATCCACCACTTCTGGTCTGAGATCCTCATTGGACAAAAGCAACTCATGTTTGTTTTAACCTTGATGCTGGAACACCACCGAACTCTGCTGATTCTCCTACTGTGAAGAATGCTGAGAGAAAGCAGCTGTAATCTTGTCTAACTTAAGGTCTTTCTTAGTCACATCCTGAAGTCAGCAATGTGTGCGCAGACACCACTGCGTCCTCGATGTCTTCTCTTGATGCTAACAAAGCCTTCTTGCCAGAAACAAGGCAGTGAAGCACAGTTATGATGCAGGAATCTGCTTTTTAAAATGTGTTGGTTTCCCCCAACGTGCCTTAAGTTTAATGAGAACTACTTGATGTTTATGTGGGTGTTCTTGTTCCTGTGCACAAAGGCCGCCATTTTTACCAAAGGGAAACATATGATCTGCCCTCTTTAGAGAAGTTTTTAATGTTTGATGTTTTGTCGTGTTTTTAATATTCTGTTGGGAGCTGCCCAGAGTGGCTGGGGAAACCCAACCAGATGGGCAGGCTATCAATAATAATCAATTATAAACAGTCCCCACAAATTCAACTTACCCAGAACCTCTCTCCCAAACCCTTCCGCTCGTAGCAATGCAGTGACAAAAACGGCCCAGAAGCTTGGGAACCAGATTAGGTTGCCATCAGCACTGCTGGTGTCACCCAAGGATGGGGAAACTGTGGTCCTCTAGATGTTGTTGGACTTCAAGTCCCATCAGCACCTGTCAGGTTCACCAATAGCCAGGGTGATATGAGTTGTAGTACAACTTTTGAAAGGCCACAGGTTCTTCATCCCTACTATAAAGGCTTCTGGTTCAGGCTGGGACTGTACTGGGGCAAGAATATTCTTTACTCACCAGCTCCGACTCCTGGCATGTTTTCTGGTTCTCTGACTCCCCAACTTGGGCTCCTGTCTTGATCTGCATTTTTGGCTCCATTCAGTGTCTTCCCACATGGTTCACTTCTGGCATTGTTGATGCACAACTACAACTGCAGTGCTGCTAGTATGTGTTTGTTCATTAAAAGCCCTGTTTAGGGAAGATTTTAATGTTTAACAGACCACTGTATTTTAATATTTTGTTGGAAGCTGCCCAGAGTGGCTGGGGAAACCCAGCCAGATGAGCGGGGTATTATTATTATTATTATTATTATTATTATTATTATTATTATTATTATTAATATCCCAGCTCAGGGCCGGCCCATGAAATTTTTGGCACCTGAGGCGAACCACAAAATGGTGCCTTTCCAACAGGGGAGAAAAGGGTTGAGTGAACATTTACAAGGGGAACAAAGTTTGTGTGTGTGTGTGTGGGAATAGTGATTTACATGGTGAACAGGGGTGGGGGGAGAGGTGGGACTGGATTGGGGGCTGCCAGGGAGGAAGCAGATCCTGGCAGCTGTCACGGTCACTATGGCAGCGGCAGCAGGCGATGCATTCCTTGGAAGCCAGGCCTGCTGCCCCTGTGAATTCTGCCACCCGAGGCAGTCTTCTCACCTTGCTTGTCTCATGGGTGGGCCGGCCCTTTCCCATCTCTTTCTCGGAGATCATCTACAGGAGCATCGCTGGTTGATTGCCAGGTCGGTGAGGCTCCTTTAGACAACAAGAAGAAACCAATCCTTCAATGTCATCGGCCCAGTCTTCTGGAATACTCTGCCAACAGAGAGTCAGCCTTCTGTGCCAACTTTTAAATGCCTGTTTCTTTTCCGTCAGGCTGATGCAGGCAATTAAGAATACATATTTTCATAGCAGATTCTGATCTTAACATTTTTTACATAGCTTCTGCTGTATGGTTTTATGCATAATTTGTTGCCAGTTGCTCTGATTTAAAAAAATGGAATAGCAATATATAAATATTTTTTTACACACATATAAAGAAACATATACCGTATATTAGAAAGCCTAAACATATTATTAGGCTTGTCATACATCAGGAAAATTCCTGACATGTCCTGGTTTTCGGGTGTAAAAATGGCATAAGGGGGAGAATTTGACTGAATCTGCAAAATGTCAGGGAAAACCCATATGTATGGAAGTTTTCCCAAAAAAAAGCTGAACAATTTGGGTTTGTTCCCCTCAAAAAACAGCTTAACACCTTTTTGGGTGTCAGGAATTTTACTTTTTGAAATGTGGCAACCCTAAAACATATACTGTACAGTGGTACCTGTACATACGCTTCAGGTTACAGACTCCGCTAACCCGGAAATAGTGCTTCAGCTTAAGAAATTTGCTTCAGGATGAGAACAGAAATCGTGCTCCGGTGGCACGGCAGCAGCAGGAGGCCCCATTAGCTAAAGTGGTGCTTCAGGTTAAGAACAGTTTCAGGTTAAGAACGGACCTCCGTAACGAATTAAGTACTTAACCTGAGGTACCACTGTATTTCCAAAAAGCCAACAAAAAATGTAACTCTACCCGAAACTGATAGTCAGCAGGCAGGTCTCAAGCACTTTGTGCTATCAACTTCCTCTGTGTGTGTGTGTGTGTGTGTGTGTGTGTGTGTGTGTGTGTCTTTTATGCAGGAAGACAATGGCCCCTGTGTTCTTTGATCCCCTCACGGATGATGACTCTCTTTCACTCTCTGTAATTTATCTTCTCTCCCTGATTTCGGTAGCTGTTTGAGCCTCCGTATGAAAGGCTGTAGCTCCCACTTTTCCTTTAATGAGATCTGATTCGCCACATTTTTAGTGTGGCAGAGAAGCCTGAGCGGGGGATGCGGTGAGAGGCGGCGAGAGAAAGGTCCATTTTGGTTGGGAAGCATGCTTTGATGGAAATCAAACACGGAGAAATTGAAAAAAACCAAAACCCAAACATGGGGGAGCTGGAGATAAATACAGCATTAAAAGAGTCGGCTTCAGACCAGATATAATTATGTTTCATTCGTTGCACCTATATATATACTTCTGCCCAGAAAATTGGCTCTGCAAGCCGAGGGTGTAATTACATATTATCCATCGTTCTTTCCATTATTCTTTTTTATGGACTTTCACCCTACCACTCACATCTTACACAATGCAGCCATGGAAGATGCAATTTGAAAGGGAAGGCGAGTTTTTGCAAAAGAACAGCTTTTGAAGCTTTTCCGACTCGTACTGTTTTCCTGCTAAAACGTCCCTCCCTCCTCCACAGCAGCTTTTAGTCTTGCTGAGGAATTTTTATTTATTTATTTATGATTGTATTTATATGCCACCATTCCTTTAAAGAGCATTCCTGGCAGCATGCGTGGTTTGGGCCCTCTTCTCACACCTTTTAGTCTCTCCCACAACAGCCCTGCGGGGTAGCATAGCTGTCAACTTTTCCCTTTTCTTGCAAGGAATCCTATTCGGAATAAGGGAATTTCCCTTAAAAAAGGGGAAAAGTTGACAGCTGTGCGGGGTAGGCTATAACAGCCCTTAAGGATCCGTGTTAGAAACTCAGATATATTATCTGGACACCAAATGGCACATTAAACCTAGGTTACAGCCGCCATGACAGAATGTATACAGTAGTACCTCAGGTTACATACGCTTCAGGTTACAGACTCCGCTAACCCAGAAATAGTGCTTCAGGTTAAGAACTTTGCTTCAGGATGAGAACAGAAATTGTGCTCTGGCGGCACAGCAGCAGCAGGATGCCCCATTAGCTAAAGTGGTGCTTCAGGTTAAGAACAGTTTCAGGTTAAGAACGGACCTCCGGAGCGAATTAAGTACTTAACTCGAGGTACCACTGTATTTGTCCCAGGAATTTGAATGGTAAGCTCTGAGCATGACTAATATTGGATACAATGACCCCTTCACTTCCAGGTTCTACTAGGAAAAGGAAAGCCGGAGGCGGTGGAAACGTTGCAGGAGCTTCAGCTAAAGTTTGCAGGGTTAGGAGGTGGAGGACAGGAGATCACTTTGAAATGTAAGCTGTGGGGCTTAAAGCCTGCAAACCGGAGATCTAATTAGCCACAGCCTGCCTCTCTCTCTCTCTCCTGTGCCCCTGTAATTAATTTTGGCAGCCTCCCCATCAGTAACAGTCGCAAACCTTTTGGCAAAAAGCATTCATGCCGCCAGATTATTCTCCTGCCAAGTGAGAGGGGACAAACGCTGTGTCTCCTCACTGCAGCAAGCTCAGAAAGGAGGCTAACAGCTAGCGAGTGCTGACCGTGCTTGCTCAGGAGTAAATCCCATTTGTTTTGATGCTGCCAAGAACCGTATCTTCCCTTCAACAATAAAAAAGGGTACCTTTCCCTAGACCCCAGCTATCATTTCACTCCCCTTTTGCTTCTTGTTATGGCCAGCAAAGAGTATGGTATTTTTTGGGGGGGGTATTTTCTTTAAAAAAATAAATACAGTCATACCTCGGGTTAAAGTTGCTTCAGGTTGAGCATTTTCGGGTTGCACTCCACGGCGACCCGGAAGTAACAGAACGCGTTACTTCCGGGTTTTGCCGCTTGCGGACGTGCAGACGCTCAAAATGACATCACGCGCATGTGCGGAAGTGGCGAATAGCTACCCACGCACGCGCAGACGTGGGTTGCGTTCGCTTCAGGATTCGAACGGGGCTCCGGAACGGATCCCGTTCGCATCCAGAGGTACCACTGTAAATTCTACCATTCTCCTGTAATAACAAAAATTTAAGGTCATATATATATATATATATATATATATATATATATATATATATATATATAAATAAATGTTCATAAATGTACCAACCAAGCACGTACATAGATATGTGGACCACATGTCTGGAGCAGCACAGGAAGACCGTCCTGAAACCATTTGACTCCCAAACTGACCAAATGTTTTCTCTGCAAGGAGGGAGGGGGTGAGGGAACCTTCTCAGGAATTGGGTAATCACCATCTCAAAGGAATGGGCAGACTACCAGGAAAGGCAATCAGATAAGGAAGGCATTATCAGATAACCTGGCAGACAGGAAAAACAACATTCAAATTTCTGTTGTAGACCGCCTTTTCTGTGATGTAGGTATGATGTTTGTGAGGGGTGGTCTTGGGTTACACCCCTTCTGTGATGTATGTATGATGTATGGAGGGATGGTCTGGAGCTCCAGGGCAGGGAATTTAAAATGTCTATATAAGGGCAGGCATACCTTTGTTCAGGGTCCTCCTCCGTCTTCCTGCGTGTGAGGGGAGCACCCTGTTGTAACAGCTTTAATAAAGATCAGGCTTACTAGCTGCTTTGCTTCTCAATATTCTCTGGTTGGCCTCTGTTATCTTCTCCAACCGATGAAGAACCTACAAAGGACTCTCTAAAGGGCTCTTGTATACCCCATAAGGGAATAAGGGCAGATTTTGTTTACAACACTCTCACCCACTGGGAACCGCTGGGATAGAAGGCAGGGGTCCAAGTAGAAAGTGAAGCCACAGGCAGAGCTGACTTATTCTGGTTTTGTCGCCATCCTCCTCTTCCCTCCTGAAATTGCAAGGGGCAACGCTGAAACTAAGGAGGAGGGGGCTTGCTGATGGCCGACTGAGGTTGGTGGGGCAGTGCCCCCATTTCCCCACATGCACCAACTTTCCTTTCATCGTGGAACCCATCCCCAGGTAGTACAGCTGTGGTTCCCAGGTAGACACCCACCCACCTGTAGACAAGACCAGAGCCAGAACTACCATCAGGAGCAAACCATCAGTAAATCACATGAAGGAAGTCGAGTTAATAATAATAATAATAATATCTTTATTGTCATTGCCCCCTCTCAGGGACAACGAAATTACTCGACTGCTCCATAAAAACACTAATTAAAACAATACAGCATAGTACAGCAAGGAAGATTAGATGACTTTCAAAGTCCAGGCTTCCCATTCAGGGCTGAGATCGCTCTGGAGAAGAAGCTGTTCTTAAGACGGCTCGTTCTTGTCTTCATCGTCCTGTATCTCCGTCCCGACGGCAGGAGCTCGAAGAGACAGTGACCAGGATGCGATGGATCTTTTACTATGTCCAGTGCCTTCCTATGGCACCTTGTGGCATAAATCTGCTCTAAGGTGGAGAGTGGGCAGCCAACAATGCTCTCTGCTGCCTTAACAACTCTGCACAACCCCATCCTGTCCTGGGTAGTACAGCTTCCGTACCACACACATAAGCCATAAGTGAGCACGCTCTCAATGGCACAGTGATAGAAGGCAAGCAGCAGTTTCTGCGGAAGATGGTTTTTCCTTAGAATTCTCAAAAAGTACAGTCTCTGCTGCGCCTTCTTCACAAGCCCCCTTGTGTTGACACTCCAGGACAGATCCTCTTGTAATTCAATGCCCAAAAATCTGAACGTTGTTACCCTCTCCACACAGACCCCATCAATCAAAAGTGGCTGGATATTGCTCTTCTGTCTCCTGAAGTCCACCACAAGCTCCTTTGTCTTCCTTGTATTTATGAGCAAGTTGTTAGCTCTGCACCACTCTGTCAGCCGCTCCACCTCATCTCTATAGTGCGTTTCACCCTCCCTTTCAGGGATGAGCCCAATCACGGTTGTGTCATCTGCAAATTTGACAACCCTATTACTAGGGTGAGCAGCGACACAATCGTACGTGTAGAGAATATAAAGGAGCGGACTGAGTACGCATCCCTGTGGTGTTCCTATGTTAGTCTTAAGCATTTTAGAGGTATAAGGGCCCAACCGAACCCTCTGGGAGCAGTCTGACAAAAAGTCCAATATCCACCCACAAAGTGATAACGGAAGCCCCAGATCTTCCAGTTTAGACATCAGACGCTGTGGTAGAATGGTATTAAATGCCGAGCTGAAATCTAAAAAAAGCAGTCTGGCATAACCCCCCCGCTGCTCCAAATGTGCAAGGACGGCATGGAGGGCAATCGCCACAGCGTCCTCTGTCGATCTTTTCGTTTTATAAGCAAATTGGAATGTGTCCAGTCCCTCTGGTAGGCAGGCAATGACATGATTTCGTACCAGCTTTTCAAAGCACTTCATGATTATAGGTGTGAGTGCTACTGGACGAAAGTCATTCAGTTCTTCCGGGTTAGGTTTTTTTGCTATTGGAACGATAATAGAGGACTTTAGGCAGGATGGAACAATAGCCTGGGCTAGGGATCGATTTAAAATCCCAGTGAAAACTCCTGCTAGTTGATCTGCACAGTCTCTCAATACCCTTCCAGCTACCCCATCTGGCCCTGTGGCCTTCCTTGGGTTGATTCCCTTCAACACCTTCCTCATCTCTTCTTTTTCCACAGAGACTGCTACATTCCTTTGTACTGATGATGGTGATGGTAGTGATGATGGCAAAGCCTTCCCAGGGGGTGGTGGTGGTGGTGGTAAAGCCTCAGCAGGTGTTGCTGCAGATGTTACTTCAAAACGGGCAAAAAAGGCATTCAAATCCTCTGCGAGGGATGCCCCTCCCTCGTCTGCCAGGGAATCCTTGGATTTATACCCTGTTAATTCTTGTACACCTTGCCACACCTGCCTGGTGTTGTTACTTTGTAGATGATTCTCCAGCCGCTGTCTATACGCCTCCTTTGCTACACGGATACCTCTCTTTAGATCCGCTCTAGCTAAGCTGTACAGCGACTTATTTCCACTTCTGAAAGCAGTATTTCTTGCCTTTAGCAACCCCTGGACCTCCCTTGTCATCCAGGGCTTCCTGTTTGGGTAGATCTTTATCCGGCGCCTCTGTGTTACATTGTCAGTGCAGAACCTGATATAGTCCAACACTATATCTTTATTCGAAAGAAACAAGGTCTGCACAGGAGTGTCAGGCCTAATGAGCACATCAGCTCAACTCTGGTCGTTCTTGCCCCCCATGAAGCATTTGCTGAGACTGAAGGGAACACTTGCTGATGCTGAAGGTGCAGAATATAAACTATGGTAAGATAAACCAACACAGAGTGCTTTGGAAACTGTTCATAGCATTTCCGGACAATTTGTTTTTAGGATCTGTGTTCTAGTTGCGACGGTTTCAGTCCATAAAACAAAAAAAATGAGAACATAAGAACTTGAGAAGAGCAGGATCAGGCCAACGGCCCATTGTGATTTCCTGAGCTCCTCATCTTGCAGGTTGCTCCTCACAAAATACAATGGTTGCCAAGTTCTGCTCTATCCCAGGTATTAATCAGGATTGGTGTCTATCGTATGAGATGTAAAACCAAGGGCTTGACCTTAGTCAAGTATTTTGATTAAAGATCTGTCGAGTTTCTTGTAACAGTAGCCGGGTTAAGCTTTCTGGGATCAGTTCCAGAGCTGGTAATTTCACCCTGAATTTTCTATGAGAACTTGAAACTATTCTTCCTTGGGTGGATGGTGGCTGTCTTTTTCTCTCTCTTCCACAGCTTCTCAGATCCTTCTCTTTTCGCATCTGCTTGCTTCAGGAAAGCCAGTAGGATGGGCTAAAAGCACATTTCTACCACCCCCATGAACTAGAGAGAGCCCTGTCTTGAGTGAGTGGATTAGATCGCTGGGTTGCTTAGATACCCAGTCATCATGAGGTACACGTGATCCAGGGGTATCCGACTTTTTTGGGGCCAATGGGCACATTTGGAATTTACAGAAAGTTCTGTGGGTGCCCATCACAAAATGGCTGCCAAAGGGGAGTGGGGTATGGCGTGACACAAAATAGCTGCTAGGCAGGGGTGTGTGGCAACCAAAATGGCTGCCACATCTGGAAGAGGAGAAAAAAGAGGGCCACAAAGCAGTATGGGCATGCCTCACCCTGCCAGCTACGCCATTTTGTCATTAAAAAGGTACCTGCGCCAGCCATCTTGCTCACAGGGAAAAGATCTTGCACCTCACCTCTGTTCAGAACACATGCCCACTCCTGGCATTAGATGAAAGGTGGACATTGTTAAATTGCTCATATAAGAGGAACAGAAAAAGAAGAGCAGGCTCTTGTGTATTGTGGTCTTTGAGGAGATATTTATTTAGACTTTTCACCAACGCCATAGGTGGGGCTGGCAGGGACCCCAATGCCACATGCCCTACAGTGGTGAGCCCTGTGACTCCCAAAATACATCGTATACATCCTACACTTAAAACACATTCAGTGCACATTTAAAGCAACTGCGTTCCCCCACCCCCGGAGAATCCTGGGAGCTGTAGTTTGTTACAGGTGCTGGGAACTATAGCTCTGTGAGGTCGAAACTATTTTCCCCAAGATTCTTTGTGCCAAGTCATGTACCTTTAATGTGCTTTAAATTTAGGGTGTGGATCTGCCCAAAGCAAAAGAAAAATAGGGAAGCCTTGAAAGAGGAATGAGCATGTTTGGTGGAGAGGGATTAGAGGCAGATGAAATTCCTGTTTTGTTTCATATATAGATGTATAATTGGCAATGGGAGTGACAAGGAAGTCTAATGCATGTAAGCTTCGCTGTCCTTGAGAATGTCTCTGTAGCTGCAACCTCTCCCTTAAGGGGGATAAAGTGCCTTTTTGACTCTGGCAGAGAAAAACAGCAGAGGTAGCACTAAGAAATTATCAGAGTGCTGCTTCCTTAACAAAGCTGTTATACGAAAAATCTGGGGTTGGCTTTTACAGCCCAACTCCCCATCAAGGGATTCGGGATCCCCTAAGTCCATTGTAAGTCAGAGAAGGATGGATGGAGGCAATATCCAGTCAAAGCAAGGCAGATGACAACATCAACAACTACTACTACTACTTTATGCCACGCCCATCTGGCTGGGTTTCCCCGGCCACTTTCGGAGGCTTCCAACAACAGATTAAAATTACATTAAAACATCAGTCATTAAAAACTTCCCTAAATAGGGCTGCCTTATTTTTCTGTTGCAGCAGAGTCCCCGCCCTTCTTGCAAGGAGGTGAGGACCCAGAACAAAGAGGGCAAGAACTTAAAAAAAAACACTTCAGAAATTGCCCACCACCCAAAAGCATCCGACAGGTGTCACAGAAATAGGAGGTCTACAATAGAAATTTGAAAGTGTGCCTTGTCTCCTGTCTGTCAAGATACCTGATAATGTTCACTGACTGGTTTACCTCGTGGGTAGGCAACCTAAGGCCCGGAGGCCAGATCCGGCCCAATCACCTTCTAAATCCGGCCCATGGACGGTCTGGGAATCAGCGTGTTTTTACATGAGTAAAATGTGTGCTTTTATTTAAAATGCATCTCTGGGTTATTTGTGGGGCATAGGAATTCGTTCATTCCCTCCCCCCCAAATATAGTCCAGTCCCCCACAAGGTCTGAGGGACAGTGGACTGGCCCCCTGCTGAAAAAGTTTGCTGACCCCTGCTTTACCTGGTCAGTGTGGGCCATTTTTGGAGATGGTAAATACTTTAGTTCTTAACTCCAATTCACAGGCCTAAGCTATTCATACACAAAATATGCCCTTAAAACAAGCTTTGTGGAAAGAACTATTGGGAAAGATTTCTTCCAAGATACGTCACTCTACAGAGAAATATTTGTGGTTCTTAAGGATGAAGATGGCTTCAGGATTCTCTCCTGTACTCTTTCAGACATGTGGTTTATATACCGGTGTGTGTTTACCTTGCACGCTTATGAACATTCATTTTATTTATGACATCTTAGAATTTTTATGACAAAGCCAATAAAGAAACCTGTCGTAGTGAGCAATCTCTCTTGTCCCCAGTTTACAGATGAGAAACTGAGACTGTCTTTTTTAAAAAAAATAATATTTATTAAAGTTTTAAGGGGTACAAAAAGAAAAAGTAAAAAACATCATTTTAAACAAAAAACAATACCACACATCACAATAGGTAAAAAAAAAGGATAAGATACAAAGGGGGGAAAAAACAGAAAAATAAAATCCATTAAACAATAAAGAAAAAACAAAGAAAAATACAACAAACCTTCCCATTACTTATCTTTCATTAGCTTATTTCCTTGACCTCCTCACACCTCCCTTTTTTGTATTCTAGATCGATTATCTATTTCAGCAAATCCTTTCCATCTTTTCAAATTTTAGTCCTGTAATTTATCTTAGTATAATGTAGCTTTACTTTCCCTCCTTTCACCAATTAACAGTCAGTTTTTCCCAAATCCTTTATATCATTCCTGCTAAAGTCACATAGAGAAACAGAGACTATCTTGTCCAAGGCCATCCCTTCAAAAGTAGATTTCTCTTTTCAGTGGACAAAAGCCTTCTCTCCTGATATGCAGCCCATAACACAGCCACTGCAACAGGGCTGGGGAACTACAACTCCCATCATCCCTGGCCACAGGCCATGCAGCTGGGGTTGATGGGAGTTGGAGTCCAACAGTGCCTGAAGAGCCACAGGTTCCTCACCTCACTGTATGGGTGCTACAGACCCAGGATGGGCCACGGTTCCCCCATCACGGGGACCCACTTACTTTGGCAAAACAAGCCTTTGCCACCATGCAATCTGGGACGTGGGTGGCGCTGTGGGTTAAACCACAGAGCCTAGGATTTGCTGAACAGAAGGTTGGCAGTTCGAATCCCCGCGACGGGATGAGCTCCCGTTGCTCGGTCCCTGCTCCTGCCAACCTAGCAGTTCAAAAGCACCGCAAAAAGTGCAAGTAGATAAATAGGTACCGGTCCGGCGGGAAGGTAAACGGTGTTTCCGTGCGCTGCTCTGGTTCCTCAAAAGCGGCTTAGTCATGCTGGCCACATGACCCGGAAGCTGTACGCCAGCTCCCTCGGCCAATAAAGCGAGATGAGCGCCGCAACCCCAGAGTCGGTCACGACTGGACCTAATGGTCAGGGGTCCTTTTACCTCCAGAACAGATTTTGAGAACCATGAGAGGAGAGAAAAGAGAAGTCCTGTTGTGCAATGGCCTGAATAATGCAGTAGAGGGGATGGTCCTGGATCTCTAATAATCTAAACATGTCTTCTTTTTTTAAAGTTTGTCTCCTCCTTGGCTGAAATGCTATATCCAATTACCTGGGTGTAAGCTCTTTCAGACTCAGAGGCTTTTACTTCTGAGTGGATTTCACTATTAGGATCATTCCAGAAGCAGAAGTCCCAGCAAAGGAAGAATGGATACAAAAACTTAGGTACTGGTCCAGCGGGAAGGTAAACGGTGTTTCCGTGCGCTGCTCTGGTTCCTCAAAAGCGGCTTAGTCATGCTGGCCACATGACCCGGAAGCTTTACGCCAGCTCCCTCGGCCAATAAAGCGAGACGAGCACTGCAACCCCAGAGTCGGCCACGACTGGACCTAATGGTCAGGGGTCCCTTTACCCTTTAATCTGGGAAATGTTCCTAAAACTAATCCGTGAATTTGAGTTAGAGCCAAGATTTGAACTGAGAATCACAATCCTTGCCACCCCAACAACACCAGCTGATGACTTGTTCCACTTACCATCAGTTAGCTGAAATATAGGTCAATGTCGTTGAATTCATTGTTTAAAATACTCTGCACCCCTGGGATGTGTTTTCGTTTGGACTGATTGCTTAGTGCCCGTAAATAAGTGACTTTAGGGTGAGAGAAAATTTGGGCTAAGCGCAGGCATCGGGGGAATTGCCTCTCTTTGCAGAGTCTGTGTCAGCACATTAAACATTCAGAAAACTGACTGTGTTCTAAACTTTTAAAGCTCAGGAGCCAAGCTTTGGCTCCTCAGCACAATTATAATCAGAAAAGCAGCACCTTTGGTCTTTCTGTACAAAGCCTGGGCTTCCCTATGATTTACCTCCTATTTAGTTGAGACCTAGTTGAAGATGCATTGAGGGGTCTTACAAACTGTTGCTATTTTCAGGTGGGATTCAATCATATGCCAGAAAATTCAGGCTGCACAATTAAAGCTGATTGGGAGGCCTTGACCAACAAAGTCTCTTCATCTAATATTGGACTGCTTGGTGTAAGAAAAGTGATGGGAAATTGCTATATGAAAAGTGGTGCAGAGTGTGGCTTAACACTTGCACTGACACACCACGGGGAGGCTAGATCTGGATTTTGTTTTCTGTCCTTTTCTCATTTTTCCAATCGAAAGTTGAACTCTCCACAGTTCCCCATCAGTTTGCAAATTTGTAAGAAGAACTCACGGAAATTCACCAGCATTTTGGCGTGAATTCCTCTCACTAGGCACGTCCTTGTGTGCAATTTTGCCTAATATATACATTTTGGCAAAGCAATTACCTCTAAAATAATGCATCTGTGTTATCTTCACTAACACCTGCATTTTGTGGGTATTCTGCCTGAACAGATGCATTTTCGAACACATTATTTGGCTGAATTGAAAAATTCAGAGAATGGTGGCTGCGCTTTTGTTTTTGTTTGGTTTCTTTGACATGCAGAGCTATAGATATAACACCATTGAGAGGATACTAATGTTTACGATCTCTGAATCTGATTAAGATGTTTTCTTATTGTTCTTATAGCCCATCTGAGAAATCTGAGAGACTGTTGATGGGATTTGGTGGGATATTAAAGCTTGTTTTCAAGCAGATAGTGTATAGTACTTTCCCCTTCCTCTGTCATTATCTTTCCACCATTTCCACATGCCGCTGAGCTATCATAACAACACTGATGATTCTGCTATCTTGGGCAAGTATCACGTTTTTCCCAGGTGCAAAAATACGATGCTTTTGAGTGTTGGGCAAATGTGATATCCCTGAATACAAGCATAAACTTGTCGGAAGAGGCGGGGGCTAGAAAAACAAATGAAATTCCAGTGCTCGTCTGTGTAAAATTCTGCATTTGCAAAGGTAAAAATAAATAAATATACAGGTTGCCTGCTGCGGGGCTGGTTTAAGGTCTTGATTACGATCCTGATTTGGAAGATGCACCCTGTGGCTTTCAGAACCATGAATTTTTGCACCTTCTTTTAAGGGTTGTAGGTGTTTTTGGTTTTTTAAAAAATTGTCAGAGCGAATGCCCTGCTGTTAAAGTGTGAAGGAGAAGAGGAGACTGAGCATTATCCAACATATATTTAGCTGAAGCCGTGACCTCCCGCTAATGGAAGCATACCGATGCTTCTGTTGGCTTCTGTGTTTTTCCTGCAGTCAAGCTGATCTCTGCAAACCTGTGTATCGAGCCCCGAAGCCCTCCTAATTTGTACCACTCATAGAGATGCCATCCGCAAGCAAGCGGGCAGTGAGGTGGGATGTAAAAGGCTTTTTATGTTTAGCAGCAAGACCTCAGGTACTATTGATTGCGGAAAGGAAGGGTATCATCGCATCCCCCGCTGCTTATAATGTGGCTCATCAGACACCGAGTTAAGTGCTAGCGACACCCCGGCGGGCTTCACAAAGTCACATTGAGAGTCGCTTCATCATTGCAGTTGAGATTTTGTAGTCAGCCCTTCCTTCCTTCCGCCGCCTCATTCCTCACTCGATTCAGATGGGTCCTTGTGTGCTCTTGTCGGTGCCTACAATGTAATTGCAGGGCAATCTCTGTGAAAAGGCCCATTTCTCAATATTCCACTATGATATTTATGCATTTTGGAGGGTTGCCAACATTTCCGCTAGCCTCAGTAGCTGTGCCTTGAAGATATTGGCTGGCTTACATTCGCTGGTGATGCTTAACTGCCTGCTGGGGAAAGGTTTTGCTTGCAGATTAAGCAACCGCTGGAGCAGACCAGACCATTTGGGCGGTCAGTTGGCAACCCAAGAAATGCAGTTTATTTTTAAGGGCAACACGCCCCCCTCTGACTGTCACTATTTTGTGGGAGAAAATCAAGCACTTACTGGAAATTTTGTTTAGTGCAATTAAAATCAATGAAAGGGCTCTGCCATACTAACACAACCAATCCAGTTTTTTAAAAAATGAAGCACACAGACGTTATGTGGTTAGTAACTGTGACGTTAACATAGGAGAATGCTGGAGGTGAAATAGTTAAACAGGTTACCCAATCAGAACCCAGGGGGGCGGAGTCAGAGGGACTATAAAACCAGCTCTGGGAGGGGCGAAGGGGCGAGTTCGTTGGGAGTTGGGTGTTTGGTTGGAGTGGGAGTGAATTGGGATAGTGTCTGTGGGTAGGTGGAGTTAGTGTAGCGAAATAAGCTGAGTCAGGAACAGTTAGGAGCTAGGAAAACAAGTGGTTCTGAGAGGTGGTTTAGTGAGTGAGAGCAGGTAGCGGAAGTTATAGGTCTGGATAGGCACCCCCTGATTGTAACTGACCGATACCGTTTATGAAACCACACGCTTGTTAAACTGCAATAAACAAACAGAAGTTTATGTTCCAATTTAACCCTGACTGGACTCAGTATTGTCCCAGGTAGGGCCTGGGTGGGGGCAGCGAGAAATAAAGTGGTGGCACAGGGATCAATAGATGGTGAAACGTCCGGGGACCCTGTGTGATCGCCACAGTAACATTATGGGGGAAATGCACTGGAATGTTTGGGGCAAATGAATGATTAATGGGAGGGTATATAAACACTGCATAAGCAAATCAGGATGAATGCAGAATGTCACATAACCTCCCCACAAACAAAGCAGAACAAGTATTCAATAAAGACCAGACATAGTCTAACCTCTGCATTGGCTTTATGTGAGCAAGTCAAGATGAATTCTCAATAAACTGGTAATCTAGAGAATCCCTAAATACTGCATTTGTTCCATCATGAAAGTCTAAGCTGTGTAACTGGAGTACCCAGGCCATCTTTCATCTACACAATGACCAGACCGGATCTACTTAGCTTCAGTAAGCTTGCTAAATCATGCCTTCAAACTATTCTCTGGGCTGTCATTGTATTCTAGTGTGACCCTGAAAACAAGGTGGAGCTATGCAAATAGCAACAGTCTTGATCTGTAACTAATAAGGTGTCACAGAGTGAGCCCGTCAGTAAATCACACAGTTTGAACTTGGAGTTAACTCTTTATTAGCAAAAACAAACCTAGACAGCATCTTAAAAAGCAGAGACATCACCTTGCCAACAAAGGTCCGTATAGTTAAAGCTATGGTTTTCCCCGTAGTGATGTATGGAAGTGAGAGCTAAACCATAAAGAAGGCTGATCGCCGAAGAATTGATGCTTTTGAATTATGGTGCTGGAGGAGACTCTTGAGAGTCTCATGGACTGCAAGAAGATCAAACCTCTCCATTCTGAAGGAAATCAGCCCTGAGTGCTCACTGGAAGGACAGATCGTGAAGCTGAGGCTGCAATACTTTGGCCACCTCATGAGAAGAGAAGACTCCCTGGAAAAGACCCTGATGTTGGGGAAGATGGAGGGCACAAGGAGAAGGGGACGGCAGAGGACGAGATGGTTGGACTGTGTTCTCGAAGCTACCAGCCTGAGTTTGACCAAACTGCAGGAGGCAATGGAAGACAGGAGTGCCTGGCGTGCTCTGGTCCATGGGGTCACGAAGAGTCGGACACGACTAAACGACTAAACAACAACAACAACAAGCAAGCAAAAACATGGCAACCCCATCTGGAACTGGTCACCTCCCAGAAGCTGTTCAACACCATCAGCCCCATCCAGTATGGCCAAGGGTCAGGGTTGATGGGAATGCCAACCAGTGACATCTGGAGGACGACAAGTTCTCCACTGCTGATCTGGCCCAGTACTGCCTGTTCTGACTGGCAGTGAACATGGGAAGCTGTCTTACACTGAATCAGAAGATGGATCCATCTAGCGCAGTATTGTTCAGTGGTTCTTCAGGAATTCAGGCAGGATCCTCTTCCAAGCCCAGCTGGAGGTGTTGGAGACTCGACACAGAATGTGATCTACCTTTGAGCTATGACCCTTCCAGGAATATGATATGGCTGTGACTCTTCAGCCATATGATACGAGGCCTTTTATTTCATGTGCTACCTGATCTTTTTAGCTGGAGACACTAGGGACAGAACCTGTGCCTACCGTTGAAAGATGGCCCCTTCTGATAAACTTACTTGTAAACTGCTCTCTCTCTCTCTTTGTATGTAAGGCAGCTTATGTAAAACAATTCAAAACAGTGTTTAAAATGAGAATATTTATATGGCAGCCCTACAGAACACATGTTGAAACATGGAGCAGTTTAGAAACGTAGCTGCATTCCAAAACAGCTCTCCAAATTAAGCTCCATAAAACAAGGGGGTAAATTAGGAAAAAAGCAGCCTGAAATATATATTAAAAAGTTTTAAATTCCATTTAAAGACCTCTCTCTCTCTCTCTCCTTTTAAACTTAGATACTTTTGGCACCCAAGTTCCGAAATCCAAAATTATGTTTTGATTTCCATTGTGTTTTCATCTGCGCTAGCAATCCTTCACAAGAAATTCAACTGGCAATGGCACAAAGGGGTGGAGTTGGAGGCACAGTTTTCAACCAGCCGTTGTTGCCAACTTGGTGCTGGCCAGATGTTTTGGACTACAATTCCCATCAAGTTGTACTGGCTGGGGCCAATGGGAGTTGTGGTCCAAAACAATTCACCATGTCGACAAAGGATTCTTTCGATTGTCGCTGTTTATGTTTACAGCTTTTGAGAACAATGCACCTCATGTGGTGCAATCTTCAAGGCAGAGACTCCTTCAGGGACTGCAATCTGTTTGGATGATGCTTCCTTGTTCCTGCTTCCAGACATGATGAGCAAAATTGACATAGCTCAAAACAGAGCACGGATGAAAGCCTTTCTGTTGGCGCCCAGGACGTGGGAGCACAGCTGGCTTTCTCTTGGCAGTATTAGTGCTGCTATGCTCAAAGTGATATAAAAGCAACAGGAGGGATATGGTTATGATGAAGCACAGAGTGGTATCTTAGTGAGGGGAGAAGATAAGCCCCCCTGAAGAGACATGGGGAATAAGAAGCTGGAGACAGCTTCATCTTCAAAAGATTCTGACATCTTCAAAGGAGTCTTTTGCAGTTCTGGAGGACAGGGCAGAACAGAAGGTGTTCCTTGTAAATTTCAGTCAGATGAAACATGGAGAGAAGAGATTATGGACCATCAAAGGCAGAGAGGGTCTTTGGGAACAGGCGGAGTTTAGTACTGTCACCTGCCAGTGTGGTGTAGTGGTTGAGAGCGGTAGACTCGTAATCTGGGGAACCGGGTTCGCGTCTCTGCTCCTCCACATGCAGCTGCTGGGTGACCTTGGGCTAGTCACACTTCTTTGAAGTCTCTCAGCCCCACTTACCTCACAGAGTGTTTGTTGTGGGGGAGGAAGGGAAAGGAGAATGTTAGCCGCTTTGAGACTCCTGAAGGGGAGTGATAAAGCGGGATATCAAATCCAAACTCCTCCTCCTCCTCCTCCTCCTCCTCCTCCTCCTCCTCCTCCTCTTCTTCTTCTTCTTCTTCTTCTTCTTCTTCCTCCTCCTCCTCTTCTTCTTCTTCTTCTTCTTCTTCTTCTTCTTCTTCTTCTTCTTCTTCTTCTTCTTCTTCTTCTGCCAGTGGCTTGGGAAGTGCTGGGGAATGGGATGCTGGGGAAACAGGCCAGAATTGTGCTTCCAGGAACACATATTGCATTTGGAGGGTTACATTAGAATGATAAATGACTTGGGTTATGTTTTTTGCCCGAAACCTATAGTGTTCTAATCAATACAGTACACAATCAGAGTGGGAGGTCAAGGCACAGCAGGTATCTTGTGCTGGAATCTTGAAAGCCCCCAATTTAGGACTCTTTGGTGAGGGAATCCCAGCGGGGATTTAACATGGCAAACCATGCAGCGAAAAAGCGCATCAATTTATAGGTTGTTAAACCTTTAACATGTGCCTTTCCAGCAAATTCCAAAGTGTACCTCTTTCCTAGCCTCTCCCTCTTGCTTATTCTCCAGCAGCTGCTATGAGCTGCCCAAGCAGCAGTGGCCATGGAGAGGCAACAGGATGAGGCCACCATCATCGTCGTTGCTCAGGGCAAGCGCTAGCTCATCCTCCTCAAGCTCGGCAGCAGCACTGGCGGGAAAATGGGAATTCTGGGATAAAATCAGAAGCTGGGGTGCCTTTTGTAATTCTGGGACTGTCCCTGAAAAATCAGGATACTTGGAGGGTATGTAATTAGAAAAATGTAGCCCGCTAACAGCAACACCTATGAGAGTCTGAGCTATGTTTTAACAAGGAACAATAACAGATGCAATTGCTTGGTATTTACACTTTATTTCCTTCTCTTCCTCCTCCCCCTGTTTCTCCTTTATGTTTCGCAGCATACCTGTGTTTCTTTGTGACCGCCCTGGGAGTGACAGCAGGGGCCCATCGCTTGTGGAGTCACAGATCTTACAAAGCCAAACTACCTTTGCGGATATTCCTGGCTGTAGCAAATTCAATGGCCTTTCAGGTGAGCAACTAGGCTCTAGCTACTGCCCATGCATGCCTGCAATTTCATTTCTCCACTGACGACAGGCTGCTCAATGGGTGTAGCTCCCTTTGCAAGAGGAGCTCCTCATTCATCCTCGAGATGAACGAAACTCGGCATGCAGACGCTTGTGTAATGGAAGCAAAGCGGTTGGTAATAGTAAAAGTAATAGTAATTTATTATTTGTACCCCGCCCATCTGGCTGGGTTTCCCCAGCCACTCTGGGCAGCTTCCAACAAAGATTAAAAATACATTAAAATGTCACACATTAAAAACTTCCCTAAACAGGGCTGCCTTCAGATGTCTTCTAAATGTCAGGTAGTTGTTTTTCTTTCTGATATCTGATGGGAGGGCGTTCCACAGGGCAGGCGCCACTACCGAGAAGGCCCTCTACCTGGTTCCCTGTAGCTTAGCTTCTCGCAGTGAGGGAACCGCCAGAAGGCCCTCGGCGCTGGATCTCAGTGTTTAGGCTGGATGATGGGGGTGGAGACGCTACTTCAGGTATACAGGACCGAGGCCATTTAGGGCTTTAAAGGTCAACACCAACACTTGGAATTGTACTCGGAAACATACTAGGAGCCAATGTAGGTCTTTCAGGACCGGTGTTATGCGGTCTCGGCAGCCTCTTCCAGTCACCAGCCTAACTGCCGCATTCTGGATTAGAATATAATAGCACAGTCATACCTCAGATCCCGAACACCTTGCGAGTCGAACGTTTTGGCTCCTGAACACTGCAAACCCGGAAGTGAGCGTTCCAGTTTGTGAACATTCTTGGGGACCCGAACGTCCGATGCGGGTTCCACAACTTCCGATTGGCTGCAGGAGCTTCCTGCAGCCAATAGGAAGCCGCCCTTTGGTTTCCAAATGTTTTAGAAGTCGAACAGACTTCCGGAACGAATTCCATTAGACTTCCGAGGTACGACTGTACACAATAAAATTAAATGCCAGCAAATAATAATTAAACAGAAGTTCACTCTTAAAAAATTACAATACATAATTTCTAAACTATACAGTGGTACCTCAGGTTAAGAACTTAATTCATTCCAGAGGTCTGTTCTTAACCTGAAACTGTTCTTAACCTGAGGTACCACTTTAGCTAATGGGGCCTCCCGCTGTCGCCACGCGATTTCTGTTCTCATCCTGAAACAAAGTTCTTAACCCGAGGTACTATTTCTGGGTTAGTGGAGTCTGTAACCTGAAGCGTCTGTAACCTGAAGCATCTGTAACCCGAGGTACCACTGTAATCAGTAAAAGTAGCCCCTCGCTCTCCACTTAGAAGGGTTAAGGAATGGCTGAATTGGGTGGGGGGAAAGCGAGCCACTCTGTCTGATATCATTTGACGCAAACAGTTGTTGTTTTTCCTGCTATGGCGAACGGTGCTTGTGTTTGAAACTATGTGCCTGTGAAGCCAAACTCAAATTGCTTAAACCCTCCTGCCGCCCCCCATGCAGAACGATATTTTCGAATGGGCCCGAGATCACCGAGTCCACCACAAGTACTCGGAGACGGATGCCGACCCCCACAATGCCCAGCGCGGCTTTTTTTTTGCCCACATTGGCTGGCTCTTTGTCCGGAAGCATCGAGATGTCATAGAGAAAGGAAGGAAGCTGGACTTCAGTGACCTGCTGGATGACCCTGTTGTCATGTTTCAAAGAAAGTGAGTGAAACGGGAGGACAGGGGGAAAGACTTTAGCATGAGGAGAAGGCAGAGGGTTGCATCCACGGCCAATCCTACTCAGAATACAGTCGTACCTTGGATCCTAAACGCCTTTGTACTCTGACATTTTGGCTCTCGAACTCCAAACCCAGAAGTGAATGTTCCTGTTTGTGAACATTCTTTGGAACCCAAATGTCTGACTGGGCTTCCGTGGCTTCTGATCGGCTGCAGGAGCTTCCTGCAGCCAATCAGAAGCTGCGCCTTGGTTTCTGAACATTTTGGAAGTCAAACGTACTTCCAGAATGGATTCCGTTCGACTTCCAAGGTACGACTGTACACACTTTGAAGTTAACAGACATTGCAAAATTTAGTTCATTCAGAAGAAGAATCTTTATTTGCATCAGCCACTAGCAGTAAAATAAAATAAAATGTACTGAAGATAGAGGTAAAAACTTAACTATATAAAATACAGTTGGGGGGTTTACATCAATAATCAAATAATAGATCTTATTCTAATTGCCCTGGCTAAAAACCTTGCAGTTTTTGCTGTCACCTGATCATCTTGATCTGCTAAAAGAAAGGACACAGTAGCAATGGTTGAGCAACCCGACATGGGGAATAATAGAGGGGTAATAACCTCAAATCTTTATAAAGAGTGCAAGCCAGAAGCACATGAGCCACTGACTCAATACTGCCATCTCCACAGGGACATAACTGTTTTCCCCAGTGGAATTTATTGAAATCGACCCTAAAGCACAGCCGAGGACAGTATATTCAATCTTGCGAAAGTGAAAGCGCACCTGTATTTTGGAATTGTTAAATTTTGCAAATAGGGTGCCAAAGTGTCAGAATGACCAGGTGAAAAAGAATCATACCATGGGCAAAATTTCCTTATTGCGGCCACATTATTCTGTCGCTCGATATATATAGGCACTGTCGAATTAAATTATTTGCTTTAATGAGGCCCAGTGTTAATAACTGTTTTGGTGATAAACCAGAAAAGTAAAGATTTTGGGTGACAATTTTAGTCCAAGCGCTCTCATGACAAATCTTGAGATACTAGGGGTAGTAGACCAGTAGATCAGTTTATTAATTTTAGCAGGTCTATGAGTAGGGCTGCCATACATCCAGAATTTCCTGAAAATAGTGTCCCAAAATGGCTCAACGGAATTTCACTTTTTGAAATACAGCAACCCTATCTGTGAGTGAAACTTAGTTAGCCACAATCCAGACACTGAAACTGTTCAACATTGTTTCCGGTTAAGTTTTACTCAGATTAACCCACTGAAATAATGTCTGTTGATTTCAGTGGCTCTGCGTCGAGTGGGCCTACCTATAGCATTGGCTACAACCCTTAGCATTTAACAGCCTTGACAAAACCAATACAACCACCTCTGCTTTGCTAAGGGCTTGTACAGTTGCACAGATTATTTTTGTCAGAAATGCAGATCTGCAAGGGCAAGGAATTATGTGACCTGAGCCTGCAAATGTGATTTGTGTGATGATTATGATGCACTGCTGACTTTACTGTGGATTTTACATGGAGCATTTGGCTGGCAAGCTGACAGCCCAACACTAACTTCAAGAGATGTCGCATGCCAGACCAGGATGCACAAATCTTTCAGGAGAAGGGTTGGAGGTCACCAGTAGAGCATCTGCTTTGCATACAGAAGGTCCCAGGGTTCGATTCCCAACATCTTCAGGTGGGTCTGGAAATCTCCCTTGTCCAAAACCCCTGAGAGCCACTGCAAGTCTCTGTAAACAGTAGTTCCCAAATCTGGGGATGGAGAGAGAAAAAAGCATTCTTCAGAACAGCAGTTTCCTCCAGTAAGGAAGACAATAACACAATAAAATTCATTTTTTTTTTATAAAGATTTTTATTGGAGTTTTACAGAAAAGAAAGATAAAAATTCACAGAATAAAAAACCCTAGATTACAAAAAAAAGAAAGAAACACCAAAAATACAAAAAGAAAGCACAACTAATTAAGAAAAATTAAATTTAAACATAAAAAAGTTAAAACCAATCCATTTTTCAAATAACCTCAATTTCATATGCTTATGTTCTTGACCTCCTCACGCCTCCCCCCTTTTGTATTCCCATTCAAATATTTAGTTCAGCAAATTCTTACCCTTTTTCAAATGTTAAACTTTATACCATAACATATACTATATCCATATTTTCAAGCATATCAATACCTATTTTTTTTGCATAATCTTATTAACTTTTATCACTAATTACCACTTATTGCCAATCCAAGCACAATTTTAGCATTCATTAATTTTATAATATTTCTGAAGATAGTCTTTGAATTTCTTCCAGTCTTCTTCCACCAACTCTTCTCCCAGGTCTCGGATTCTGCCAGTCATTTCCGCCAGTTCCATATACTCTATCAACTTCATCTGCCACTCTTCCAGGGTGGGTAGCTCTTGTGTCTTCCAATACTTTGCGATGAGAATTCTTGCCGCTGTTGTTGCGTACATAAAGAAATTTCTGTCTTTCTTTGGCACCAATTGGCCCACCATGCCCAAGAGAAAGGCCTCTGGCTTCTTAAGGAATGTATATTTAAATATTTTTTTCATTTCATTATATATCATCTCCCAGAAAGCCTTAATCTTTGGGCATGTCCACCAAAGGTGAAAGAATGTTCCTTCACTTTCTTTACACTTCCAACATTTATTGTCAGGCAAGTGGTAGATTTTTGCAAGCTTGACTGGTGTCATGTACCACCTGTATATCATTTTCATAATATTCTCTCTTAGGGCATTACATGCCGTAAATTTCATACCTGTGGTCCACAACCATTCCCAGTCAGCAAGCATGATGTTATGACCAACATCTTGTGCCCATTTAATCATAGCAGATTTAACTGTTTCATCCTGTGTATTCCATTTTAGCAGCAAGTTATACATTCTTGAGAGTGTTTTAGTTTTGGATTCTAACAACTCAGTTTCCAATTTAGATTTTTCCACCTGGAAGCCTATTTTTTTATCCAAGTTATAGACTTCTCTTATTTGAAAATAGTGCAGCCAATCTCGCACCTTATCTTTTAATTTCTCAAAACTCTGCAGTTTCAGTTTATCTCCTTCTTGTTCCAATATTTCCCAATATTTCGGCCATTTGGCCTCCATATTGGACTTTTTCAAAGCCTTTGCTTCCATTGGTGACAGCCACCTTGGGGTTTTATTCTCCAGTAAGTCTTTATATCTTAACCAGACATTAAACAATGCTTTCCTGACAATATGATTTTTAAATGCCTTATGAGCTTTAACCTTGTCGTACCACAAGTATGCATGCCACCCAAAAACATTGTTAAAACCTTCTAAGTCCAAAATGTCTGTGTTTTCAAGAAGCAGCCATTCTTTCAGCCAGCAAAATGCGGCCGATTCATAATAAAGTTTCAGGTCTGGCAGGGCAAAACCACCTCTTTCTTTAACATCAGTTAATATTTTAAATTTTATTCTGGGCTTCTTGCCCTGCCAGACAAATCTAGAAATATCTCTCTGCCACTTCTTGAAACAGTCCATCTTGTCCAAAATTTGCAAAGATTGAAACAGAAATAACATCCTTGGCAGTACATTCATCTTTATAGCCGCAATTCTACCCAACAAGGAAAGCTTCAAGTTTGACCATATCTCTAGATCTTTCTTCACTTCTAACCAACATTTCTCATAGTTATCTTTAAATAAGTTTAGGTTCTTAGCTGTCATATTAACCCCCAAATATTTAACTTTCTTTACTATTGTTAGGCCTGTCTCCTTCTGAAACCTATCTTTCTCAATCGGTGTTAAATTTTTCTCAAGAACTTTAGTTTTAGACTTATTCAACTTAAAACCAGCCATCTTCCCAAATTCTTGAATCACTTCCAAAACTCTTTTCGAACTAGATTCTGGCTCCTGTAATGTTAGAACTAAATCGTCTGCAAATGCTTTCAGTTTATATTGCTTAGCTCCGACCTGAATACCTTTTATCAAACGGTCCCTTCTAATCATATTCAATAATACCTCCAGGACAGTGATGAATAACAATGGGGAAATTGGGCAGCCTTGTCGTGTGCCTTTCTCTATCTTAAATCCCTCTGTCACCATATTATTCACAATTAATTTAGCCTTTTGTTCTGAGTAAATTGCACTTATACCATTTTCAAACCCTTGGCCCACCCCCATCCCCTGAAGATTTTTCTTCATAAAATTCCAAGAAATATTGTCAAAGGCTTTCTCCGCATCTATAAAAATTAAAACTGCTTTAGTGTTTATATTCACTTGCAGCTTCTCCAAAATGTTAATTATATTCCTCGTATTGTCCGACAAGTGTCTACCCGGGAGAAAGCCAGCTTGGTCCTTATGAATCTCTTCCAATAGTACTTTCTTTAATCTATTTGCCAAAATGTCCGCAAATATTTTGTAATCCACATTAAGAAGGGATATGGGGCGGTAGTTCTTAAGTTGCGTCTTTTCAGACTCAGTTTTTGGTATAAGTGTAATATATGCTTCCTGCCACGACTCCGGCGCCTTTTTCCCCTCTAATATCTCATTGCACACCTCCGTTAGTGGTCGAATTAACCAATCTTTCAAAACTCTGTAGTATTTGGAGGTTAAACCGTCTGGTCCTGGAGATTTGCCCAGCTGCATATTCCGAATGGCGCCCTCCACTTCCTGTTCTGTAATTTTGTCACTCAACATTGTCCTCTTTTCTTGAGAAATTTTTTGTAATCCATTTTTCCATAACACAATAAAATTCAAAACAGTAACCATTTTATACGGCAAACCACCCCATGATCGGCAAATGAAGGGCGGTACATAAATTTAATTGAGAAATGAAAATTTGTTGCACATTTATTCAAAATTCAGTTTTTGTTGTTGTTTAGTCGTTTAGACGTGTCCGACTCTTCGTGACCCCATGGACCAGAGCACGCCAGGCACTCCTGTCTTCCACTGCCTCCCGCAGTTTGGTCAAACTCATGCTGGTAGCTTCGAGAACACTGTCCAACCATCTCATCCTTTGTCGTCCCCTTCTCCTTATGCCCTCCATCCTTCCCAACATCAGGGTCTTTTCCAGGGAGTCTTCTCTTCTCATGAGGTGGCCAAAGTACTGGAGCCTCAGCTTCAGGATCTGTCCTTCCAGTGAGCACTCAGGGCTGATTTCCTTCAGAATGGATAGGTTTGATCTTCTTGCAGTCCATGGGACTCTCAAGAGTCTCCTCCAGCACCATAATTCAAAAGCATCAATTCTTCGGCGATCAGCCTTCTTTATGGTCCAACTCTCACTTCCATACATCACTACTGGGAAAACCATAGCTTTAACTATATGGACCTTAAAACTATCTAATTAATTCTGCAAAACTGATGAACTTGATCCATTGATACCAGCTTTTTGAAGTCTGATAGGCATTTACCCCTTGTTCTTTTAGCTCCTCCTGTAAGTAGTCCCCCCGCCCCCCAGGGGGCAGCATCACCCACTTTGGGAACCACCATGCTTGGCCCAAGAGTCTGACTCAGTATAAGGCATCTTCCTATGTTCCCATGAAAAGCACTAGGAGCAGGCTGGAGGAGGTTGCCCTAATATCTGCTCTGTTGTTGTTGTTTAGTCATTTGGTCATGTCCGACTCTTCGTGACCCCCTGGACCAGAGCACGCCAGGCACTCCTGTCTTCCACTGCCTCCCACAGTTTGGTCAAACTCATGCTGGTAGCTTCGAGGACACTGTCCAACCATCTCATCGTCTGTCGTCCCCTTCTCCTTGTGCCCTCCATCTTTCCCAACATCAGGGTCTTTTCCAGGGAGTCTTCTCTTCTCATGATGTGGCCAAAGTACTAGAGCCTCAGCTTCAGGATCTGTCCTTCCAGTGAAAGGACAGATCTAGAAAGGCTTAAAGAAATTCATTGGGGAGTTGGGCACTTGTGAGCCTTTCCGCTGCAGAATTACTTTTCCTTTTCTTTTTCTTTTTGGCAATGCACTCTAAGCATTTGCATTAATGAGGAAGGAATCTGCCCTCATTGACACTAATTCTGGCAAATGACAATTGCTCCGCATGATGTTACTCTGCACAAATCAGCAGAAATTCTGGGACTGCAACGAAGCCCATTCCAAATGGCTGCGTGCAGCAAACAGCATTATGGAGGGACACAAAGGTTCTGCGGTTTTTTGGGTTGCAGGGAGTGGGGTCAGTGGGGGGAACACATGGGAAGTGAAGTTTGATGCTGGACATCTCCTAATACAGCCTTTGCCGATCAACCTGCTGGCTGGCGCTGACGGGAGATGAGTGCATGCTGGCTGGCGCTGATGGGATTTGTAGTCCAAGACTTCTGGCAAAGCTTCTATATGGGTTGAGCCAGTGTTTAGTTGTCATGGACTGGTTGGACACAGAGGAATGGTGAGAGGAACCAGATGGGGAAACCACCAAGGGATTCAACAGCATTAGGCGCCATACAAAAACGTTTCTCTTTAACTAGTCATTTGGCTGGTTAACATTCTAGGTAAAGGTAAAGGGACCCCTGATCATTAGGTCCAGTCGTGGCTGACTCTGGGGTTGCGGCGCTCATCTCGCTTTATTGGCTGAGAAAGCTGGCGTACAGCTTCTGGGTCATGTGGCCAGCATGACTTAAGCCGCTTCTGGCAAACCAGAGCAGCGCACAGAAACGCCGTTTACCTTCCCACCGGAGCGGTACCTATTTATCTACTTGCACTTTGACATGCTTTTGAACTGCTAGGTTGGCAGGAGCGGGAACCGAGCAATGGGAGCTCACCCCGTCGCAGGGATTTGAGCTGCCGACCTTCTGATCGGCAAATCCTAGGCTCTGTGGTTTAACCCACAGCGCCACCCGCATCCCTGTTTAACATTCTATGTCATTTTAAATGTGTTTGTGGGTGTTCTAGGTTTGTTTTTGTTCATGTTTTTATGGTGTATTTTGCAATCTCAGTTTGTCTTTTTATGTTGTGAAGCACCCTGTGATCTTTGGATGAAGGCTGGTATACAGATTCAGTAAATAATAACGGTCATAATAACAGTCATCCCTGAAGCAAATGAATGGATGTGAACTGGGTATTAAAAGTGAGAAGGTCACGAATCCAACTGGGCAAACCACTGTAAACTCTTTAGAGAACTTGGCTGATGGGTAGAATATAAACATTTTCCTGCCCACTTCACCACTGGAATTTATAAACTTCAGTGGTTTTTATGCAGGAGGGTAGGAATTGACAGTAGGTGGTGCTTTGGGTTAAACCACAGAGCCTAGGACTTGCTGATCAGAATATCAGCGGTTCGAATCCCCGCAACAGGGTGAGCTCCTGTTGCTTGGTCTGTGCTCCTGCCAACCTAGCAGTTCGAAAGCATGTCAAAGTGCTAGTAGATAAATAGGTACCGCTCTGGCGGGAAGGTAAACGGCGTTTCCGTGTGCTGCTCTGGTTCGCCAGAAGCGGCTTAGTCATGCTGGCCACATGACCTGGAAGCTGTATGTCGGCTCCCTTGGCCAATAAAGCGAGATGAGCACCACAACCCCAGAGTCGGTCATGACTGGACCTAATGGTCAGGGGTCCCTTTACCTTTTTAGGATTCGAAAGGGCAATTGGAATCAGAAATTTCAGAATCTGGAAATTTGTTGCCATATAGAATCATAGAATTCTAGAGCTGGATGGGATCACAAGGATCATCTGGGCCAACCCCTTGCAATGCAGGAATAATAAAAATAAAATAATATTTGACAGCATTCCCCAGGATTTTCATGCAGGTTTCTCTTGAGACAAATAGTAAGTTTGTCTCCCATTCTTTGGCTTTACACTAAATATATACTGCAGTCTATGGTTTACTAATTTGTCTTCTGTTACCTTCTATTCTCACTTGTCTGACTTGGCCTTCAGCAGCGTAGACCTTTTCCCCTCGTGCGATGCCGCCATAGACCTGTCACTGCTTTCCTTTCTCCGCAGGCACTATAAGGCTTCGGTCGTGCTGATGTGTTTCGTCATTCCTACTATTGTGCCTTGGTACTTCTGGGGGGAGAGCTTGTGGAATTCGTACTTCCTTGCTTCAGTTCTGCGTTACACCATCTCTCTCAATGTTTCTTGGCTGGTCAATAGCGCTGCTCACATGTATGGCAATCGGCCGTACAACAAGAACATCAATCCTCGGCAGAACCCCTTTGTCACTATAGGAGCTATTGGTGAGTACCAAAAACAGTCTCCAGAGACATTTGGAACAGGGATGGGGAACCTGTAGCCCTCCAGATGTTGCAGAACTCCATCAGCCCCAGCAAACATTCCTAGTGGTCAGGGATGGTGGGAATTGTCCTCCAACAACATCTAGAAAGCCACAGGTTCCTCACCCCTGATTTGTAATGATGGCATTTGGTTTGTTTTCTTCCAAACTTCTCTAGAAGTTACTGTTAAGTTGATTAAGCAACTATATGAACACCTTACTTCATGTTGAACTTGTTTCCTTCTCCCAAGACAGTTTTTCGGGTAGTTTTGTTTGAGGGCCTTCAGAGATTCAGGTTCCAGACCTGACTGTTTTTGCAATGTTTCATGGCTTACTGGGAATTGCAAAGGATATGGGGAGCTCTGTCCCCGTTAGTACTGGCTCCACAACCATTTCAGGAGATGGATGAAATACAGCTGCCTTCAAAGGTTACCCTAATGGCTGGAGCATGGAGGCTGCAGAATGCCAGTTTGGTTAAGATGGTGCTTTACTGGCTGACTGGGTTACTGCAGTGCTAAACCATTGCACGATACCACTATTTAATGCTAGATTTAGACACTCAGCTATTAAACTAGCATTAGATGGTGGTATTGTGCAATGGTTTAGCACTGCAGTAATCCAGCCAGCCAGTAGAGCTCCATCTTAAGCAAACTGGCATTCTGCAGTCTCCACGCTTAGAGACAGTTGGATGGCACCTTGCGCACCTCCTTCTGGCAACTCCTGCAGCCAAACATATTGCTCTGCTTTCCTTTGGATCACATCTGTGAGTCTCGTCATCTGGGCATCCCAGGTCTTCCAGACACACTTCCCAGGCTTGCACCCCAGAGAGGCCACTTTGGTACCACTAACGCAGCAAAAACAACATATGAGGCAGCAGCTACGAGTTATTGTGATTCTCCAGCAGTTTGGCTTCACCCCCAGAAGCGGACTCCATTGTCCTTCGATACAGACGGATGCCAACAAATGCAGATGCACCCTGGTGCCCGTTATGCCCCTTAATTTACCGTATTTTTCGCTCTATAACACGCACCCGACCATAACACGCACATAGTTTTTAGAGGAGGAAAATCCGTAGGCATGCCACCCGTAGGCATTCCCTCCATAACACGCACAGACATTTCCCCTTACCTTTTAGGAGGAAAAAAGTGAGTGTTATGGTGCAAAAAATACGGTATTCTTGCAGTGCTACTGGACTAAATAGCACCAGCAGTCCTCCCAACGGTTCATTCAGCTGCACATTCTATTGGGCCAAATATGCCACCACCAGCCAACGAATGCCCTTGCTGGCGTTTATGTAGGCCAGGCCCTACATTAAGAGAATGAAGGGACATAAATCAGAAATGCAAAATGGCAGCATCCAGAAGCCACTGGGGATGCGACGCTGCCTTCGTGCACATTCTGTCTCGGATCTCAAGGTCACAGATGCAACGGGAAGGTCAGTGGAATTAACGGCTTGTGACCATGAAAGGCAACAAAGATCCGTGGCGCCTTGAAAGACGATTGCGGCATAAGCTTTCATTTCACTTGGACTGAAATAAAGACTCACAGTGTTGTAATGGTCTCTCTCCACCCCATAATAGAATAAAAAGCAAAGGAAGGAGGCAGGGGAGGGAAGCGAATGCGACTGCTGTTGCTGATCTTCCCGTCTTGGGAATGATTTATAAGGAGAATGGATCAATGAAGCTCCTCTGTTGCATGACCCAAGAGTGATTCAGGACAGAGCTAGTTTTGGGGTGAGGGTCTAGACCTGCTGACAGGCTGGGTCTCAACCGAAGAGCTGAAAAGTGAGGTGGGTCCAATTTGGATCTGGGGAAGAAGAAGAAGAAGAGTTTGGATTTGATATCCCGCTTTATCACTACCCGAAGGAGTCTCAAAGTAGCTCACAATCTCCTTTCCCTTCCTCCCCCACAACAAATACAGTGGTGCCCCGCAAGACGAATGCCTCGCGAAACAAAGAACGCGCAAGACGAAAGGGTTTTTCGGTTTTTGCGTCGCTTCGCTAGACGATTTTCCCTATGGGCTTGCTTCGCAAGACGAAACGTCTTGCGAGTTCTTGCGAGTTTGTTTCCTTTGTTCCTTTGTTTCCTTGTTTTCTTAAAGCCGCTAAGCCGCTAAGCCATTAATAGCCGCTAAGCCGCTAAGCCATTAATAGCTGCTAAGCCGCTAAGCCGTTAATAGCCGCTAAGCCGCTAATAGCCGTGCTTCGCAAGACGAAAAAACCGCAAGACGAAGAGACTCGCGGAACGGATTAATTTCGTCTTGCAAGGCACCACTGTACTCTGTGAGGTGAGTGGGGCTGAGAGACTTCAGAGAAGTGTGACTAGCCCAAGGTCACCCAGCAGCTGCATGTGGAGGAGTGGAGACGCGAACCCGGTTCACCAGATTACGAGTCCACTGCTCTTAACCACTATACCACACTGGCTGAAGGTGGATGTAGCATGCAGGAGGCAAGGAATGGTCGGGAGAAGAGTTAAGCCCTCTTTTCTTGCCCACCATTTCTTTACTTCAAATAAAGGTCCCCTTTGTCCATCCCACCCTCTTCCTGCTTTACAGGTGATCTAGGTCTCCACTCCTCCCAGTTTTGCCTCACTGGGCTGACCGCCTTTCTGGCAGCACCCATTTTTGCTACTGCCCCTGAGACAGCTCAAATTGTTTTGAAACACCAGGTACCGCTTCTAATAATAATTCTACCCTTGCTCTCAATTACTGATCACGTCTCATACTTCCCCCCTTTGTCTGAGTACATTCAGCCCTCTTGGCAGACACTGATAAAAACAGCAATTAGCTGTGTATTCATTTAAGCCGGATACGGTGCTATTATCTTCCTTTCCCTGCTATCCTCAGTCCATAAAAAGGCACCGCTCTTATAAGGTCAGTCCAGAATAAGGAATCACTCGCTTTCAATTTGATGGTGGATGAGGTTGGCCGGCCTGGCATTTGTCACCGAAAATTGGGTGGATGAGCTGGGTGGGCCGTGTGGTCTGACCTAGTTTTGTCCCTCAGGTACGGCATCAACACAGGCTGGAGTTGTCATGGGGCAGGTGAGACATAGGCAGAGGAAGAGGAATTTTGGAGACCACCTCCGCATCCTGACCTTTCCAGGGAGGAGGAAGAGGAAAACGGTATAGATTTACAACAGTGGTTTGTGGGCGGTCACAGCTCAGAGGCTGTCCTCAGAAACGTACTGGAAACCAGTGTAGATCCTTCAGGACCAGTGTTATTTGGTTCTGGTGGCTGCTCCCAGTCACCAGTCTAGCTGCCACATTCTGGATTAGTTGTAGTCTCCAAGTCATCTTCAAAGGTAGCCCCACATAGAGCACAATGCAGTAGTCCAAGCAAGAGATAACCAGAGCACGTACCACTCTGGAGAGACAGTGTGCAGGCAGGTAGGGTTTCAGGTGGCATACCCGGTAGAGCTGGGTCTGACTTAGCACATCACTGAGCCGTGGCAAGACATAACCTCAATCTGGTTTTTACAACAGGGTGTTAGATGAGTTGGTGTTGGGAGAGGTTTCTGTTGGCTTGCTGTCCTGGACCAAACATTTCCTAGTGGAGTTCAGTTTGACAATAGCAGTTCCCCCTCTGCAGGGATGGAGGACCCATTACAATGGTCTGCTCCCAGAGGCTTATGAAATTCAAGGGATTCCTGAATGTCCCAATGACTTTTCAGTTGGCATGTTGACTCCCTGGTCTCACCGCGAAATGGTGAGGTGGAAAAGGTCATCAGCATGATCACTCCTGATTTCCCTCTCTGGTGCTGCAGATCCAGATGGCCCCCTGATTCTCAGGGGACCTCTGGGGAATGATGCAGACGAGACAACAGCTAAAGTGCGAAAGATTCAAGTTTTGTGAAGAAGACAACCAATCATAGGTGAGAGGACACTGAAGACAGCAAATAAAGCTTACTTCTCCACCACCTCTGCCAAAGCAGTGCTTTTCCAATGGGTTGTGGTGAATGGGCTGTTAAAAGCTAGATTTTGGAACCCTTCTGCTGTGACATGTTGTAGGGCACTTTGAAGGTTTTCCTGCTGAACTTAATACTGTGCTAATATTGTTCTGGAGTAGGCATCCAAAGCACTTTTGAGTCGGTTGGTCTGGGATCAGCTTCAGCTGTTGCAGCCAAGCTGGTGCCACACATGAGGCTGAGAGGGGAGTCTTGTTGTCTGGGCAGCTCAGGACTCAATACACACTGCCCAGGCTGGTACCCCGGGGAGGTCACTTCTTTAAAAAAAAAAAAATTAACAGGCCAATCAAATCACATTATTTCCAAATCACATTAGTTCCAAATTATACAGCCAGATTTTTAAATTTTGTTGGGGGTACCCATACTTCAAGCTCCGAATGGGGGTCCAAGCATCACTTATATTGCTGCTTTAATTAGACAGTTCTATCCAGTTCTGTCCAGATAGTCTCTTTATTACTTTCTTGTGGAGGTCACTTCTGTGCTGCCAACACAGCAGTTTGAGTTCACCCCTGGAGGCAGACTCCATTGTCTCTCGAATCAGATGGATGCCAACAAACCCAACAATGTGAACAAGAGGAAGATATTCATCCTACTGTGTGTAGACTTGGCCCTTAACCATCATGGCTTGTAAGAGTTACCTGGGGATGGGGGACCCACTAGGTGGGTCCAGGATGTAGTAGATACTGCATTTTAAGATGGAGTAGTTCCTTTCTAATTATTATGAAACCAGCGATGTCTACGTACTATTTTCAAAATGTTGAAAAAGCATGGAAGTTTCTGCAATGAACTGTTTCCTAGCACACATTAAAGGTCTTCTCTTCTTTTGCTTCTGATCATTGGGGTTACCACCCACTCCTTTTTCTTCTCTACCTTTTGACCCCACTCTCTGTTCCTTCTGGGTTCTGTTTTCCAGGCGAAGGCTTCCACAATTACCACCACACCTTTCCGTTTGATTATTCAGCTAGCGAGCTTGGCTTGAACTTCAACCCAACCACGTGGTTCATTGACTTCATGTTTTGGTTGGGCTTGGTCACCGAGAGGAAGCAGGCTCCGAGGGAGATGATCCAAGCTTGCAAAGAGAGGGCTGGAGATGGCAGTTTTTGAGAAACAAAATATGTCTCTGAACATTGATGCTGCTGTATGTGTTGTTTGTATGTTTCTTCATTGGAGTGGAGGGTCTCCTTACCCCCAATCTTCCCCTTAGGATGGAAGTAGTATTTTTCATTGATCATAGGCTAAATTAAAATCCTGGGTTAATTCCATCTTACTTTAATGCAGTGGTTTTTAAACTTTCTATTGTAAGGCAATACTTTACACATTAACAAATCATCTTCCAAGAAAGTCCTTAATGCTGCAGAGGATTCTAGGGCAAGCAGACTTTCAGACCTTGATTTGCAAATTTAGCTTGTTTCCTACATTTCAAGTGCACCGGCTGTGAATGCTGCTGTTTATGTTCCCAAAACAGCACCTCCCTTGCAAAAGAAGGAGGTAGATTTGGAGGAATCCTGAGGTCTGCAGCATTTTCTTTAAGGGAGAAGCTTCCCCATACAGCCCAGTGGCGAATGAGCACGCTCAATGGCCTTGGAATGCCTTTTGAGTGACGGAGCATATAAATTGGGGTGAGAAATGGAATGGAGTGGCTGGAATCCACACTGCAACGATATTGTCCAGGTTCCACAAGCCCAAGTATCAATGTGCATCTGATTTACTGAACAGATCAGTTTCTTACATAAACTCTAAAACTGGCCAGCAGACATGATTGAAGGTGGTTGCCAATACATATTCATATTTTACAGGCAACGAAGAGATAAGCTATTAGCACAAGGCCAGACACAGTAGAATCCCTTGCACTCTTAAGCATAAAGTCTCTTTGGTTGGGGACCATCAAAGCTCCAAGATGTACAACTTGCTGATGGATCTTTGCACGTAATTGTTTTAGTTGTCGCTATTTGTCGAATGACTGGGAGTCACAAATCCTTGGTTATGTTATTGCATATCACTCAGAGATCTAAGCAGTAGATCTTCACTTAAGTATGCTTTCAGCTGAAACAAGTCTCTGGCCTTCTGAGCCTCCACGTTGCTCTTTGTGGATTGAAAAGGTGCCCAAATATGACCACATCCATTAGTGGCTGGTCCAGTGGGTCAGAGCTGCACAGCTGCCCTCAGGTCACAGATGATGCTACAGCTTACCTGGACAAGGGTGGGGTGAAGTGAGATTGAGGGTGATGCTAACACTCCCCTATAGCTGTACATTGCGGCAGAAGATCAGTACTGGTAAGTAGACTTTCTTTGTCCTCATCTTCACTATCCATTCAAAGCAGTATTGTACTACTTTTAACACCTGTGGCTTCTCCCAAGAATCCTGGGCAGCTCCTGTTCCCCTCCCAGAGCTCCAGCAATCAGTCCCTCATCCAAGGGAACTCTGGCAATTGTAGCTCTGAGAGCAGAATAGGGGTCCCCTAACAACAGTGGGTGGGTGGCGCTGTGGTCTAAACCACAGAGCCTAGGGCTTGCTGATCAGAAGGTCGGCGGTTCGAATCCCCGCAACAGGGTGAGCTCCCATTGTTCGGTCCCTGCTCCTGCCAACCTAGCAGTTCAAAAGCATCTGAAAGTGGAAGTAGATAAATAGGTACTACTCTGGCGGGAAGGTAAACAGCGTTTCTGTGCGCTGCTCTGGTTTGCCAGAAGTGGCTTAGTCATGCTGGCCACATGACTCAGAAGCTGTACGCCGGTTCCCTCGGTCAGTAAAGCGAGATGTGCACCGCAACCCCAGAGTCGTCTGCAACTGGGCTTAATCGTCAGGGGTCCCTTTACCTTTACCTTTAGCAACACTCAGCACCCTCATTAAACAACATTTCCCAGGGTTCTTTCAGGGGAAGCCACGCCTGTTTAAAGCATTATGATATGGTTTTAAATGTAGAGTGAAGAAGGGGCCTCTGAATATAGCTTGTCCACCGATGTTGGCCTTCACGTTGAAGAATCCTTGATAGGTCCCAGAGGGTCTTCAAGGTTCCCCAGCAGAACACAGTTTGAAAACTACTGCTTTAGTGGAATTAAATCATGGATGGATATAGCCTAAATTCTTAGCTGTCTTAAGTACGGTGTTTCGGAAAGTTACATATTATTTAATATTATAGTTAAATGTAGTAGATCTTTTGACTTGACTGAGTCCTCATGACTACGCCCAATAAATATGGCTGCAGATTGTAATCTCTAGTGGAATGAAGGAACTGGTTGCTCTTTAAAAGCATAGTTTGCGCAAGTGAATTGTTTTATTTGAAGTAATTCTGTCAACATTTTTTTCTTTTCTAGCGTTTCTTGTTGGCACGGGGGCTTAAAGGCACATGCGGGACTCGCCCACTGAGGAAGGCTTTCCCACTCAATTTTGAAAAGGGATAGATAGCTCCGTGTGTGCAAAGAAATGTGTATGTGAAATCAAAATGGAGGGATATTTCCGTTGGTTCACATGTTTAAAGCAAACTGACTCAATCTGCAACACCCTCAAATGGAAACCGTATTGGTTCAAATATAAGCTGTCCCCAAATATAGGCCAAACCCCTAAAATGAGATTACTTAAATCATGGGTTATGTATGTGTTAGACTGTGCTTCTGGTTTACACTCAGGTTTTATGCAAGTCAGATTTAGCTGAAAAGTGTGGCCTGTATTCAGACCAATATAGCATATAGATCAGAGCATAATTAGCCTCCAGGTTTCACACTTCTCTGAATATTGCAGTACAATTCTCAGCTAAAAAACAATACCAAAATGCATTTTTAAAATGCATTTTCTTCAAGTTCAGTTTATTTGGTCTACAAACCATAAGCATCAAATACAGTATAGGTTTATCAAGACTACTATAGCAAAACACAGCAACAAAACACGCAAACAGTGCCTTTTAAAATAAGAGTATAACAAAATCCATTTTTAGAAATCCATAAACAATCTGGGAGATCTAGACCAGTCGACTCAATCAAATGCAATTTAGCTCAATTAAACACATTTTAAAAGGTGTATATTAAAATAAAATACATATTAAAATACATATTTTGTGATACAATGGGCATTTAAGTATGTATTTAAATATGGATTTCCACGTGGAAAAAACACACAGCTAAATAAGAAAATTAAATAGGACAGACTCATTAAAATACACATGCAAAATTGGTGTGGGTTGGCCACAAAGGCTCTCAGAGTGGATTGCATACAATCAAATTAAAACAAGGCAGACCCTGCCCCACAGAGTTACAATCTAAAAAAACACATGACACATACGGGAAAGTGAACCAGGAGGGAAGAGGGGGGGGAATCAAATTCAGGCACCAATTCTTAAACAGTTATAATGACCAGCTGGCATAGTTCAGGGTTAGGAGGTGCCTGGGAGATCTGGTGTTTTGGCAAAGCTGGTGGAATGAGCCCCACTTCCTAGGTGTCCTACTGAGGAAGTCCAATGGAATGGTTACCCCAGATGACAGTTGAAGGAAAGGAGGCCTAACATGCATGGGTAAACCTGTTCACACTGGTAATGCAGATTTCTGGAAGGGGGGTCCTACACTGCAGTCCTGTGTACTGTATCAGATAAGAAAGGAGAAGGACTGGATGCACAGTCAACTCAAACATACAACAAAAGGGATGTTAAACATTATATCAACATTTCCTCGCTCCTTTGTGGAAAATTCCAAATTCCTCAGAGACATATCACCTGACTAGTTGTCACCATTTGTATTCCTAGTATCCGGAAATACGCAATGGTGGTTCATGCTTGTTTCTCCATATAAAGGAGAACTGGGGGGAAATGATTGAAACCAATTTATATAAAATCGGGATATGTGTGCCCACATTCAAGGTGTGGAGAGAAGAGGCTACACACACAGAAGCATGCCTCAAAGGGTATTTTGACCCCAAGTTCTCTGAACATCTGGAGATATTTGCTAGGGAAGTGAGTCCTACTTGAAGAACAGAGTAGTCTCTGATTTGCTCCAAGTTCTATAACGCTGAAGACATAGCTGCCAATGTTCTGGTAGGGAGAGAGTTTTCCTCAACTGCTGATCTCTCACATGGGAAGCCACTGTAGCGTCCTCCAGATGTTCTTGAACTTCAGCTCCCATGAGTCCTAACCACAATGGGCAACTTTCAGGAATAGTGTAAGCTCTAGTCTAATGACATCCGGAGGTCGCCATGTTGGTTCTGCTTCAGGATATTGGGTTGGGCTAGCTGGGAAGAAGAAGATTGGTGGCCTTCTCATGACTCTGGTCACTGTGGGGTATCATCATTTCCTCTTGACCACACTTAAACTTTTGCCTTCCCTTCCCTGCTTTCTGTCTAACATATAGAGGTTCGCAGTGTGGACAAAGGTGCAGCGTGATCTGTAATGACAAGCACCTGGCACACACAAAAGGGTTTCTAAACAGTTCTGAAGCTGAGGAGTGAAAAATTGTCATTATTCAAAGAAACAAAGGAATTGCCCTTTGTGGCAAGACAAATGCTCCTCTGGTTTTATTTTTTTACTTCTTCTTCTTTTGGCTTTGTTTCGTTGTTGAATATGCAGTTAATTTATTGAAGAGCAGGTTACTTGTATTAACATCGATATGCTTTGTGGGCCAAAAAATAAAATTGGTATGTTTAAATGATTAATTCTGTTGTCACACATGCATTGTCATTTGTAAATGTGTACAGCTAAATGACGTCTTAAAACCAAATAAAGCTTCATTTTAAATGTTTGGATACTTAACTTCTGTTCTAACGCGTCAAGGCTATTGAGGTGTGCACATTTTAAAAATAAGTAAATAAATAAATAAATAAATAAATAAATATGTATTTAGTAGATATTTTAATTCGCCCCTTAAAAAACAACAACCCACAAACACACAACTTTTTGACCATTGAAACATAAGAGCTGATGCTTCTTCTGCATGTGATGTACAGTACATATGGATTTTCAAGCAAAATATATTTTAAAAGGCAGTTGATGTAGCTTTGGGGATTGACTATTACTCCTTGTATACAGTGCATGTTAGGGTAAAAAGACCTACAGTAGCCTTTGTGGCCAGTGACAGCTGCTGATGGATAAATGAATTGCAATGGAATTGACAACCCTGTCAGATTTCTGGAATTTTGGAAACACAGATTGTGTAATGTGTCCATTTGTAGATCCCAGCAAGAACCCCCCTCAGTCATCTCTTCCCATATTCATTTCAACCATAATCACAATATTAGAGTATCGAACAAAATTACGGCAAAAAAGAAAAGAAAACCACCCATGATTTATTGATAAGAAGAACCCAGATAAGAATATAAGGCTGCAGTCCTGGAAAATTAAGGGTGCTGAAAGTTATTAGGAGGTCTCCTATTTCCCCTTCCTTGGTCTTTAGGGGAAAATGCATGAGTTTTAAAAGCCACTGAGTTTCAAAAACCGTGTTTCGCATCAGGGGCGGGGACGGAATTGGTCACAAAAATTTGAAGCTGTGTACCCACACAACTTGACACTTACAGCACAGTCTACTCAAAAGTCCCATAGATTTCAATAAATCTTTTTCCTGGTGAAATATACTCGGAGTCGAGAGTGGATTTCATGCTCTTTATTCAGCTCATAGTGGTGAGGAGGAATGGAAGTTCCCCCAGAATGTCTGCTTTATATACATTATTTACACAATGGGCCCCACGTGATTGGCTAATTCCGGGATTCTCCTGTAGGCCAATCAGGTTCCAGATTCACTTCCACCTGAAGCTGGATTGGGTGGCTCCTGTGGACCAATCAGACTGCTGCATTCTGAATCCTATTGTTCTACGACCAATCAGAATGCTGCATTTTGGATCCTATTCAACTCAGTACATAACACCTGGGCAAGTGGGTATAGCGTTGCAGCCTGATTTGGAATAAATACAAACATACGCACAATTGCTATTAGAAAATGATCCTTGATAATGTGTTTTTTCCCCCATTGGAAAAGTCATGTCAGTTCTAAATTAAAGACCTGGCTATCTCTCTTTCTCTCAGGGGCTGTTTAGGCCTTCTGAATCCTTCTACTGTGTCAGAGGCTGTGAAAATCTCAAAACTCCTTCCATTCCTCATTCTGTTATTGTCAGTAGTAGGGTGGTGTTTTTTACAGAAAGATGGCGTCCATTTTGGCTAGAGGCTCCCAATAAACACAGTGCACGAAGGATCTTGTGATGGCTGTAAGCATAACTTACATTTCATTTAGAGTGTACTCTATTTATATACACTGTATACTACAAATTTGAGGGGGGTTGTTTAAGGAGCTGCAAAAAAATGGGGGGAGGCAGGATGCAGCCTATGGGCTTCTGAAATACAGGAACAAGCCAAAAGATGCTATAACGCTTCTGACAATGATTTTGGCAGGGATGCCCAGTTTCCTGGTGTTGTAAGGTGACTTTGGCTCATATTGAAGAATTTTAAAAAGAAGCAAGTAGATGGAGAACGTGGCCATCTTGGATTCTTCGATGGGTTCCCATTGGCTGTGCTGGTTATCCGACACCAAATTCATTGGTGTGCAGAATTTGAGGTGATCACAAAACCTGCCAACTTCCCCCCTCAGAATTAATGGGGCAAGCTGGGGATTGGTGAGGAAGGTCTTTGTGGAGACACTGAAGCCCTCCAAACCCCTTGGCATCAAACGGGACTTGAATTTTGTGCATATGGCTGCAAACATATCCAGACTTACGGGGAGTAGTTACTGTGGATCTTCTGCCCTCCCACAAATCTATCTGATCAGCAGCAGCAGCGGAGGTGTGTGTGTGTGTGTCTGCACTGGGTACCCTGCCTCAGAAGTGGGAAGATGAGGAGTGTTGTAAACAAAATCTATCATTTTCCCCTTATGGGGTATCCAAGACCCCGTATAGAGTCCTACATGGGTTCCCTATTGGTAGGAGAAAATAACAGAGGCCAACCAGAGAATATTGAGAAGCAAAGCAGCTAGTAAGCCTGATCTTTACTGATCTGCTGCAACAGGGTGCTCCCCTCACACGCAGGAGGATGGAGGACCCTGAATAAAGGTGTGCCTGCCCTTATATAGACATTTTAAATTCCCTGCCCTGGAGCTCAAGACCACCCCTCCATACATCATACATACATCACAGAAGGGGTGTAACCCAAGACCACCCCCCACAAACATCATACCTACATCACAGAAAAGGCGGTCTACAACAGAAATTTGAATGTTGTTGTTTTTCCTGTCTGCCAGGTTATCTGATAATGCCTTTCCTGGTAGTCTGCCCATTCCTTTGAAATGGTGATTACTAAATTCCTGTAACAAGGAGGGTTTTGTCACCTCCTCCCTCCTTTCAGAGAAAACATTTGGTCAGCCTGGGAGTCAAAATGGTTTCAGGACTGTCTTCCTGTGCTGCTTCAGACATGTGGTTTATATATTTATGTACGTGTTTGCTTGGTGCATTTATGAACATTTATTATATATCTAAGACCTTAAAATTCTTATAACAGGAGGAGCGGTCCACAGAGCAACAGGAGGCAATAGGAGCCAAACACTACTCTCCCAACTCTTTGTATCTCAGGGGTAGAACAAAGATATTGCATGCAAAGGGTCCCTCCTTCAATCTCCAGCATCTTTGAGTAGGGATGGAGATGTCCGCTGTCTGAAACCCAGGAAGACTGCTTCCAGTCAGTGTGGACAAAACTGAACGATAGAATGATGGCTGGTCTGATTCGGTTTCTAAGGCACCTTCCTTCATTCCTATGTTCTTTGTATTAGAGAGTGCTGTATGTTTTACTGCTGAATGTAACAAGCCCTCCTCCCACATATTGCATCTCTTTTGACAGACGGCAGGACCAATCCCTGTTTCGTGCATGTGGATGGATTGGGGCCAGTGCCCGCCTTTTATAAGTAACAAAAAATGAGTTTGTGCATCAACACGTCTAGTGTCAGTGGAACGTGCTTTTTCTTGAATCACGACTTAAAAGTCTGGGATTGTGTGGAGAGTTATTTGTAAAGTAAATGAGAGTGAAAGCCAGATTTCTTGTGACGGGTTTTGATTTTGAAAAAAAAATCCAGTCTGGTTTGTTAATGTCTTTCTAATGCTTCATTAAATGATGACTGTAAACAAAATGAACAAAAACATTTCCTCCTGTTTTTCATCCAGCAGGCATTTGTCAGTGTTAATATGTTATGAAAGACATGTAAATGCTTGAGTGATTTATAATAAACAGTTATTAACATGTTTGCCCTGCCTCCCTCCTGTTTTTTATTTGAGCAAGGGTGGTTCAGAAAAACACATAAAATTGGGGGTGGGGTGGGGATTTAATCTCACTTTCTAGCAGCTCCTGTAAAGTCACATTAAGGTAAAGGGTAAAGGGACCCCTGACCATTAGGTCCAGTCGTGACCGACTCTGGAGTTGCGGCGCTCATCTCAATTATTGGCCAAGAGAGCCGGCGTACAGCTTCCGGGTCATGTGGCCAGCTTGACTAAGCCGCTTCTGGTGAACCAGAGCAGCGCACAAAAACGCCGTTTACCTTCCCGCTGGAGCGGTATCTATTTATCTGCTTGCACTTTGACGTGCTTTCGAACCGCTAGGTGGGCAGGAGCAGGGACCGAGCAACGGGAGCTCACTCCGTCACGGGGATTCAAACCGCCAACCTTCTGATCGGCAAGTCCTAGGCTCTGTGGTTTAACCCACAGCGCCACCCGCATCCCTAAAGTCACATTAGGTAAAGCTGAAAGTCAGGAACTCAGCTTGATGGCTGAGTGAGGATTCGAACTCTTGTCTTCCTTGAATTTTTGGAAGGGAACACATTTGAAATCTGACTTGGAAGGTTTTGTTTGTTTGTTTGAAAGCGGGCTGCATGGATTAAGTTGCTGAAATGTGTGTATATTTATGTTATTTTTTAAAAACCCCACCTTTCCCAAAGAAGGTCAGAGCTGTGTACACGACTCTTCCTTCCCATTTTATCCTCACAACACCACTGGGAGGTAGGCTAGCCTGATAGCGGTTGGCCAACAGCCCTCAAGGAACCTAGTCAAGTTTCAGCCAGGTTGCTGTCTCTGAAATTGACTCGTTTTGTGGCCTTAGGCAAGACGCTCTAACATCTGTAAAGTGGCGGAAATTATGAGTTATGCTAGAAGGATGTATTCTGGGCTTAGACACAATAAAGTTCGTAAATCACATTGCAAGATAAAAGTACTATACAACCTAAGAGCAATTATGTCTTGCAAATAAGTATTTGGTCTCATGCATCCAAAGCAATCATTTATTCCAGGAAGACGTCCCCAGGGGGATGTTTGCTGCACTAAATAAACCATGAATCTGAAATGCGTCTTAGGAGAATTCCAGACTTTGTTCCAAATAAGTGTCTAGTCCTCATCGGCCTAAAGCAGTGCTTGGGTTGATGGTTGCGAATTGCCTGCCAAAAGCTCATGAATAGATAAAAACTTACTGAGTGTTTCCAGTACTTGGGCGTGTGGACTTCTGCAGAAAACTGCTCTAGAAACCTCTGCTGCTGAAGGCTGGTGTTCTTTCCAATTTCCTGAAGCCCACAGTGTTACTTCTCCCTTGCCTTCAATCAAATAGCTATGTGCTTTATTTGAATTCTTTGGAGCATGAAATAGACCAGATGCAACAGAGGGCATGTTGGACCAAGCTCCAGTTGATAGCATGACAAGGAGAAGGTGATTCACAGCCAGGAAGGACGGTCTCCTAAACGCTCAGGCCAACCTAAACTGAAAGTCGTTATCAGGACCAAGGAATGCCATGTGACTCATGCTGTCCTGCTGATCTGCTTCCTCGATGGTCATACCCCTGATAAGTATTTCAAAAATCACCTGCTGCCAATGTCCTGTTTGTGTCATCTCAATGACTTGTTTGCAAATTAAGCCCTGCCCCCTGGAAATATCCTAAAAGGTGTTTTTTTTTTTAGGTTTTTATTTATACTTTTCAAATTTATACATTTCATTATTTCTACAATCAATTTCACATTTCAAAATTTGACTTCCTTCCCCCTCTTTCTGCGGTTCCTTAAATTTATTTTTTGATACCTTCTGCATATCCAAATTCATTTAACTTGCTCATTTAATTATTGACTGTAAATATATACTCTTATATATACTCTGCAGGTTATTACAATAATCCTGCTAATGTTTTTTTTATCTGTTTGCAATTTATCTGCAAATATTCCATAAACCATTTCCATTCTTTTATAAAAAGTTTGTTATCTTGATTTCTTATTCTTCCGGTAAGTTTCACCATTTCTGCATATTCCGTAAGTTTTTGTATCCATTCTTCCTTTGCTGGGACTTCTGCTTCTGGAATGATCCTAATAGTGAAATCCACTCAGAAGTAAAAGCCTCTGAGTCTGAAAGAGCTTACACCCAGGTAATTGGATATAGCATTTCAGCCAAGGAGGAGACAAACTTTAAAAAAAGAAGACATGTTTAGATTATTAGAGATCCAGGACCATCCCCTCTACTGCATTATTCAGGCCATTGCACAACAGGACTTCTCTTTTCTCTCCTCTCATGGTTCTTGAAATCTGTTCTGGAGGTAAAAGGACCCCTGACCATTAGGTCCAGTCGTGACCGACTCTGGGGTTGCGGCGCTCATCTCGCTTTATTGGCCAAGGGAGCCGGCGTACAGCTTCCGGGTCATGTGGCCAGCATGACTAAGCCGCTTCTGGAGGACCAGAGCAGCGCACGGAAACGCCATTTACCTTCCCGCTGGAGCAGTACCTATTTATCTACTTGCACTTTGACGTGCTTTCGAACTGCTAGGTGGGCAGGAGCTGGGACCGAGCAACGGAAGATCACCCCGTCGCGGGGATTCGAACCGCCGACCTTCTGATCGGCAAGTCCTAGGCTCTGTGGTTTAACCCACAGCGCCACTCGCATCCCTTCTGCTCTGGGGGACCTCCCCCCAAAATTTCTAGGTGCACATGGGGCAGGAGGAGGTGGGGGATACAGTGGGTAGCAGATGAAATCCAGTCATGTGAGCAGAATCTATAATGGTCGCACAGAGACACCACTGAATTTTACCCTGGAACTTTCATTCCTGCCTCTAGAGGCTATTGAATAAAACTCTCTATCCCGACAATTTGATCTTCAAAACCTGCCTGGGTTGGTTGTTCTTTTGCCCTACACCCCATTAAACTTCCCTGAGTAATTAAGCCCCTCTAAGTAGGGCAATGTTTTATCCAATCGTAACACAAACTGACTACTACTTATAATAATTTGGGCCGTTGCTTTTGACACTTATTGAGCCGCAAAGTAACAGGAAATCCAAGCCAGTGTTGGACTCACTATGGGAGGAGCAGCCTCCTGGGTATGTTTTGGTTGGCTAGCAGTGCACAGGATTTCCTGAAAATCAAAACACGGACAACAAAGGTGGGTCTGGAGATACATAAATATTTATAGAAGCAGAACAGGATTTGCCTATCTGAAGCAGTGTCGCCTGCTCTGAGGTGACTAGACTGTGGAGCTTGTGTTGGTCGTCATTCATAGCAGCCATTTCTTCTCGACTTGTAAGTTTCTCAATCTACTTTCTCTGGGTTATTTCTCAATTTACATTCTACGCTTTAATTTTGGGTGTTGGGAATTTGCCGTGCTGTGTATTTTAATTGCGTGCAGCTATATCACTAGACTGCGATTGGATGTGCCCCAGTAAACAGCTCAGAAGCCATTTTGGCAACTAAGCGGTATAATTTAGCTATTTCGATTGAGCCTCATTGTGTAGGGATAACACTTGCGTGTTGATCTTGTCTCACTTGGAGCTCTTTTCCCCAAAATAATCACTAGGTGGCACTCATCATTCTGAGTCAATGTTCAGTCCGTGTGGCAGAATTTAAGAGGATGCTTTAGACCAGTGGTTCCCAACCTTTTTTTGGCCTTGTCCCACCTAAGCATCTCTAAAATCCTGATGCCCCCCACCCCGGTGACAAATAATTCTTATTACAGTGGTACCTCAGGTTACATACGCTTCAGTTTACATACGCTTCAGGTTACAGACTCCGCTAACCCAGAAATAATACCTCGGGTTAAGAACTTTGCTTCAGGATGAGAACAGAAATCGTGCAGCGTGGTGGGAGGCCCCATTAGCTAAAGTGGTGCTTCAGGTTAAGAACAGTTTCAGGTTAAGAACGGACCTCCGGAAAGAATTAAGTACTTAACTCGAGGTACCACTGTATTCAAAAAGTGAACTCCTATTCACGTGGAAGAAGCCTAAAAGGCCATTCACTGTTAATAACTCTTTCTCGAATTGCCCCCCTTAAAAATCAAATTGCCCCTCTTTGGGGTGTGTGCCCCACGTTGGGAACCATGGCTTTAGACAGAGCTATACTGCACTAAAAAATTAGGCTGGATCGAAACCAAGGTCTTGGCTTTGTGTAGATGGACACGAATAGCAGTGGCTGGCATTTATAATAGCACATTTCCACATGGAAAATTCTTCACAAGACTGGTGACAGGTGTGTGCCAGGAGCTCACAGGGCCCCCATCCCTGCTGCGCCACAGTGTCGCTACTCTCTAGTCGCCTTCCTCCTGGGCCGCAAATTTGCATGGCAAAGCATGCAGCAGTGCTACTGCGGTTGGTGCTCTTGAATAGGAGCGGCTTGGCTCCAAGAGAAAGGGGTTGCCTGGCATAAAATTACCCAACATGCAATGCATACTGGGCAGGGCTGACCCAAGACACTTTGGCACCTCAGGCGAACCACAAAATGGTGCCCTCTCTCCCAGCCAGGGAAGAAGGAGGGACTGAATATCTACACCAGCTTCAAGGGGAGAATAACGATCTACATCAGGAATAAGAGGGGGAATCAAATCAACCTTAGCTGATGGATGAAACGGGAATCAAAGTCCATTGTGGGGGGGAAGGGGACCACTCCAAAATATACCAGGCAGGAGCAAAGCCCAGAGGGCAGCCCCCAACATTTGCTCCCAGCAGTGCTTCCTATTCATTGAGAAGCTGCTGTACACGCAGGTTTTTTTTGGGGGGGTGTCTGCTGCTGAGGAGGTGTCAGATCTGGCCTCCAAGGTGGCAATGCATTCCCTGGACGCTGGATCTGCTGACCCTGTGGATCCTGCCGCCCGAAGCAGTCGCCTCACCTTGCCTTATGGGTGAGCCGGCCCAGATACTGGGTAACTTCATGCCAGGCAGCGACTCCGCATGAGATTAGACTCGCTCCTGTTTCAAGAGCACCAGCACCTCTGTGTACCCACTGGCGGAGAAATGGGGGGCAGGGGGAGCGCACTGTCCCTGGCACCATCAGGGAGGGGGGAACCATTGCGGCTGCCCCACTGGACACGTGCCATGCACTCCACCACCACACTGGGCGCCATACCTCCTACGGACGGTGCACCATGCCCCCGGGACGCACACCACGCCCCCACAGGCAGCATGCCATGCCCCCGGGATGCGTGCCAGCTACGCCCCGCTTGCTCTCCACCCCCAGTGCTGGAGCATGCAGCTTCGCCACTGTCCATACCTTCCCTCTAGATGTGGCCACCTGAATAGCTTGCTCTCGTTTCAAAAATGCCGACAACAAAAGGACGGAAGGAGCGACAAACGCCTCGGAATTCAGCCTAAAACAACACAGGTTCTTCTCTTCTTGAAAATTCGTCAAAATCCCTTTGCTCCCTTTCCTTTCATTGTCAAGGCTGGACTTGACTGGGATTTGAGTTCCCCTTCTCTTTCTCTCTTTCTCCCCTTCCCTCCCCACATTTCCTTTTCTGGAGACTTCCTTTGTTCTTTGTTAGGTGCCTGTGAAAAAATGTTCTTTTCCACTCCTTTTCCCCACCCCCTCTCTCCCATTTCTGTCTTCCTTACCTCATGCTCATGTGCCTAATTCACTGAGAGCTGAGGAGGGAGCGAGCAGAGAAAGCATTTCTTCTGCATTTATCAAGTAAGTGACCTGCCATGTCTTTGGGGCCACGTGGGCACATTTGTTAACCAGAGAAACCATTGCGGGCATCACACACCCTGGAACCTATTCTGCTGGCTACAAATGAATGCTGCCTTCAGGCCTAGTTTCAGCAGGGAGAGGAAACCCTATGGGCTTCCAAGAAGGCCTCTGTGGCCAGGTGGGCACCCGTGGGTGGCACTTTGGTGATCCATGGGTGTATAGGACTGCAGCCTTAATGAAATAAAGATGAGCAGAGCAACCTTACCTATGTCTGCTCAGAAACATTCTGAGCATTCAGTGACACTCATTCCCAGGGTACAGAATTACAGGGGTTTGGTATGTGTGTGTGGTCTAAGTATTAATAATATGAGAAAAAGAACAATTGGCACCATGGGATGGGTATTGCCATGCTGCAAATGTGGTCTTGGCAACCTTACATTGCATAAATAATCGGGAAGTTGGTTAGGCGCCTCTGGGTTCAGTTTGCAGCTTTGGCACGCCAATCTTAGGAGCTCTTAGGCGGCTTCTAACATGCATTGTTAAATACTTATCTTAAACGCTTCCCACTGGAGTAATAATCTGCGAGCGATACCAAGTCGTGTGGCTGCATATCAAATTAAAGGAAGATGAGGAGCTAGGAGCAGGAAAAGGGGGAGGCCGAGTGTGTTGCATTGTGGCAGTGGCATTGTGATAATCAGTGGCGTAGCGTGGGTTGTCAGCACCCGGGGCAAGGCAAGTAATTTGCGCCCCCTAACCCGTGGATTTTAGCACTCGAGTGTGAGCGCCCCCCCCCAGATGTTGTGCCTGGTGCGGCCGGCCCCCCCTGCACCCCCCACGCTACGCCACTGGTGGTAATGTGTACCCCTTGAGTGTGCTTCTAATAGAGAAGTTTTGAGTGTGCTTAAATCCTTGAGTGTGCTTCTAATAGAGAAGTTATGGCAGCCTGTTACTTTATGAAACCGGTGATTTTGCATGTTGCCGCCTCCTCCCCTTGGGGCAGAAATACAGCGAATATGTGAATCACAAAGCTACAGCTCAAAGCTAGAACATAAGTTTCTACATGATGCACACTAACACAATGTAACAGAACACGGTGGGAATCAGAACGTAAACAGCAGAAATTGCCAGTGCTTATTGTGTATGTGTATTAAACATTGAAATGAGGTAATGATGTATATGATTGGTGGAAATTGAAATGCTTTGTTTGAAATATTATAAATACCACTGCCTGGACCACTGGGCGGGCTTGCATTTTTCTGGCCTACAACAGCATCATTTGGAAGGGGCACGGCAGAAGAGGCAGAGTGGTTAGGAAATATTGGTTCGTTCAGCCACTACAGTGGTACCTCAGGTTACAGACGCTTCAGGTTACAGACTCCGCTAACCCAGAAATAGTACCTCGGGTTAAGAACTTTGCTTCAGGATGAGAACAGAAATTGTGCGGCGGCAGCGGGAGGCCCCATTAACTAAAGTGGTACCTCAGGTTAAGAACTGTTTCAGGTTAAGAACGGACCTCCAGAACGAATTAAGTTCTTAACCTGAGGTACCACTGTACTTGTGTTGGGGACAGGGAGGACTCTGAGGTTTGGGTAAAGGAGGCAAGGTCCCTGGTTTGTGCCCCCCCCGATTGTGCGCCCGGGGCAATGGCCCCCATAGCCCCTCCCCACCTTACGCCACTGTGGCCCGTTGCCTTAAGTGTGACTAGGTCTTGAATATCTACTCTTATCTTGTAAAGGCAAAACCCATCAGGAGACCATGCTTTTGCTCATAACAAACGAAGTGGTAATTAACCCATATCCGAAGTAAAATCTTCATCTCCATGGTGCTGCTGATGTCACAGATGCTGTAGGAGTTGGAGTTTGGGGAACAGTGGTGGGAATTTTCTGTAAGAAATAGCCAGCTTCTTTCCCAGAACTGATTTTCCCTGGGGAAAAGAGAATCCGTGATGACTAATATATCAGTTTAAGCCTGGCTGGACACTTCAGTGGGAAGATAAGCCCAAAGAATCATTTTTGTTTTAGTTTTTTAAAAAATATATAAAAAAATAGCCACAAAGACAGCCACAGCCACCTATAATTTATTTGCTCCAGCTACCTAATCAATCTGATCCGGGCTTAGTCACAAAATTCACAGAACAGGCATGTCCATTCCTTGGGGTACATTTACTAGCTCTGTATCATAATTTCAGTAGTTAGTTCCTTTCTGACCAGGCTCATTCCAGCTTCCATGTATTTCTGAAGGCCCTCTCCCTCCACCTCAAGATTTTGCAAGCTAAGGCTGCAAACCTAAACACATTTAACAGAGCATAATGCCCATTGAACACCACGGGACATATTTCTCAATAACCACGCATAGGATTGTACTGCATCTTTTTAGCCTGTAGCTACTGCTGCTTCTTTCATTCATTCTATGAAGTAGTAAACAAATACAGATACGTAGCCTCTTAAGCCCAAATTTTTAACCAAAGTTCTCTTAACTACATTCCTATATTCCCAGTCAGTTGTTTCATGGTACCTGTGATTGGAGAGCATTGAATCTGGATTTGAGATAATCTGCACTTCCCAGGCTCCGAATCCAACATTTTGGCATTAAACTAGGAGTATTACCGGGGGTGGGGGTGGGGAACCATAGGTGTTGGTTCTGGAAGAACACCGACAGTGCAACATTCTACTTTGCAAATATTTCCTTGGGGAATAAATTGCATTTAAGGATGCAGGTGTCACTTCAGAATATATGCGTTCCTCTTTTGCAAAGAAATCACAATCCCTGATTTAATAAATAGAGAGGGAGGGGATGAGAATCTATGAAAAGCTAAGCTGCCCATATCAGGGAAACTGACAGAATGAGCTGCTTGTTAGAAAAGTCAGGTATCGCAGGTTTCCTTGACAACTGTTCCCATAGAACTTGACCTCAAAAGACAGCTGCACAAAACAGGTTGGCAAGATTGATTATAAATACCCAAATAATTCTAATTGCATCAGTTCTATTTATGCTTTGCTGGGTGTAATGGGGCAGGATTTAAAGGGATTTACTCCCAAATAAGTGTGCTTAGATTACAGCCTATTTCCTTTATTAACCTTCTGGGCAGGAAGATTGCTGGGGGTTTTTTATTCACGGTTATGGTTTTGAGGTGGGTTTTTAAAAACTCTAAACAATACACTCATTTTCAAAAGGCAAAGTGTCTGGGAATATTTTTTCAAGCATATATTGAATCTTCCCGTAAATTGTAATCAAATACGTTAACATCTCATACAACATTCATGGTGGTACCCAGTAGGGATGGAGGTTTATGGGACATGTAAGCACTGCACTGAGCTGTAAACAGTTTAATCACAGCTCATTAGGGACAGGGGGGAAATGTTGACTTTACATTTTTATGAGAAGCTACCTGATTCCTGCTTCTCAAACCAATATGCAAAATGAAGCTCAATTACCCTTCAAAGTTCTCACATCTCTGAATTTTGTGAAGCAGCGCTTCAACCCGTGCGTACAAAAATTCATAAATAAAATGCATATATTAGCGAAGATGACATACAAAATTACATTAGGGAAATTGCTTGCAAAAAATGTTGTGCCGGGTAATAAAACGGCATGTAAGTTTGTGTGTGTATTAGAAGAAACTTGGCTGATGAATTTTCATGAGGATTTAAAAACAACAACAAAAAGCTAATTCCTGCAGAAATGTGGAGAACTGTATGAAGAATGGAAAACCAAGAAGCATGGAGAAATGGACAGACCTGGCCATCACCACAGACCATGCACATTTTAAAACGGATAATGTTGTATCTGTTTGTGAGAAGCCAAAGGAAATTTGAGGACAACAAAGAATTCTTACGACTCAAAGGTCTCATTGCCAATGAAACATTCCAGTTCAAATTACAGTGGAATGGTGGTTAGGATGTTCACTTGCTCCTTTCCTTCGCAAATCTTGCCCTGCTTCGGCGTACTTTACATCTATGGGCTCCTCCAGACACCCTATTTATTGAATGTTCATACTGATTTCCTTGCACGAAGCTTAGGTGCAAGTGAGATAATGTCCAGGCTTCCTTGAGCACCCTTTCTGCTTTGCTTACGGAAAGCTATTAAACAAGGAACATTCATCCTCGTTTGGTTGTTCTGTGTTGGCAGGTCTTCCCGTTCGCTATTCATTTATCCCAGACTTTTCAGGGCGTTTCTGTTGGACATTTGGGTGCAACTCGGCTTGAAGAAAAGGGGTTTGCATGGGGTTAAAACAGATAAAGCAAGGGAACTCCAGAATCCTGGACTGCACCTTTGACTTCTTCGCTGACCTCCCTGTCTCATTGATGTTTAGACTGATACATCTTAGGTTGTATCCTTCTTGCAATTTCCTCCTCCTCCTCCTCAAACTTCTCTCTCAGACCTCAACAGGAGCGGTCACCTTGGATCTTTCCTCTGAGAACAAAGGAACAAACACAGTTGCTGCCTTTGGCTTCTCTAGATTAGTTAGGTTAGAACTAGAAACCTTTTATATCCAAGTTATGCATTTTCTAGAAATACTTTATTTTCTTACTCTACAAGCATCTCTCTCTCTCTCTCTCTCTCTCTCTCTCTCTCTCTCTCTCTCTCTCTCTCTCTCTGCCAAAGAGCTCTGACTGGTAATTGGACTCTCAGTCTTCCAATAATGTCCCTGTCATTTCCCTAATCACAAAATATCATATATATATTTTTAAGGCACAAAATACATACCCTGTCCAGAGGGACAGGGTGCTTATTCCATTTTAACTGCACAAACTCAAATTTCTGATGTGCACTTGACTTCCTCCCACAAAATACTGGCATTCTGGAGGCAAGTTGTGTTGGCACTAACCATGCAATGTTTGTAGGGCACAGACTACAATATTATGCCAAACCTGCAGCTTTTTGGGGTTTTGTTTGTTTGCTTGTTGTTCAGGAGAGTTACGCATATCCGCCACAGCAGTTGTTTAAATTCTCTTATCACAGACTCCGGTTAAAACCACCTTGAAAATTCACACTCACCTACAAAGCAAATATTTGCCTCATATTGTTTGCTGAGCAGCTGGCGGAGTTTTGCGCTAAACTCCTGAACTCCCAGGCTGAGAGTGGATCATTTCTGCTGCTGAAGCCAAGCCGGTTTGGCCCTCTCAGATTTCCAGGGAGCCAGATCTTATTTGTCCAGAAGGAGGAGGGAGAGAGAGAGAGAGAAAGCAATGCAGAAGAATACAAAGAGCTCATATTGCCAAGGAAGGAGCTGGCTGTGGTCCTGCAGTCTGCTCAAAATGAACATTTGTACACAGTTTTGCAAGTCAAATCTCTAGGGCTTTCTTCCCCAATCAGCTCTGACCCTGTAGTACCCAACCACCACTTTCCCACACTTGTTGCGAAACTCACAAATTGAGCTGCTAACTGAGCGATTGCAGAGGAATAGTGACCCATCTCTCTCTCTCTCTCTCTCTCTCTCTCTCTCTCTCTCTCTCTCTGTGTGTGTGTGTGTGTGTGTGTGTTTTAGGCTGTACACTATACATTTAAACCACATCTGAAGCACATTATTTCCCTCAAGGGATTCTGGGCACTGTAGTTTGTTAAATGTTTCTGGGAACTGTAACTCTGTGAGAGGTAAACTACAGTGTCCAGAAATTTTGAGAGAAAGAATGTCATTCAAATGTGCTTTAAAGGTATAATGCATGAGTAGGCAAACTAAGGCCCGGGGGCCGGATCCGGCCCAATCATCTTCTCAATCGGGCCTATGGACGGTCTGGGAATCAATGTGTTCTTACATGAGTAGAATGTGTGCTTTTATTTAAAATGCATCTCTGGGTTATTTGTGGGGCATAGGAATTCGTTCTCCCCCCCCCAAAAAAAAATATAGTCCGACCCCCCACAAAGTCTGAGGGACAGTGGACTGGCCCCCTGCTGAAAAAGTTTGCTGACCCCTAGTATAATGTGTATGCCAACCCCCCATGTTTGGCCCTGAGTATCTAGAAATTGACCTTAGTTTCCAGGAATCTCCTGAGGCCATTCAAGTGAGGTGAGTTGTCTCTGTGGCAACAGGGCAACCTCTTTGGACATGCAAATGGCAGTATTTAAATGGCCAGCTCAGGCTATTATCTTACGAAGAAACTCATCTGACTGGCTCTGCAGGTTTCCTCTAAAAGATTCTAACCTTACATACACATGATCACAGGTTTGGAAGGGACCCATGTGTATCACCCAGGCTGACCCCGCCCCACAAACCTGTAACGTGACTCATCGCAGGTTTACCACAGTATTTCCCACCAGTGAAGTTATACAAGTTGAGAGTGCAGAAACAAAATGCTTTCCTGGAATATTGCGTTATTCTGGAATTGCAACGAAATATACCTCGAGGGTTGCCAAAAGCAACCAGCAAACCAGAAAACATTTTAGATCTGACACCTCCCACAAGGGACACAGGAAAAAATTCCCAAGTAATTATGTGTCATTTTTGTGCCACAGGGAAACAAGCATTATTACTTGCTTGATTCTTGCAATGAGAATTGTGAGACGTGAGGCAACTGCAACACCGTTCTCCAACATTCACAGTGTTTATCCTTATGTGACTGGCAATACCTCTGGGAAACACAGGTCCAGTGCATCAGAAATCAAAGTAGCAAAAGGGGGTTGCAAATGCCATATAATCCACAGTTGCGTCAAGCATGGGATGAAAGCTTTGAGTTTTGATGTAGAAACACTCGTCCACAAAGCAGAAAATGAGTTTTCCTCTTTGGATAAGGAGATGAATTCTCTTATGCCAGCGTGGTGTAGTGGTTAAGAGTGGTGGACTCGTAATCTGGTGAACCGGGTTCGCGTCTCTGCTCTTCCACATGCAGCTGCTGGGTGACCTTGGGCCAGTCACACTTCTTTGAATTCTCTCAGCCCCACTCACCTCACAGAGTGTTTGTTGTGGGGGAGGAAGGGAAAGGAGAATGTTAGCCGCTTTGAGACTCCTTCGGGTACTGATAAAGCGGGATATCAAATCCAAACTCTTCTTCTTCTTTTTGTTTGTGTTTTGAGTTTGTAGAAAAGGAGTAAAAAGATGTGCTTTCGCATGCAGCAGCAAGGTGGCGATTACTTCTGCATGCTATTGAACACATACTCCATAATTCTGCCCAGACACTGAGGTCCAGCGCTGAGGGCCTTCTGGCGGTTCCCTCGCTGTGAGAAGCCAAGTTACAGGGAACCAGGCAGAGGGCCTTCTCGGTGGTGGCACCCGCCCTGTGGAACACCCTCCCACCAGATGTCAAAGAGAACAACAACTACCAGACTTTTAGAAGACATCTGAACGCAGCCCTGTTTAGGGAAGCTTTTAATGTTTAATAGACGATTGTATTTTAAATATTCTGTTGGAAGCTGCCCAGAGTGGCTGGGGAAACCCAGCATGATGGGCAGGGTATAAATAATACATAGTATTATTATTATTATTATTATTATTATTATTATTATTATTATGCAATGTTGACCAGCACTGAAAGCACACAGAAGAAGACTGTGTGAGCAGCGTTCTGTGAGGACGGACAAACAAATCTCTCCCTGCTAAAGATATTTACTTTCTGCACAACCTGATGTGAACCTTTCATGCTGCTGTGGGGGAACTGGAATCAGCGGCAGGCGGTGAAATTTTTCAGAGATGAACAGTTAGGGCCAGAGGTGCCAGCTTGCGAGGGCAATTGTGGTGGTGGTGGTGGGGACTGCTGTTGTGCACATGACTTCACAACATCCTGGCGCTGCACGCATGAGCATCATGTCTCCCTCCCTAAGCCTGGCTATGGAACTGGCATTCAGCAGCACAGGGCATCTCACAGTGAAGACTGAATACAGGCATTGCGCCTCGTAGTCTTACCCACCACCAATGTGTATCACCTCAGTATTGTCTACACTGACTGACAGCAGATTTTCTGGATTTCACACAGCCTTACCTGGAGATGCCAGGGGTTGAATCTGGGATCTTCTGCATGCAGCGCATCTTCTTCTTCTTCTTCTTCTTCTTCTTCTTCTTCTTCTTCTTCTTCTTCTTCTGCGATCACTCGTAGCCAAGTAAGACTGTCTTCCATAAACACGGTGTTAACAGTGAGTCCATAAGTGACTGTGGAGGCCAGTTCTGGATCCACACATCCTTCCACAGTGGGGACATAGGTTTCTGGGCAGGAGTTGATCATGGTGAGGGTTTGCCAAGCATGCCCTCCTCTTAGCATGTTTCTCCCTTGCTTTCTGAGTTCGAGTGTCTTCAAAGCCCATGACACCTTTGGTAAAGGCTGTTCTCCAATTGGAGCGCTCACAGGCCAGTGTTTACCAGTTGTCGGTCTTTGTTGTTGTTCAGTCGTTTAGACATGTCTGACTCTTTGTGACCCCACGGACCAGAGCACGCCAGGCACTCCTGTCTTCCACTGCCTCCCGCAGTTTGGTCAAACTCATGCTGGTAGCTTCGAGAACACTGTCCAACCATATCGTCCTCTGTTGTCCCCTTCTCCTTGTGCCCTCCATCTTTCCCAACATCAGAGTCTTTTCCAGGGAGTCTTCTCTTCCCATGAGGTGGCCAAAGTATTGGAGCCTCAGCTTCAGGATCTGTCCTTCCAGTGAACACTAAGGGCTGATTTCCTTCAGAATGGATAGGTTTGATCTTTCTTGCAGTCCACGGGACTCTCAAGAGTCTCCTCCAGCACCATAATTCAAAAGCATCAATTCTTCGGCGATCAGCCTTCTTTATGGTCCAGCTCTGTCGGTCTTTATACTACATTTTTTTAGATTTGCCTTGAGATAGTCTTTGAACCTCTTCTGTTGACCACCAGCATTACGCTTTCCATTTCTAAGTTCAGAATAGAGCAGTTGCTTTGGAGGACGATAATCAGGCATCTGCACAACATGACCAGTCCAACACATAATGACATCTGCCTACAGATCTACAAAGAACGTGCAAACTAAGGCTAAATAAAGTGTCTGTTGGTGGTAGTTTTCTATCTCTAGCTCAAAATATTTTAAAGCCTGATACAGAAGAGCATATGGCAGGTGATGAAGGATTTCGCTAGTAATCTGTAGACCGGTATCAAATAGGAGGAAGAAGTGTTTTCATTTGTCACTAAGATTAGCTTCTGTGTTAGCCAGCAGTGTTGTGTTACTGTTTTTGAAGATGCCCAAAGTCCGCTGATAGATCCCCGATCAGCAGATGCTTTTACAGACTTATTTTGAGAGTTAGCCAACACTTTTGTTGGTGTTCTGATGATGGATTCTTTTCTGGGGGTGGGGGAGGGGAAGATGGGTTGGCACGAAAGTCAGCCGATTTCTGGACCCCCGACAGCAGCATGGATAAAAGCTCATTGTCTAACATAAATAGCGCATGACATGATTATTGGAAATAAGAGCAAAAAGCTGACCTCATGGCTTCTTCTCAGAAAAAAGAGAACATTAAAAATAAAGTCTTTTAAGCAGTTCTCCCACTTTAAAAAAACAACAAAACTTGTTTGTTTCTGCTTGCAGCCTGACCCCATAAGCTGCTACCCCAGAGGAGGAGATGGTTGTCTTATGCAGACTTATTGAAGTGTACTTTTGATAGCAAGGAGTCAATTCCTCACTCTGCATGTTGACATGAGCTTCCTGGGGGTCAGGGTGGGATACAATACATTTCTCTGCTGTTGTTTTGTCACTGGTGGAAATTGCAGTAGTCTGATGAGGAATAAAGTCCTCACTTCAGCTTACTGCAATGCGAAAAATGCATGCGATCGGAAATTTTTTTGACTGACAGCTACTTGTCAATGTGAAATGCTACAAACATGTTTTCACGCTTCCCCTTCGGACTCCCCCTGCCCCCTCGCTTTCAGCAAATTCAGTTGAAAATGGCGATAATAGAACTTAAAGCCGTTATATTTTCCCCTTGCTTAAAAAGGAAGAAGAAGACATCTCAGAGAGATATTTAATGAGACAACAGATGGATTCAGTTGACCTACCGAGCCTGAATCTTGTGGTTCCTGTCCTATGAATGGTTCCCTGGGGCATAAAAGCGCATGAAATGCTCTTAAATAGCTTCCCAAGCGCCTTGTTTGTGACCAACCTTTGCTATTCTGCCAGTACTGCCTCAGGGGGAACCAATCTGAAGGAGCCCATTACCAACAAAAATAACTCAGTCAGTCCAAGCACACTGCTCTGTCCCCGAGGGCATCAGATGCACCGATGCATTATGGGATACAGGAGGTCCACAGAGCAACAGAGCATGAGTGGTGGCATGTGGCAAGCTGTAGAAGGGAAATAAAGGATAGAGTTGCAGCTCAGGATGGGAAAATAAATCCAGAACTGCAATTGTTTATCTGTGTACAGCCCATCTCGCCCTGAAGGCTTGCAGCCAAGAACTTTTCTCCTTTCCATTAAAATAGAATGTTTCAAAAGGATAAAGTTCAAGGACTAGATTACATTTACCCTGCCATCAAAATAAGGCCAGAGAAATAGTTCTTGCGATGTTTGCTAAATATTTACTTTTGCTGGCTTACTATGGGGAGATTTATTTGTGTGTTATACTTATGGGCCTCTCTCATACCGAGCTGCTCATATCCTTGTACATGAAAACACCCCACTCTACATCCTCACAAGAACCCCAGAAAGTAGGGTAGGCTGAGCTCCGAGCTCTGTTTACCGTATTTTTTGCTCTATAAGACTCACTTTTTCCCTCCTAAAAAGTAAGGGGAAATGTGTGTGCGTCTTATGGAGCGAATGCAGGCTGCGCAGCTATCCCAGAAGCCAGAACAGCAAGAGGGATTGCTGCTTTCACTGCGCAGCGATCCCTCTTGCTGTTCTGGCTTCTGAGTTTCAGAATATTTTTTTCCTTGTTTTCCTCCTCCAAAAACTAGGTGTGTCTTGTGGTCTGGTGCGTCTTATAGAGCGAAAAATACAGTACATATTTCATAAAGTTTATACAACCCGGATTGTAAAGAACCTCAAAGTGGTTTACGAAAAAAGGGGAGCGGCAACAGAATCAAGAAAAATTCACAACCCTACTTTAAAACAGACAAGGGTTAAAATACTAAAGCAGATTAAAATCACCTCAACTTTCTAAGCATCTACAGTAAGTAGGTTTGCCTGAACGAGAACGTTTTTATCAGGTGCCCAAAGAATAAAGTAAATGCACCTGTTTGATCTCAATAGGCAGAGAGTTCCAAAGTATAGGTTCTGCTACACTGAACACTTCTCCTGTTTGTGGGATTTGTGGCCAAAAGTGGTGCAACTGGTCAGATTAGATGGTTTTATAAATGAGAACTAGACGACTTCATAGTGAACTGTGGATATTAGCCCTGATGGCTAAAAACTGAGCCCTCATCACCTAGAAGCAGTATATTGTTATGTACCACCCCAATCTCTAAGCAGTGTTCATGTTTCCTTTGGAAATGAGACACAGTGGAGACTGTGCCTTTATGACATATGGTTTATTTACACAGATATACAACCTGAGCCTGTGATGGAGGGTTTCAAAGCATTATACTCCAAGTGGGTCCTGCTTCTCCCATTGCTGAAGCCTCCAGTTGGAAACAGGCAGCCCACATTGTGCTCTGGCGCCCCGCCCCAGCTAGCCGCATTTAACAAACTGACACTCCTTTTCCTCGATCACGCCACAGCCAACTGAAATCCTGAAACTTCCTCCTAACAAAAACTCTAGCATTTTTCTTCTGCTAACTACTCAGAACTCAAGGCAGGGCTCCACCCATTTCTAATCGCCCATCATCTTCCTTTCTTCTCCATAGTGGTTCTTCTCCCGGGCAATTTCCTGAGAATGGAAAAACTGGTCTGGCCTGAATTTTAGCACTTTGATCAATCCAGCATCCGGCAGCCTATTTCAATGCTCCAAGCACTGATTAAACTCCAACACCCACTTGACCTAGGAATTTAGGGGAGTCAAGACACCCACAAACTCATAACAGTATTACAATTATTGGATGCAAGACAAATGACAGGGGATAGCTATCTCCGTCATGGCTGATCCAGGGTACTCTGGTCCAAGCCTGCAAGTCAGTTCTTGTAATATGAAAGAGAAAATGAAGCAGAGCGACCTGTGTTGAACTTTCTATGATTCTTACCAAAGCTGAAAGTAAGTGATGCGAGAAGAGAGCGATTCACAAAAGGGAGAAAAAGGAACTGGGTTATCCAACGGAACCTCTTTCTGTTTCTGTTTTCTGCTTTCTTAAGAAACACTTTCCTTATCTGCTTTTGACTTTCAAAACAGTGTGGCGTGCTTCCCTCTTCTTCGATAAGTCCATGGGCAGTGCTGAAAGGCCTGGCTACTTTTTTTAAAAAAATTATTATTGACCATTTCAACATATCAAAATATCAAAACATATAATATTCATTATTTTTCCCCTTCCCCCCACCTCCCCATCAAGCCCTCCCCCCCAACTTCCCTCAGCTCCCCTCTCTGATTTTTCAACACATATTATTCTCTGCATACTGTGAAATTGTATAAATCCTTATCTATCTACTATGTTTACAATCAATAAATTTGTGTATGTTTATTCAAAGCCTGCTAAGCAGTCCAATTCATTCTGTTGTCTTTTTAAGTAATTTGTAAAAAGTTCCCATTCTTCTTTGAAGTCACAGTTGTCCTTATCTCGCAATTTAGGTATATGTTAGTTCAGCCAATTCTGCATAGTTCATCGATTTCTCTTGCCACTGTTCTTTTGTTGGGATTTCCTCATTCTTCCATCCTTGCGCTATCAAGACTCTTGACGCTGTTTTTGCATACATAAATAGATTCTTTATTTTCCTTGGCAGGTCTTGTCCTACAATCCGAAAGGCCTGACTGCTTTTGCACAAATGAGGCATATGGTGCCTCTGTAATACAGGTAACTTGCAACTTCCGTGCATTTAATTTGTGCACATTCAAATTTACACATTTAGCAAAAAAGCATAAATATTTTTAAGGGGGCAGGCACCCAGGAAAACAGACTTGGGTGATCCCACCACTGAGATCACCCCCGCTGATTTCAGGGTGGTGGGTTCAAGGTCTGTGTTGGGCAAAAGATTCTTGCATTGCAAACGGTTGGGTTAGGTGACCCTCGTGGTCCCTTCCAACTGTAAAATTCTATGACCTGTAACTCAGGCTCAAGGCTCCGCATGCTGCATCGCAGGGGGGTCAGACTGGATGACCCTGGGGGTACCCTTTACTACTTTACGACTCTTCGTTGCTTTCAGGTCACCGCCAAAGGGGAGAGCTGCCCGCAGGTCAGCGCAAGAGCGCAATCGGGAAAGTGTGGCAGGCGCGCGCCTGTGCATCACACGCGAGCGCGCACTCTCCATCCTCCCCCCAAGGGCAATGAATGCCCGGTTCGAGGGGGCCCGGCGCCTCTCGTGCCAGATGACAAGTAGGCCGGGTGGGTGGGTGGATGAAGGCGCAAATCTGGGGTGGGGCTGGCTAGTGGTACCCAGGAAGGTGCCGCCGCCTCCGAGGATGGAGAGGATGCCGCCCGCCCGCCCCCACCCCTTTTGGGGGTGTGTCTCCCCTCCCCTCCTCATATCCCCCCTGCGAGAGAGACGCAGGCAGCCAGGCGCGCCCTCGCCCTTTGTCTCTGGCGCCGGGGAAGCTCCGGCGGCTGCGAGAGGCGGACGGCAGCCGCAGACTCCACCTCTTCCTCGAGGGGAAGCCCTCCTCCCGGCCTGCCCAGTCCTCCTGCCGCCGCCGATCGCGCTCCTGCCGCCTGCCTCCTCTCGCAGGTGTAACTGCACCAGGGACCCCCGGGCCGGACCGACGCCGAGACGCCTCCGCGCTCCTCTTCCTTCCCAGCTTTTCGGTAGGAGGGTCTCTGGGGTCTCTCTCTCGGTTTGGGTGCCTTCCTCCCTGCGGCGCCTCCTCCGCCTTAAAGCCCTGCATCTCCTCCCCCACCCGTTCCTGCACAGCCCACCTACCCCCCTCTCCATCTCCATCCATCCCTGTCCGTCTTCCTCACCTCCACAATCCGCCCAGATAAGCCTTATCAATGGTCCTGATCATCACCATCGCGCTTTTGCAGCAACCTTGTGCGCGCGCGTGTGTATTGCAAATTGCAATTGCCTGGAGAAAGTCCCGGGGATTTCCTGCTCGCGACCCGACCCGCCTTGCTGAATTGCTGCCCCGTGCTCCATCGAAGGGCGCCTCTCCGTTTGATGAGCCCTCTGCTTAATTGCTTACATTGGGAGGATCGTTGCTTTTTGCTGGCTGCACACCTGAGAGGCGGCCTTATCTCTCCCTGGTTCTGCTCTTGGAAACTCCCTTTAATTCTTCCTCCTTCCTGCTGCCACTTGAATCAAGCGATTGCCCGTCCAAAAAAAAGCGAGAGAGAAAAGAACCCACGCTCCCCCGGTGCACCAGTTTCCATCTTTCTATCAGGCTGCACCAATGCTGCTTACAAAGCATCGTTCAGCCATATTCACTATTTCCCTTTACCTGCTCGCATCCCCTTTGCTTGATAACTGTGCTGCTGAATGCCTCTTAAGGGATGTTCTCCTTGTTTTTCAGACGTGCTCCTTTATATCAGCCCCCATAGTGCCTAGGTCGGCTGTCTGTGTCCCTTTTACTCCCAAAAGCACCAGAAGCGTCTGCAGAGCCTGTTTTTTTAATTTTGCATCTACCAGCCCTAGGTGGTGATCGCGGCAGGGGATCTATAATAACAATAAATAATGTGGTTTCTGCTGTGTTTTTGTAAAGGGCTGGGTAGGCAGGCTAGTGATGCAGACCAAGCCATGTGGTCCCTATTGTTTCCGCTAGCAGTGCCTGTTCCCCATGACAGCTGATGGTTTGGGTGTTGCGGAGTGAGGGCTTGTGTTGTCAGGCTCAATTGAATGGCAATTTTTGCCTTCCCTTGGGTGTCCCCAAGTTCAGATGTGTGACTTTTGCACATGGGAGTGAATAGCAGCCATTTGTCCCATAAGATAGAAAGCCTAGGGTATGCAACTTTTGGGGATGCTAGGGGAGCATAAGATAAATTTACTGCATGCTCCTTGTGACCTCAGCTTAGGAACATAGGATTTTGTCTTGCAGTAAGACAGATTCTTAAGGGACGCGGGTGGCACTGTGGGTTAAACCACAGATCCTAGGACTTGCCGATCAGAAGGTTGGCGGTTCGAATCCCCACAACGGGGTGAGCTACTGTTGCTTGGTCCCAGCTCCTGCCAACCTAGCAGTTCAAAAGCACATCAAAGTGCAAGTAGATAAATAGGTACCACTCCGGCGGGAAGGTAAATGGCGTTTCCGTGCGCTGCTCTGGTTCGCCAGAAGCGGCTTAGTCATGCTGGCCACATGACCTGGAAGCTGTACGCCGGCTCCCTCGGCCAATCAAGCGAGATGAGCACCGCAACCCCAGAGTTGGCCATGACTGGACCTAATGGTCGGGGTCCCTTTACCTTTAAGACAGATTCTTGGTCCATCTAACTCAGTACTGTCAACACAGCCTGGTAGCAGCTCTCTAGGGTTTCAGTCAGGGTTTGTTTCCCAGCCATAGCAGGAGATGCTGGGGATTGATCCTGCTCAGCAGATTCCATACTGCTGAGCCCTTCCCCATGCCTTACTATCTGCAAAGGTTAGACCTGGCTCCAGAGGCTGACAGGTTCGCACATTTTTTAGGGGTCCCAGATTTGACACCATCCCAACAGAACTGAAGCAACCTGAGGAAATTCTCAATTCTCTTGGAACACTCTGCCTGCTGGTTAATCTGTGTAATGGAATGTTGGGAACTATATTGATATTTGTTGTTCTTGGCATCTGTCTGTCTCGAGAGACCATGGAGTCAAGCCGCTGGAGAGTTCACAGCGGCTGCTGTGGCTGCAGAAACCGGTAACTTGTGACTGCCACCACCTCCTGTGTTGTTTTTGTTGCATTAGCAGCAAAGTGACCTCCCTGGAGCATAAGCCTGGGCAGTGTGTATGGAGGTCCTGGGCTGCCCAGATGACAAGACCCTCCTCTCAGCTTCACCGATTCGGTCCAAAGCAAGGCCAGAGCTCAGGGATGATGGGAGTTGTAGTCCAACAACATCTGGGGACCCACAGGTTGAGAACTGCTGCTCTACAGCATGTGCAGAAACAGCTTTCTTGACCATTGGACCCACTATTGGTCTCGTCCGCTCAATCTGCCGGTGCCTGTCTTTGCATGCAGGGCAAGTCCCTAACTCACCGAGGCTTTGAGACCCATCAGCTACCCTAACCTGGTTTAACCTGGCTAGCTGAAGCTGTTTCTTGGGGTGAGAACTGAGAGCAGGGTAGGCACCAAAGGGTAGCACCAACTCCCCTAGAAGCAGCACGGCGTGTCCCCACCAAAGGTACTGTCCCTCCCCTAACAGCCCATGTACCCCATATACAGTATACCGTATTTTTCTGTGTATGAGACAAGGGTTTTTTTTAACCAAAAAATTAGGTTTAAAATTGGGGCTCGTCTTATATACGGGTAGTGCTGAGGGGTGTTTTCTTAATTTGAAGTCCCCCCAAATAGGGGGCGTCTTATACATGGGGGTGTCTTATACACGGAAAAATATGGTATATTGGCACTTTAAGAATAGGAGAACTGGTCCTTGCCCCAGAGGGCTTACAATTAGAAAAGCAGCAGAAGGGAGACAACAGAGGAGGAGTGGGCGCAGGAGAAATTGGGAGTGGGCGCAGAAAATGTGATTACTGTAGTTAACATATGCTTGAGCCTCCTTACAATAGGATATGGGAACAGGGTGGGTGTTGTGCTAAAAGCTTTACATTAAACTGGAGGGAACCGTTCTTTCCTTTTGTCATGTGGCTAACAGTCCACTTATGTCATGAATGAATTGCGAGACTTTTGACGCAGGCAAGAATCCCCCTTCCCTTTTCCACACCTATTTCTTACCTGAATAGGACTATTTTTCTTTTTAATAGGAACACGTGGAATAAACGTTGTGCCATGTTTTGGTTGCCCTCTTATCCTCCGTTGCAATGTTTTCTTTTGAAATCTGTAAGATAACAGTTTCCTGTTCAGTTATGCTACTTTGAATGCATGCTTTATGTTTGACTTTCTTCACTAATGTTTTTGTTCTGGGTTGTTTAATTTGATGTTTTAATATGTGATGTAAACTGCTTCGAGATTATTTTCCCTTAAAGATATAAAGAGGTATGTTGTTGTTGTTGTTGTTGTTGACGATGATGATGATGATGATGATGATGATAATGTTATGCAGCTGAACACCCTAGCCTAGGGTTTCATGAACTGTGGCCCTCCAGATATTGTCCAGCTCTAACTAACTCCCGTATGCCCCAGCCAGCAGGATCAATGGTTAGGAGCTAGAATCCAACACCGTCTGAATGGCCACAGGTATCCCATCCCAACCCTAGCCCCACTCCACATCAAGGCCATTCCCCCCAAAAATTGCCCTCCAGCCAGTTACATATATTTAGGACTTCATCACCTGCTTATAAATGGTAGGTTTGGAAATGCTTGTTATTAAAGAAATAGCTTAGCTTCCCAAATGGAGTCCTATGAATCAGTTGCCTTTTTAGTATATCCCATCTCATCCAAATGGATCAGGCTGGGTTGTATTCTGAAACAATATGAAAAAGCTTCCTTGTCCCTCAAGGTCACGGACGGAACAGCTTTTACGGAGGCTTCACACATGCAAGTTAATCGGCTTATGGCTTCGATATCCAGTGTCGACTTGCCATGTGTGAACGAGACCTTGCAGAAACAACAGCCCACAGGAAACTTTAATTAGCCCCTCCAACACAATGATTTTCAACTGGAGTATGTTCATGCATGTGGCTTCCAGTCTCCAGGGACTGGTTCATGCCTGTATATAGTCGATCTTTGTACAGTTGGAGACTAGCAACAGAATGTGTGAATGCCATTGAAAAAATGTGATGTGTGGGCTGAGATGAAATTTGCATCTCTGATGTTATATATGTATATATATGACAGCCGATTAACAAATGGAAGTCCTGGATGCTGCAGTTGGTGCCGTGGGGCTAGAATTTTCCCATTGCTGTGTTTCCTTGGGAAGATGTTTCCATATCTAAAGATACAGAGTTTGGCCACATTGGGAATACTGGACCTGCTTCTTGGTGCCACATTTTTAGGCGGGGGGGAATTGGCAAACATCTGTGCCTGGCATAAGGTAAAGGTAAAGGGACCCCTGACCATTAGGTCCAGTCGCAGACGACTCTGGGTTTGCGGCGCTCAACTCGCTTTACTGGCCAAGGGAGCCGGCGTACAGCTTCCGGGTCATGTGGCCAGCATGACTAAGCCGCTTCTGGCGAAGCAGAGCAGCACACGGAAATGCTGTTTACCTTCCCGCCGGAGTGGTACCTATTTATCTACTTGCACTTCATGCTTTCAAACTGCTAGGTTGGCAGGAGCAGGAACCGAGCAATGGGAGCTCACCCCATCGCAGGGAATCGAACCGCCGACCTTCTGATTGGCAAGTCCTAGGCTCTGCGGTTTAACCCACAGCTCCACCCGCGTAGACAGCAGCTTTATACTGTGTCAGGCCATTTCCCCATGTAGCTCAGCATTGTCTGACTTGCAGTGGCTCTCCAGGGTTTGGGGCAGAGGACAACCCCCAGCTCTATCTAGAGATGCCAGAGATTTAACAAAGGACCTTCGGCATGCGAAACAGATGTTCTGCCACTGAGCTATGGCCCTTTCCCTGCAAGTTCAGCATAACTTGCTTTGCTGATCACGGGGAACAGCGAGGCACTATGAGGAACTGAGCCTTATAAGACCATTTGCCTACTGGTAGCAGATTTCCACGGTCCCAGCCAAGTCCAGAACTACCTCCGTAGGAATATTGGAAATTGCTTTTTGCTGAGTCAGATCACTAGACTTCCTCTTTGGCGATCACTCGTAGCCGAGTAAGATTGTCTTCCATAAACAAGGTTTTAACAGTGAGTCCATAAGTGACTGTGGAGGCCAATTCTAGATCCACACGTCCTTCCACAGTGGGGACATAGGTTTCCGGGCAGGAGTTGAACATGGTGAGGGTTTGCCAAGCGTGCCTTCCTCTTAGCACGTTTCTCCCTTGCGTCCTGAGTTTGAGCATCTTCAAAGCCCATGACACCTTTGGTAAAGGCTGTTCTCCGATTGGAGCACTCACAGTGTTTCCCAGTTGCCGGTGTTTATACTACATTTTTTTAGATTTGCCTTGAGAGAGTCTTTGAACCTCTTTTGTTGACCACCAGCATGACGCTTACCACTTTTAAGTTCAGAATAGAGTAGTTGCTTTGGAAGATGATAATCAATGCATCAGCATTGTCTACACCAGAGGTCGGCAAGGTTTAGCTCACCTGGGCCGGTTCACTGCAAAGGAGTTCCCTCCGTGGGCCGGAGCGAGCGCGAGCACGCACGCCCACGATTTTCAATGCTGTGGAAGTGAGTCCCCGCACTGCGCTGCGCCGGTTTAGCGCAGCACGCGGGGACTCACCGAGCGGGTGGCTCAGTTTGGGGGGCGCTCGGGGGCCGGTTAAATGACCCACATGGGCTGCTTGTGGCCCATGGGCCTTAGCTTGCCGATCCCTGGTCTACACACTGATGCTTCTGGATCTGCCATCCTTTGACACAGAGGCCCTAAGCTATGTAATTCCCACAGGAGTGCACCTGACATCTTCAGTACTGTATACAATTTTCATCAAACGCTGAAGACACACTTCTTTAGCCTGGTCTTTCGACACCTGAGATGTGTGTTTTCAGGACCCACACAATTCCTGCGACAGCAGTTTGTTTAAACTGTTTTAAATACAGTGGTACCTCGGGTTACATATGCTTCAGGTTACTTATGCTTCAGGTTACAGACTCCGCTGACCCAGAAATAGTACCTCGGGTTAAGAACTTTGCTTCAGGATGAGAACAGAAATTGTGCGGCGGCAGCGGGAGGCCCCATTAGCTAAAGTGGTACCTCAGGTTAAGAACAGTTTCAGGTTAAGAATGGACCTCCCGAACGAATTAAGTACTTAACCCGAGGTGCCACTGTACTGAATTTTAAATGGTTGTAAAGCAAATGTGATGATGATGATGCTAAGGTATCATATCCAATATATGTTGTCCTCTGTCAAGCAGGTGGGGACTAAAGCGTGACCCTCTGTCGAACACCATATATGCTTCAGTACTTGGATGCTTCAAGGTAAGTTTAGTTCTTAAATGTTGAACTTCCTGGAACTTGTTGATGAAAGGGTGGAGAACCTGTTGCCCTCTAGGATTTGGGACTACAACTCCCATCCTCCCTGCCAATTGTCCACGCTGGCGAAGGATTATGGGAGTTGGTGTCCAACAATGTTTGAAAGACCACAGGTTCTCCAACCCTGTGTGTGAATGGCTACAGTCCAAATGCATACACAAGACTTATCCATTGATATACCACAGGGAACCTTCTTTCCTTTTGAGGGCTCCATTTTCTCAGGGTTAATCTCTCAGGATCCGGAACCAAATTGGGCAGGATTAGAGCCCAAAGTTGTCATAACTAGAAGGTGAATTTTGTGAAGTAGGCAGAGCTTTTAGACGAAGCTGGTGACCTTAAGAGAATCTAATGATGAGTGTTTTATGGAAGAATGGGTGTCTTTTTCGTGTTACTTAATATTATAGCATGATGAACTCACGAGCGGGATTTGAGCAATGAGCAACAGAAGTAACAGAATTTCTGAATGTCGCTGCTTTTCTCTTTTTAAAATAATAATAATTTTTAAAAAAATAAAAAAAATATTTTTTTAAAAATATTGATATTTCAAAATAAAGTGAAATAACAACACCCGGAACCAACATTATTTTCTTCCCATTCCTATGCTCCAAATACAGGTTCCTTATGGGGTGTTGTATTTTTTTTATTGCTTTTATGTGATCCAGTAAATATATATCTATATATTAAGTGGTTTGAAAACTTTCATAGATAAATAAATAAAATAGGCAGAGGGTTGCAGGAGCTTCGGTTCTGAGTTGCTAATGTTTACTGTCCTGCACTGCTATCTGCAGGCTCAGTCTATAGGCACCAATCCAACTAAAGTTAACCCTGAACAAGACATGTTTAAACCTATGCAACATGCTTGTTGTGACTCTCTTTTTAGTCCCACTGCTTTCAATGGGGCTTGTTTAAATGAGCTGGGCTCAAAGGGCTTTTACTTTCATTGTACTATGTATCATTTTTTAAAGTTTTAAAGGTAAAGGTAAAGGGACCCCTGACTGTTAGGTCCAGTCGCAGACGATTCTGGGTTTGCTGCGCTCAACTCGCTTTACTGGCCAAGGGAGCCGGCGTACAGCTTCCGGGTCATGTGGCCAGCATGACTAAGCTGCTTCTGGCGAACCAGAGCAGCTCACGGAAACGCCGTTTACCTTCCCACCGGAGCGGTACCTATTTATCTACTTGCCCTTCATGCTTTCGAACTGCTAGGTTGGCAGGAGGAGGGACCGAGCAACGGGAGCTCACCCCGTGGCATGGATTCGAACCGCCGACCTTCTGATTGGCAAGTCCTAGGCTCTGTGGTTTAACCCACAGCGCCACCCGCGTCCCCCTTTTTTTAAGCTTTACCACACTGCAATAGATTCTGAAATAGGCATATTTTACAGTCGGAATAAAGCATTGATGCTAATGGCGTCAAGGTGATGCTCCGCCAGATTTGCAGAATTCAAAATGTGGGGTGTTTTTTTTTATCAGCAAAGCATTTGGGCTCTTTTAATGGAGAGATGAAGACCTCCTGGCTGTAGCCATGTACAGAGTTGACATCAGCAACATCTTCCACCCAGCTTTTGGGGCTGGTTGGGGGCAGAAATAAATGTCATGGCACCAACCTCTAGCCTGGATTATCCATTCATATTAGAGGCTTCAGTTGGATGGATATGAAAATGTGTCGGGATCAAAACCCTTCCTCCCTTTTGCAGCCAGATGGATGGGGTATAATTAATAAATAATAATAATAATTATTATTGACCATCAGTGGCTTATCATTGCCATTGATCTGAGTAAGTGATGCTCAGATGCCAGTGACCCTGTAGCTTGCGTCTGCTGCATTGCTATTCTTGGTGATGTCCACGCAGGAATGGGATTTTGTGTCATGTTGGTTCTCCAAGGACTCAGCTACATTGGCAAAGAAAAAGCGCTTTACATGTGTTGTATATGCATTATAGCACTGTGGCACCTGATGGCGCTGTGGAGTTCCATTTTTGCCAACCCGATTTCTCATACAAAGTTTACAACATGTTTCACTGAAACGCTTCTTTGACGTGTCTAGAGATCCAGCCCAAGGAACAGCAAAATACAATAAAATAAGGCTCCCTTACAAAGAGATTGTCTCTGTGTAAATGGGTGTCAGGAATGAGCCAGCTCCAAGCGAATGTTTGCAGCCAATTGCAGAAAGCAGCCAGGAACAGAGAAGCTTAGATGTTAGTCAGGTAGGGGAGAGCCGGCAGCTGCAGACTTCGGCTCTTCCTGACCTTGATGGGCCGGCTGATAAGGCAGTAGCTGAGAGCAGGCTAGAACACAGCCAAAGCTCGCAGGAAGCACAAATAGGCACAAATAGACTCAGCCTCTCAGACCAGGAAGAGGTTGGAGCTGATCCACTAAGTCCGAAGAGTCAGCAAATGGGAGGGCTGCTAGATAGGAAGCAAAACAAGAGCCGTAAGTTCAATATCTTCTGTCATGGCCGGAAGGAGTCTTCAGAAGGGTCATCTTGAGTAATGATGCTGGAGGCTTTGTCAGAGCCGTCTGGAGCTATCCTTTTTGTTTTTGCAATAAATCCTCCTTTTTAATTACCTACGCTTACTGTGTTATCAAGCTGGACTCCTGACAATGGGTGATTAATAGGGAGTTAAACCACTCTTTGTCTCTAAGCATCTCCAAACTTACCTGGTGGAACAAGACACCCCAATCTTGAACCGTCAGTTTGAAGATGTGCAAAGCACCGCTATTCAGGTGGTTAGACAATCCCTTCAAGTGCAGGGGCAGTGAAATATCACTTCCCAGCAGAATCTAACATCAAAACACTTACTTATTGAGGACAATTTCTGTCACACCACCATGTAATCTGCTTTCAGGGCCAGGGCTCTTTCCTAGAAGGTATGAAAGAAGAAGTAAAAGTGCTCCTGAGCAGGCGCAGAATGCATTTCCCTACACCAATGAATAACAGATACATTAGGGATTTGGGCAAAGGGCTTCTAGATGAGAAGTTGAAATTTCCAGGCAAATTTGAGCCAGCATTTCCCTTTCAAAGCTTTATACGATAATGGATAAATTCTTCAAAGGAAAGGTTAGAGAGGCCATGAGGTTGCGTGAGCGCTGCACTTCTTTGAACTTCTGCATTTTGCCTGATCAAAAAAGAGCACCCAGCCATAGCCCCCAGGCCCTTTAAATTGCAGGCTGCAAAAGAGTAGTCTATTGTCATGGTTACGTGGTCAAGAGGCTGACTTTGGTCATGCAAGACTCCTTGTCAGGTATTGGCTTGGACACTGAGCGAGACAGAAGAGTGGGCACCGGGAAGAAGGGCGGGTTGGAGACTGACTTAGGGATCAGTGATCTGGGGGAGCCTGTTACAGCCAGGAGACGAGAGTCAGAGGCAGGAGAAGCTGTCGGAGAGTGAATTAGAGGTTCAGGAGGAGAGGTCAGACTGGCACAGAGTATAGGGCTTCCTAACCTCTTCCTCCTTCTGCTCCTAGCTCTCCTGCTCCACTGCCTCCCAGGACCAGGCGAGAGGGAGAAGCAGAAATTGGTTACATGCAGGGGGAGTCTTTGCCTGCTTGCGTGCAGCTCGGGTGGAGGAGATACAGAAGCTGAGGTCAGCGGAGCGGGACCTCTCTCTTGTGTCTACTGCCTCATTGGGTTCACGCCTAGGAGCAGCTGAGAGACATAGGGCCGATAGACGTGCCTTTTCCTCACTTGGAAGTGTGCTTTCCATTTCTGTCTAGTATGCACTGGTAGCCCTTAGGACACAGAGGGCAGGGGATGGAGCCGAAATCCAACCCAGCTTGTATTGAGTCTGGAAGCCAGGTTCTTGGTTGGGTATGCAGAGTAATCTCTGCATATGCAAAGTCCAGTCCGTCCCAATCTGGTATAGTTGAGAAAAGGGTTTCAAGGCACAGAACCGCACAGAATTGTAGAGTTGGAAAGTAGCCTGAGGGGCATCTAATACAGCCTCGGCCCAGTATACCTGAAGGAGCGTCTCCACCTCCATTATTCTGCCCAGACACTGAGGTCCAGCGCCGAGGGCCTTCTGGCAGTTCCTTCGCTGCGAGAAGCCAAGTTTCAGGGAACCAGGCAGAGGGCCTTCTCGGTAGTGGCACCCGCCCTGTGGAACGCCCTCCCACCAGATGTCAAAGAGAACAACAACTACCAGACTTTCAGAAGACATCTGAAGGCAGCCTTGTTCAGGGAAGTTTTTAATGTTTAATAGGTTATTGTATTTTAATATTTTGTTGGAAGTCGCCCAGAGTGGGTGGGGTATATAAAAAAAATCCCTCTGCAGTGCAAGTCTCCCCACTGCAGTGGACCCATTAGGATAAATGGGGCACTGCCCCACCAACCTTACTTTGCTCTCAGCCTGCCCCCTTCATTTGCTTTCCTTTCTACTTAAAACTGGTTCAGGGTGTGGCATAGCACAGCATCCATTTCCCCCTTGGATTCAGTTTGCCTTTGCAGAAGAGGGAGGAGGATGGGGACAAAACCAGATTTGGTTAGCTTTGCCTGGTATTATCTCTGGCGCCATCTACTGGTGGGCTCCCTTCCTTCTGCCCTACCATACTCAATGGGCACCAGCTACCCCTGTGAAGAACTTAGTGCAGTCTAGAGATATGCCCACACCTGATCTCAACAAGAGGATTTGGGAACCTTTCCTGCCTTCTGCAATGTGCTCCAGAGTTTCATCAGAGCAGAATAAACCTGTTCTAGGATCTGCTCCTCACTTTCAACAGCAAAGCAGCCAGAGCCCGGACATACCCCAAATGTGTCATTGTGGCCCACATTCATCCAGCCAGCCAATGGCCTGCAAATTGCTCAGCCCTCTGCACGACTGCTGTTGCTTCGGAGCACTTCAGCGGTTAATACTACCTGCGTGGGCTCGTTTGTCAAATGGAATATTTTGGAATATTTACAATTAAGCTGAAAGCTTGATCTGTGGCTCGGAGCTGCCAAGTGAGCTCTGCCATCGACGCTAATCCGTAGTAATCCCGCGTAATAGCTGGCTGTTGCCTTGGCCTGATTCTCTTGACAGCTGATCTGACATGAGACCTAGGCGAGCAGGTCTGGCGGACCTGAAGGGTGTCTTTCCGTCGCAAAACCACTTTGCACGGCCTTGTTTCTCTGCAGCAGTGGGTGTGCCTTGCCTACAGTGCTCCTCGCTGGCTGCTCGCCTGGTTGCTGCTAAGTATCGGGGCTGCAGCATAACCATGCTGTGTGTGAAAATAAGCAATCGTTTTTAAAATGGGTTCTGAGGGGATGCGGTAGGGGATCACCATGTCCCTCTGTCGTAGGCAAACCAGCCTCTTCACTTGTGCTAATGTGTTATAGGGCTACTTTCTGTGTGCAATCAAATCATAGAATTATAGAACTGTAGAGCTGGAAGGGACCCAAGGGTTATCTAGTCTAATAATAATAATAATAATAATAATAATAATAATAATAATAATAATTTATTATTATTTGTACCCCAGCCACTCTGGGCGGCTTCCAACAAACATTAAAAATACATTAAAAGGCCACACATTATAAACTTCCCTGAACAAGGCTGCCTTCAGATGTCTTCTAAATGTCAGGTAGTTGTTTATCTCTTTGACATCTGATGGGAGGGCGTTCCACAGGGCAGGTGCCACTACCAAGAAGGCCCTCTGCCTGGTTCCATGTAGCTTTGCTTCTCGCAATGAGGGAACTGCTAGAAGGCCCTCAGAGCTGGACCTCAGCGTCCGGGCCGAACAATGTGGGTGGAAACGCTCCTTCAGGTATACTGGGCCGAGGCCGTTTAGGGCTTTAAAGGTCAACACCAACACTTTGAATTGTGCTTGGAAACGTAGTCCAACCTCCTGCAATGCAGGAATTTCAACTAAGGCATCCATGACAGATAGCCATCCAACCTCTGCTTAAAAACCCCCAAGGAAGGAGATTCCAGGACCTCTCGTGGGAGTGCATTCCACTATCAAACTGCTCTTTCTGTCAAAAAGTTGTTGCTGAATTAACTAACTGAACTGGAATACAAAAAAGGGAGGTGTGAGGAGGTCAGGGAAACAAGGAAATGAAAGACAAGACATGGAAAGATTGATTTGTTTTTAATTGTTTTTATTTTTCTGTATTTTGTATTTTTTGCTTCTTTTTTCTTTCTTTTTCTTATTTTTGTAACCTTTTCTGAAACTTTAATAAATATCAATTTTTAAAAAAACAAAAACAAAAAGTTCTTCCTGAGGTTTAGTCGGAATCTCCTTTCTTGTAACTTGAAGCCATGGGTTCGGGTCCTAGCCTCGGGGGCAGGAGAAAACAAGGGCCACCAATGTTACATGTTGTAGAGATTTTACTCAGCATCCACAGGCTGCTGTCCACTGAAATTTGATTTAAGAGAAGCATTCTATTGTAGTCATATGTTGCTGTATGTGTGTCCCCCTGGCAGTTTCTCTGGTTTGCAAACGAGCCCAAATGCTCAAAAAGACGGGTGACAGGTTTAAAATGATGGGTGACAGCCCTTTTCCGTTGTTCCACAGCTGTGCCTTGAGACACTCCAACCTTTACCTGCTGAATTGGAGCTTAGTTAAACATAATCTCTATTTGAATTTTCCACGGGGGCAGGATCAGATTTTCGCAAGGCATGGCTGCAGAACAACGAAGAAAGCTCTCAAACCCTATGGAATTAATTGGTACACAATACAATCAAAATATGGGTCAAGCAAAATTGTGGATGAGCCCTTGGTTTGGGATTTGATACTAAAACTGCTTTCTAGGTCTTTGATGTTGATTCCAAGCAGTATTTTTGTGCCCTCTGGTGCTCATTGGTTGTAAGTGCACAAGCTATACAGTTAAAACATGCATGTTTTAGACCAGTCCTAGTATGTTTCCATGGAAAGTAGGTCCCTTTCACTAATTGCCCCACAATATATCTTTGTGTGTGTGCAATCATGATGATTTTTGCTCATGATGATACTAGGATGGTCACGTTTTAAGGCCTTATAGGTCAAAACCAGCACTTTGTTTTTGTTTTTGTTTTAAAAAAATTTTTATTGGTTTTTTCCACACAAAATACAAGACAATACAACACAATACAAGACATACAAACACGTAAACACGTATAATTTCTTAACCTTTCATTTCTTAAGCCTTCTTTCAGCGACTTCCCCATACCTCCCCTTTCTGCATCCCTGTTATCAATCTTTTCAGCATCCCCTAATTTCAATATAATACTTTCTTTAGATCTTATTTCTCATATCCAATTGCTAATCGCTGCAATTCTATTTTGCATTACCCAAAACATTTTAGCATTCATTAATTTTACAACAGTTCTTAAGATAAATTTTGAACTTCTTCCAGTCTTCTTCCACCGTCTCTTTCCCTTGGTCACGGATTCTGCCGGTCATCTCAGCCAGTCCCATATAGTCTATTACCTTAGTCTGCCATTCTTCCAGTGTAGGTAGTTCTTGTGTCTTCCAATACTTCGCTAATAGTACTCTTGCTGCTGTTGTAGCGTACATAAAAAACGTCCTATCTTTCCTTGACACCAATTGGCCTACCATGCCCAGGAGGAAGGCTTCTGGTTTCTTCACGAACGTGCATTTAAGCACCTTTTTCATTTCATTATAAATCATTTCCCAGAATACCTTGATCCTTGGGCACGTCCACCAAAGGTGGTAGAAAGTACCTTCAGTTTCCTTACATTTCCAACATTTATTATCGGGCATATGGTAAATTTTTGCAAGCTTGACTGGGGTCATGTACCACCTATAAATCATTTTCATAATGTTCTCTCTCAAGGCATTACATGCCGTAAACTTTATACCGGTGGTCCATAACTGTTCCCAGTCAGCAAGCATAATGTTATGACCAATGTCTTGTGCCCATTTAATCATAGCTGATTTAACCATCTCATCCTGTGTATTCCATTTCAACAGCAGGTTATACATTCTTGACAAGTTCTTAGTATTGGGTTCCAATAGCTCTGTTTCTAATTTTGACCTCTCCACCTGGAAGCCAATTTTCCTGTCCTGTTTGAAGACTTCATTTATCTGATAGTAATGAAGCCAGTCTCTTACTTTTGACTTCAGTTTCTCATAGCTCTGCAATTTCACTTTTCCCTCCTCCTGTTCTATAATTTCCCAGTACTTTGGCCATTTGGATTCCATATTAAGTTTTTTCACTTCCTTAGCCTCCATTGGTGACAGCCACCTGGGGGTTTTGTTTTCCAACAAATCTTTATATCGAATCCAAACCTTATACAATGCTTTCCTAACAATATGGTTCTTGAAACCTTGATGAATTTTTACCTTGTCGTACCATATATATGCATGCCAGCCAAATCTGTTATTAAACCCTTCCAAATCCAAAATGTCTGTATTTTCAAGAAGCAGCCAGCTTTTCAGCCAGCAAAACGCCGCTGATTCATAGTACAACTTTAAGTCCGGCAGGGCAAACCCCCCTCTTTCTTTTGCATCAGTTAATATCTTAAATTTTATTCTGGGCTTTTTGCCCTGCCAGACAAATCTAGATATGTCTTTTTGCCACTTCTTGAAACAATCCATTTTGTCTAAAATCTGCAATGTTTGAAATAAAAACAACATTCTAGGCAAGACATTCATCTTAATAACAGCAATACGGCCTAACAAGGAAAGTCTCAAATTTGACCATACTTCTAGATCTTTCTTAATTTCTGACCAGCATTTCTCATAGTTATCTTTAAATAAATTCACATTCTTAGATGTCAAATTAATCCCCAGGTATTTCACCTTCTTTGCTACCATTAACCCCGTTTCACTCTGAAACTTTTCCCTTTGAAACCAGCACTTTGAACTGGGCCTGGAAACTAACGGGCAGCCAGTGCAGTTGGGCCAGGGTCGGTGTAATATACTCAAAAACCACCTTGCCCCAGTGAGCAACCTGGCCGCTTGTGAGACTAGTGGCGATTTATTGTGATTAGACTGCGTTGCCAAGGCAACATGGGACTAGGCCGCAGGAGAGATGCTTTCCAGTGGCAACTAACATGGCCAGAGAATTGCATCGCAACCAGGCACCGTAGTCTGAAAGCTGCATTCTGGGCCCGTAGGAAGCTCCAAGTCAACACTTCCTTGACTGAAATTGTGCGCGCACATGCACGCCTTGCCATGTTGCAGGCATCGGTGTGGCCTACTGATTTGGGAGCTGAAACGCCCTTCTCAGTTTTCCCTCTTTCACCACACATCCATGCGCACCCGTCTCCCTGCCTCAGTGCTCTGGGAGATGGGCCTGAGGGGGCCCAAGCCATTAACTGAACTTGGCCCCCGCATAGCCCCCCCCAAGAACTGGTGGTGCGCCATTTTTAGCTTTTTGCGTGCCCCACCCCAGCCTGAACGCACAGAGCTCATGGCAGAGAGCGAAGGAGAGAGAGAGGCGCCTTCAAGGCTCCAGTCGGGTAGACGGCAGGGCCAAAGCCTTGCATGTGAGCTCGCCCCACAACGAAGGTTGAGGTTGCACGATGGTCTACCCCATAGGTCTACCCTATAGGCGTAGGTGGCTTTTCCCTGGTGACTGCGCAGCCGCCGCTATCCCAGGGGATCTGTAGGGACTTTGTGCATTGCAACGCAAAACTTGTGTTGAAGAGTGCCATGAACCCCTCAAAGCGGGTGAAGATGGAGGAAAATGCACAGCCCTGCTTTATAACGTGCAAAAGTTAAAATATTGAAGCAGGTTAAAATGTCCTCTGCTTTCTAAATGTCTGGGTAGGAATGTTTTTAACAGGCGCCGCGAAGAGTATGAGGTTGATCTCAATAAGCGGGGAGTTCCAAAGTGCAGCTGCTGCGACACTAAACGACTTTGTTGTTGTTGTTGTTTAGTCGTGTCCGACTCTTCGTGACCCCATGGACCAGAGCATGCCAGGCACTCCTGTCTTCCCGCAGTTTGGTCAAACTCATGCTGGTAGCTTCGAGAACACTGTCCAACCATCTCGTCCTCTGTCGTCCCCTTCTCCTTGTGCCCTCCATCTTCCTCAACATCAGGGTCTTTTCCAGGGAGTCTTCTCTTCTCATGAGGTGGCCAAAGTATTGGAGCCTCAGCTTCAGGATCTGTCCTTCTAGTGAGCACTCAGGGCTGATTTCCTTAAGAATGGAGAGGTTTGATTTTCTTGCAGTCCATGGGACTCTCAGGAGTCTCCTCCAGCACCATAATTCAAAAGCATCAATTCTTTGGCGATCAGCCTTCTTTATGGTCCAGCTCTCACTTCCATATATCACTACTGGGAAAACAACTTAAGTTCTAACAAATGTGGGACAGTTGTTACATATGTGTGCCAATCCCCCCCCCATCAAAGTAATTTTGAGTGGGCATGTGTGAGATAAGGAAATCTCGTCATAGCTGTCACCGTTTTCCTTTTTTTAAGGGAAATTCCCTTTTTCTGAATAGGATTCCTTGCAAGAAAAGGGAAAAGTTGACTGCTAATTATCTCATAGGTTTGGAGTAAGTCATCTCCCTTTTTTAAAAAAAATGCCTGTGGCAGCCATTTTGTGCTGCTACCCACCACACTCTTATCAATATACGAGTACCGACGCTTCATTTTTTTTGCCCGCGAAACACACAAAAAGCAAAATAACTACTGGCTGTAAGAAACAAAATCCCAGAATGTCGCAATAGATTGCAGTGTGGGAGGTGTCCCCCCCCCCCCCGGCTTCATCCCAAAGCGCTGCTGTTGCTGCTGTGACATTTTAAAGGATTTGAAGGAAGGAGGAGGAAATCAGACAGGCCTGGTTGAGGCCGAGCAGCGACAATGGAGGGATGTGGGGGACCTGGAATCTGCCCCATGTTGCTCCCATCGTCAGCATGGGATGAAGCCACAGAAGAGCTTCTGGGCTGCGTCTAGAACTGAAATGGTGCCATCAGATTTTCATTTTTTAAAAAATGTGACCGTTTGGGGAAGACCCCATTTTTCATTCGCAGGATGAAATAGGCAATATATATTTTTTTCGCTTGCAAATGTTTGGTTCCTTCTAGCGTGGTTTGCAGAAGGAAGCCAAGTTTTGCTAAGCATGGTTTGTCTGCCAGAAAGGAAGGCAAGTTTCATGGTCATTTGTTTACACCGAACGTTGAACAACCACAGATGTGGGGGAAACTCGTTGAAAAAGGCCCATGAGCAGAAGGGGCAGAGGAAATGAATCTATTTTTTTTTATATATATATAATATTTTTATTGAACAATTTTTTATATAACAGAAACAAAACATACATGAACAAACATTCAACAGTAATAAAACATAGAACAAGTACCATTTCATAACCCAATTTCTAAAACCTTACTTCCTCGACCTCCTCTTACTTCCCGTTTCTGTATTCCAAAATCTTACAGTTATTCAGCGAAATCTTGCCTTATTTTATTATAAATTTATGCTAATCACCCTTATTCTCTTTGTCATAACCATTACTGATAGTAACCATTTGTTTTAATCCAACATCATTCTAACTGTCTCCAATTTTATAATATTTCTTTAAATAGTCCTTGAACTTTTTCCATTCTTCTTCCGCCGCTTCTCTTCCCTGGTCTCGGATTCTGCTCGTCATCTCTGCCAAGCTCATATAGTCCATCACCTTCATCTGCCATTCTTCCAGTGTGGGTAGATCCTGTGTCTTCCAGTACTTTGCAATAAGTATTCTAGCTGCTGTTGTAGCATACATGAAAAAAGTTGTATCTGTCTTTAACACCCCCTGGCCGACAATACCCAAGAGAAAGGCCTCTGGTTTCTTGGGGAAAGTATATTTAAATACCTTTTTCAGTTCGTTATAAATCATTTCCCAGAATGCCTTAATCTTCGGGCACGTCCACCAGAGGTGAAAGAATGTACCTTCCTTTTCTTTACATTTCCAACATTTATTATCAGGCGAGTGATAGATCTTTGCAAGCTTGACTGGGGTTATGTACCACCTATAAATCATTTTCATTATATTTTCTCTTAAGGCGTTACACGCCGTAAATTTCAACCCGGTGGTCCACAACTTTTCCCAATCAGCAAACATGATGTTATGACCAATGTCCTGAGCCCATTTAATCATACTTGATTTTACCATTTCATCTTGTGTATTCCATTTCAGCAGCAAATCATACATTTTTGACAAATTCTTAGTACTGGGTTCTAACAGTTCAGTCTCTAATTTTGATTTTTCCACCTGGAAGCCTATTTTTCTGTCTAGTTTAAACACTTCATTTATTTGGTGATAATGTAACCAATCTCTCACCTTCCCTTTTAATTTTTCAAAACTCTGCAATCTCAGTTTGTCCCCTTCCTTTTCCAAGATTTCCCAATATCTTGGCCATTTCGACTCCATATTTAACTTTTTAACTGCCTTAGCAGAGGAAATGAATCTAACGGGGAAGGCAATTTTTTGTTTTGGTACTAATGAACTCTGTGCCTTTATGCAGTCTGGCCATGTCTACTGGCAAAGTGCTCTTCTTTTGACCATCTTCAATGCGATAACATTTATTTAAGTTGCCCCTTAGAGGGCAGAATTTTTTGAGAATTATTGAACACAGAACAAAAGGGTATGACGTTGCATTTCTGCCTTCTGAGAGGTACTTATGGGCATTACCACATTTAATCTCCCAGAGTTCAGGAATATTTTGCATTCAAGATCTTGGAATATTTACTCCTAGGTGTGTGTGTGTGTGTGTGTGTGTGTGTGTGTGTGTGTGTGAAGCAGAGGCTTGCACAAAATCAAGTCTTCATGCATCAGGGCCTTGGGTTGCAACAACCTTATATGTGTGCCAGGGAAGTAGCTGTGACTTTCTTACCTCTACACAAAGGTGAATTTCGACTGGTTGAAGCAGTCAGTGAGCTGGTTTGCAAAAGCTCACAAGAGTTTTGCTTCTTTTGGTTACAGCTCATGGTTAGTGAAAAGAGAGTTTCGCCACAAATCCCAGTTTAGATGGCATTCTAAGCCAAACTTTGATTTAGCTCAGCACATCACATCAGTTAAAGTAACTGGGGAGGAACAAACTGGCTGTGAGCGTCTCTACGGGTGTCTGCATGTTCATGCATTCTCGCTAAGCCAAGATTTAGTGTGTCCTGTGAACCAGGCCAATATGTAGCAGGCAGTAAGCACTGGGTTTTGCATTTGTTAACTTGGCCTCAGTTTTCTGAAATCTTAATATCTAACTCCAGTGCTTTTTTTCTGAGGGTACGCAAAGGTACGAATACCCCTAAACATTTTGTGAATCTTTGTAATTTGTCCATTTACTGTATTTATTTTTCCCGATTTGAACTATAAAACAGTGGTTTTCTTGAGTCAAATTTTTTTTTTAGAGTAATTTTTTTTTAGAGTAAACATTTTTTTAAAGAAAGAGAGCACTCTTTATTTGTACTTTTGGGAAGAAAATGAACAACAGTAGTATCTGGTGTGAAACGATGCTATGGATATTAATTTAGTCAGGATATAGCTGAGGAATGTTTGAAACCAGTTAAGAAGTTGATGAGTGTTTTTTTTTGGGGGGGGGGTTACATGTGCTGAAAATGGTCACAATGGAAAGAATAGAAAGTGGCGCATATCCCAAAGCAGCAAGCTTGGAAGAGGTGGCTAAATTGCTGCAGGCTTCAGGGATGGCACTTAGCGCTTGCTGCATGATGCTGAAGTAAAATCCATCCTAGGCAGAGATTTCTTTGCAAGGAAGCTAGAAGCATAGAGAAATTGACTTTTGTCCCTGCTGACATGTCTCCTGGTACTCGAGTGACAGATTCCATTAACTTTATTAATGAATTCATTGGCTTCGAGGATTGGGGTAGACGAAACTGGAGGAAAGTGGTTTTCCAGGATGACTTGCGTCTTGCTTATTCGACATCAAGCGTGAAAATCGCACTGAGAACTCAAAACTCTGTGCTCATCATAAAGCATGCCAATCAAGAAAAAAAGGTGCATATAGAAAATGTAGCAATAAACAGCCTCGGCTAGCGTGTTCTCTCATTATTATTTTTGCAGAATATTGACATTTCTGGCAGGGAACTGTGTGGGAACAGAAGGAAATAATAGATGATGACTAAGGGGAAGGGAATGTAACTAGAGACTGAAAAATGCGATTAGATGCAGATCAGGCCAAAAAAACCCCCAAACCTTTCTGCTTATTATGCAAATTTGCAATCAATTGCAATTTGTGTGAAATGTGCATTGAGTACCATACATGAGTTTCATTAGTGCATCTTCCAAGGAACCATAACCTGAGGTCATAAGGCCCGCCTCTCAGGATTTCATGAGCCTCGTATACAATTTGGCTAGGAAGAAGGGGGGGAATGTGGGTGCACCCCCCAACAATTCAGTTCACGCTTTACTCTGCTTATGTGCTTCTCATGTGACATCTCACCAGACATTTTGGGGGGCTATGGGAAGACTGGAAAGAGTTGTTCCTGTTTTAAGGATGTGTTATGTACTGAAGTTCTCACCCTGGGCCAGCAGGGGGATACTGTAGATAGTTGTGCAAATAAGGGATCGAAAGTGACATTCAGTGATTGGATAGTTACAGAAAATGGTTACTGTTGCGTTGTACTGGAGCTCTATATAAGCAGGCTGGCTGAACCCTTCAGTTGAGTTCTGTTCTGGCCTGTGAATAAACAAGAGCTGTTTGAAGAATCGCTGTGTCGTCTGATATGTTCACCCACAACTTAACAGGATGGGTGGCAGAAAAGCAATTGTCCATCTTTCTCTTTACCTAGGTAGAATAACAATTAGCCTTTTGAAAACTGTGAAGTTATGGTGGTACCCGAAGGTGCGACAGTAGGTGTGTCCAGGCATAAAACAGACTAAGCTCCCTGTTGCTCCTGGGAGGAAACGCAGGTTTAAAATGGGATTAATAGTAATTTGCAAGTTGGGCGAAGAATGTCACCATCTTGAGTATGTAGAGAGCACTGTATATCTTCTCGCTGATGTAAGAAAAGGCCACAAGTTCTCACATTTGCCATGTTTCATTTCTGTTCTCTTTGTTCCTGTCAGGCATGGATGGGAAGAAATGCAGCGTATGGATGTTCTTACCTCTTGTGTTGACACTGTTTACCTCAGCAGGACTGTGGATTGTGTAAGTGACCTTTGTGGATCTTTTATGGTTTCTGGGTGGAATAATTTTCTTTGGAGCGACATTAGTCAAGGGGTCTTGGCATGCTTCAGGATGAACAATTCTTTCCTGGAAGAACATTGTTCTGTCATTCTGCTGAACAACTTGCCTTCTTCCAGTAACCAGCCCTGACACCTCACCCTTCATTTAGGTAAAGGTAAAGGGACCCCTGACCATTAGGTCCAGTCATGAATGACTCTGGGGTTGTGGCGCTCATCTCGCTTTATTGGCCGAGGGAGCCGGTGTACAGCTTCCAGGTCATGTGGCCAGCATGACTAAGCCGCTTCTGGCGAACCAGAGCAACGGACGGAAACGCCGTTTACCTTCCCACTGGAGTGGTACCTATTTATCTACTTGCACTTTTATGTGCTTTCGAACTGCTAGATTGGCAGGATCTGGGACTGAGCAACGGGAGCTCACCCCGTTGCGGGGATTCGAACCGCGGACCTTTTGATCGGCAAGCCCTAGGCTCTGTGGTTTAACCCATAGCGCCACCCGCGTCCCTTTTACCCCTCATTTACAATTGTCTAAATGTCTTCCTTCCTATTTTGGCAGGTATTTTATAGCAGTAGAAGACAACAACATTATTCCGCTAAATGTGCTGGACAGGTAATATATATATATATATATATATTTAATCTTACTTTCTAATGACACAGTCCATTATGCTTCACAGTATCAAATCGTCAGGGTGCGTTTCAGCACGTGAACTCAAAGCAGTGCTGGGAGCCCTATTCTGCTGACCCCTACAGAGAAGCAGAATTAGTTTCCCTGGAATGCATCATATAATCCTTTTAGCTGACTTTACACAGCGATGCTCTCGGCTAATAGCCTAGGGCAGTGATGGCCAAACTTGGCCCTCCAGCTGTTTTGGGACTACAACTCCCATCATCCCTCGCTAACAGGACCAGTGGTCAGGGATGATGGGAACTGTAGTCCCAAAACAGCTGGAGGGCCAAGTTTGGCCATCACTGGCCTAGGGTTTTATCCGCCAAACAGCAATGTAAATAGAAGAAATGAGTGGAAACAGTGCAGAGTTCCTTATGAATTGAAAGTTACTCTGCTTGATTTGGCAGTCTGCTAATACCACCTTCCTTTTCTTGCAATCTACTACTAGCACGTTTTCTTTTTTAAAAGCAAGAGTAGGTAAGGAGCCAAGCTAAGCAGTTGGCTCCTTACCTCTCTCGCCCTGACCTAGCCACTGTGATCCACGCGATGGTCACCTCCAGACTGGATTATTGTAACTCGCTCTACGTGGGGCTGCCCTTGAGACTGACCCAGAAACTCCAGCGGGTGCAGAATGCCGCAGCGAGACTCCTTACGGGGTCTTCGCTGCGAGATCACATTCATCCGGTGCTATACCAGCTGCACTGGCTCCCGGTGGAGTACAGGATCAGGTTTAAGGTGCTGGTTTTAACCTTCAAAGCCCTATACGGCCTAGGACCCTCGTACCTACGGGACCGCCTCTCCTGGTATGCCCCACAGAGGAACTTACGGTCTTCAAATAAAAGCATCTTGAAGGTCCCAGGCCACAGAGAGGTTAGGCTGGCCTCAACTAGAGCCAGGGCTTTTTCGGCTGCGGCTCCAACCTGGTGGAACGCTCTGTCACAAGAGACAAGGGCCCTGCAGGACTTGACATCTTTCCGCGGGGCCTGCAAGACAGAGCTGTTCCACCAGGTCTTTGGTCAGGGCGCAGCCTGACTCCCTCCTTTGGCAATCTTTACAAAATTTTAGTTTATGGTTGCCATCAATTTTGATTTTAATTAATTTTTATAATGTTTTTATAATGTTGCACTGTTTTAGTGTTGTTAGCCGCCCTGAGCCCGGCTTCGGCTGGGGAGGGCGGGATATAAATAAAATTTTTTTTATTTATTATTATTATTATTATTATTATTATTATTAGGTCAGGCTTGAATGAGCCACCTTTTGCTTTTCTTAAAACCAGAGCTCAGAAGTCCACCAGCTGCAGCCATTTGCAAAACTGTGGTGCAGACGATGGAGCCAGTCTTGGTTACCTACTGCACCCAATGAACCCTGCATTGGCCTGAATTAGTGCCTCCCATTAAAATGACAGCTAAAGCAGAACAGCAGAAGCCCCTGCCCAGATGGGGGAAGCAGGAGACAACCTTGCCACATCCCCTTCCTAGGTAGCATGCAGGCAAGGGCCAGCAAGGAAACTCCCATTCCATCCATGACCACAACAGCCTTTCTCACCCTTCCCTGCTGGCTGTCCCTTGTGCTGCTGCTGCCTGCAGCTTTAGTCACAGTTGAGACAACTGTCCAAAGCAGCCTGTTGTCAGGGCCGGCCCAAAACATTTTGGCACCTGAGGCAGATCCCAAAATGGCACCCCTCTCACGTCAGGGAAGAAGAGGTGAGGGAAGATCTACATCAAGAACAAGGGGGGAAAGAAAGATTGGCATTAGGTTCTGCTGCCCCTGTGGATTCTGCCACCTGAGGCAGTTGTCTTACCTTGCCTCTTGGATGGGCCGGCCCTGAATAAAGATCTACATTGGGATCTGCTGTCCCTGTGGATTCTGTCACCTGAGGCAGTTGTCTCACCTTGCCTTTTGGTTGGGCCGGCCCTGAATAAAGATCTACATTGGGATCTGCTGTCCCTGTGGATTCTTCCGCCTGAGGTAGTAGCCTCACCTTGCCTCATGGATTGGTCAGCCCTGCCTGGCGTTGCCCAGTAACAACCAAGGCATCAAATGGAGGACCGCTAGCATTGCTGCTACTGGCTGTCACAAGCTCTGCACCCAGATTGCTGCTCCACCACCACCGGTGCCCTTTTAAATTTGGCAAATGGTTTGGTGTTGCAAACACATATACACACCCATTAGGTAGAGGGAGTCTGTCACTGCAGGCAGGTCTAATTCAGGGATCAGGAACCAGCAGCCCTCCCAATGTGGTTGGGCTATATACAGGGGTCAGCAAACTTTTTCAGCAGGGGGCTGGCCCACTGTCCCTCAGACCTTGTGGGGGGCCAGACTATATTTTGGGGGAGGAAATGAACTAATTCCTATGCCCCACAAATAACCCAGAGATGCATTTTAAATAAAAGGACACATTCTACTCATGCAAAAACACGCTGATTCCTGAACCGTCTGCGGGCCGGATTTAGAAGGCGATTGGGCTGGATCCGGCCCCAAGGCCTTAGTTTGCCCACCCATAGGCTATAACTTCCATCATCCCTGACCATTAGCAAGGCTGGCTGGTGATGATGGGACTGGAGTCCAACCATTGGAGAGCCACGCAGGTTCTCCATTCCTGTTCTAAACTAAATCACATTCTGTAACATTCAGTAACCAGCCCTGCAATTCTGACTTGTGTATGATTCATTTCTTTTTTCCGTCCCTTAGGAAGGAAGGTCCCCAAAAGCCTCCTTATATAAGGTAATGAAGTCACTTTCCATCCTTTATCTCTCTCCATGTCTTTCCCCCCCAAAATAAGGCCCATTTTTAAACCAGTGGACCATTTTACTGATTTATGCATCTCTGTTGCAGGCTTAGTTGAATTACAATGATGCGCATTATATTTTTGAAGTATTGCAGGTGACGCCCCTCCTGCAAGCTGTGTGTTTAGCCAAGTCATGAACATGGCAGCATTTCTAGGTAGGCGTTGCATGGAGAATGCCTGGCTTCTTCTTTTATTTTTTTGTCTCTTCTAATTTGTGTTAGCGAATCACCAGGTTCAGCTCAGTAAATGTTGTCAAGGCGAGGCCCAGTAATCTGCAGCTATTCTGGCTTAGTTCTCACTGAGGGGGGTGTTTGGGCTGGACAACTTGAGACTTAAGGTCATGCGGGGGACTCCTCCTTCATAAAAAGAATTGAAATCTTTCAACAAAGAAGATTAGAATGTCAGGGAGAAGGCTAGACTAAGTCCCTTCTTCCTGACATGCTGGATTTCTGCATGCAGGGTGTTTTTTTTAATGGAGGAGCAACCAATTGTAGGAAACCCTACCTAATCTCAAGTTATTTAGCTCAGATGCAGGTTTTAGGCTTGGCATCAGCATCTAACATCTTTGGGCATGGCCCACCAGCTCTGACACCTACCTTGGTGTGGGGTTTACCTAGCAGCAGAGCAGAGCTGGCTGCCATTTTAAATTTCCCACAATGCCCTGGAGCAACACTACACTGTGTTCTTAATTAAAATTTCAGGCAGTTTGCAGCACTGCTATCTGCCACTGTCAGTAAACCTGGGAAGGGCAGTGTGCCCATTGTGGGAATGATAATGTTCTTGGGGGCCAACCCAACATCACTTAGCCACGTCCCCTCAAAGCTGCCCCAACATATTTACTGCCTCTGAGAACTAGGCCTGTAAAACAGGGGTGGGAAACCCATGGCCCGCAGGCATGATCCAGACCCGCAAGAGGTTTTGTGGCTCTTGAGACACACACCTCTCTAAGTTTGTCATTTTTAATTTGTAGTGCTATGATGCCGAATGATTTTTTTTTTTGTAGCATTAAAGCCCCTCCAAAAATGTCCATTTATTTTAAAAACATTTTTTACAGACTGCTCCAGTAGGTTCTCAGATGCGATACTGCAATGCCGAAAGATTTTTTGTGGCCTCCCAAGGCCACTCAAAATTTGTTCATTAAAAAAAGTCTGTTTTTTTAAAAAAATGACAATTCTTGCAGGTTTCCTTCTGCAATTCTATGATGTCAAATATTTTTGTGACCCACCCATAAGACCTACCAAAATTTGTAACAACAACAAAAACATAACAACAACAACAACAACATTTGTTTTCCCATACTTCTACATTTTGGCCATTGCTCACTTTGACATGTAGCCCTCAGAGGCCCGCAGCCCAAAAAAGGTTATCTGCCCCTACTATAAAATAACATATGCAAAGTTTGTGTAAAATATCCAAATAGTGAAACATTATAGTCGCCATATATTTTTGCTTGTTTGTTTTTAATCATCTCATTTTTCAGGCAATATTTGTTTTTATTTGCATGACACTTGATATCAGTTTCTAATGCTTTAAATCCTGCATGTGTGTGAGCACAGCAATAATGTGATTATGCATATAATAATGGTGATAATGTTTGTTATATAACGTTTGCAACCCTTCTTTTAATTGATGGTCAGTATTTCTTTGCTAGGGTTAGGAACTGAGCTGTAGTAGCCCTATAGCAGGCTTATAAATCTACGCTCACCTGGTTACCTGGGATGTGTAAGAATGGCCTGTAGGCCATTGGTTATGCCAGTTAGGGCTGATGGGAGCTGTGGTCCAAAATATCTAGAAGGCTGCCCATTGGCTACCTCCAGTCTACATATATACAAGGAAGACTCTTCTGACAAAAGTTTATGGTATGCTGTTTCAAATATAGGGTGACCAGATCCAAAGGAGTGCAGGGCACCTATGTGTAGAAGAAGGGAGTTTGGCAGGTATGTAAACTGGAGCTACCAAAATTCCTTTTCCTACACCACTCTTAAAAGTACCAAAGGCCTGGCTGCCTTTGCTTCTGGGTCATCCTTTGTAGGCAAGATTCAAGCACAGTGGAGATGGTTAATGGGAGAGAGGTTTCCAGGGTCCTATCAGGTCTTAATTGTTCCGGGTGGTGTTGCTTTTGACTGACCAAGAAATAACTTAGGAGGGAGGCTCTTGCAAGTCCGCTGCCCCAGAATTAAAAGATGGCAGATCCTTTTGCACTTCTCAAGTTCCATAGCCAGGCTGTGGTGGGTGCATTTGTAAACCTGTCTGGCAGACCTGTTTGGACCTAGAATTATATTGACGTTTGGAGTCATAATTGCGCATGAGTGTCACGTTCTCGTTCCTCATTTCAGCGCTTGTCGTGGCTGTCCTTCGGTTTATTCAGCTAAAACCAAAAGTTTTGAATCCCTGGCTCAATGTGAGCGGCCTGGTGGCGTTGTGCTTGGCCTCCTTCGGAATGACTTTGCTGGGCAATTTCCAGGTATTGTGTGTGTTCGGTCTCTCTCTCTCTCTCTCTCTCTCTCTCTCTCTCTCTCTCTCTCTCTCTCTCATCTTCCCCAATAACTGACTCTCTCCCTAAGCCACGCCCCTCACCAGCACCTCTTTGCACCTTCCGTGAGCGTTTTTTGGCTGGAATGTGTCTGTGGTCTCTTGATAATACCTCTTACTTGCCTGGATGAAGGATAGAGAAAGGTGTGAGCGTACAAACTAGCCTGTGCTACAAAGGTATCCTTTATATCCATTGCTCTGCTGCTTTTATCTGTCTCCTCCCGCCACTGACATTTGGCCTCCAGAAGGGCACCCAGAAGGAAATGTGGCCCTCGACTGAAAAATCTTCCCTACCTCTTGTCTGTCCTGAGTGGGAGTGACTCTCCAAGTCCCACGTTGAGGTTTTTCCCATCACCTGCCATTTTCAACTAGACAAGTCAGGGGTCGAACCTGGTATATTCTGCATGCAAAAGATGCGCCCTGCCCCAGAGATCTGTGCCTGGCATATACGGGCGTCTTTTTAATGTTTCTAGACCACCCTTCTGTTGTCACATTCCAAGTGGAATCGAAGCACATGCAATCGCATGTTGCAGTTGATATGTACAAGCAAAAAAATTAATCAGAGGCCAACCAGAGAATATTGAGAAGCAAAGCAGCTTGTAAGCTTGATCTTTATTGATCTGTTGCCACAGGGGGCTCCCCTCACCCGCAGGAGAGAGGAGGAACCCAGAACAATGGCGCGCAAGGCCTTATATGGACTTTTGAAATTGCCACCCTGTAGATCAAGACCACCCCCAGAAACATCATACATACATCACAGAAGGGGTGTAACCTAAGACCACCTCTCAGATACATCATACCTACATCACAGAAAAGGTGGTCTAAAACAGAAATTTGAATGTTGTTTTTCTCCTGCCGTTGTTTATTTCCTGTCTGGCAGGTTACTTGATTGGATTGCCTGGGGTGCTGGGCCAGTTTTTTGTAATGATAAATACTTAGTTCCTGGGCCAGGTCACAGGCTCACACTCTATTCAAACACAGACATACCCTTAAGACAGGATTTGTGAAGGAAAAGACAATGGGGAGGCTTTTCCATTTGACCTTGCAGAGAAAACACCTGGTCAGCCTGGGAGTCAAAATGGCTCCATGGCAGCTTTCCTGTGCAGCTTCAGACATGTGGCCTATATATCTATGTACGTGTTTTCTTGGTACATTTATGAACCTTTATTATATACATAAGACCTTCATTTATTTATTTCAATATACTACATCCCCATAATCCCTCACTGTGCAGGCTGGCGCTGATGGGAGTTAAGATTCTAACAACATCTTGGAAACCTGCCAGTTCTCCATCTATACAGAATACTTCGGCCGGATTCAGCTATTTGTTTCGGCCATGAGCCATTAGGAAGTTTACAAATGTGGTGATTCAAATAGTTTACAAATTAAAACATATGTCAAATTAAAACAGAACCCAAAATGTGAAACTTTGTTAAGTTCACATGGGCCACTCTGGGCAGCTGCCAACAGAATATACAAGAACACAACAGAACACCGCATGTTAAAAGCTTCCAGATGCAGGACTGCCTTCAGATTTAATCTGTCCCCCATCAGATAATCTTCCCTTTCACACTATGCGATCACCAGGCTCATTGCTGCTTTTTCTTGTGACACCACAAACGATGGTCTGTTTGTTTGTTAATGATTAAACAGTGAAACAGCCATGTTTTGTCAGTGTGTCTGAATTAAGGCATTGTCTCATTAGTTTCTAGTTCAATAGCCTGTTAATAATAATCTACAGTAAATGTCTAGAACAGAGTTATTCTATTATGATAGGGGAAGGAGTATTTGTGCTGGAAGAACCTCTAAACCCCAAACCCTACTGACCTCATACGGACCAGGATGGAGGGTGGGAAGGAGAAAGTTGCAGAGGAAATTAGTATGCCAGCTATAAGGCTGGAATATTTTCGCCTCCTTTTTCTCTCTCTCTGTGTCAGAGGAACAAGCATTCTGGGTTCAGTAGCTCTGAAAACCTCCCCACTTCTGCCCCATCACATCCCTTATTGCCATTGTGGCTGTTGGAGCACTGACAACAGAGCAGCAAGGGTGGCAGAAGTTTCCGTGTCACATTTAAGACAGGTCAAGGACAGGACTCCTTCACCGCCTACAGACCTCCTTCTCTGTGGGTGAAGGGAGAGATCTCCTGTATCCCATGGCTTCTGGGGTGTGTTCTCAGGGATTATAGCACTGTGCCCTAAACAACGGTAATGTCCCTTCTTCTGTGTCTTCCTCCTTTTTTACCATACTCTTAAATGACTCATCTTCCCCACCTGGCAAAATCTCTTTAAATATATATATATATAGGGACGCGGGTGGCGCTGTGGGTAAAACCTCAGCGCCTAGGACTTGCCGATCGTATGGTCGGCGGTTCGAATCCCCACGGTGGGGTGAGCTCCCGTCGTTCGGTCCCAGCTCCTGCCCACCTAGCAGTTTGAAAGCACCCCTAAGTGCAAGTAGATAAATAGGTACCGCTTTATAGCGGGAAGGTAAACGCCGTTTCTGTGTGCTGCGCTGGTGCTGGCTCACCAGAGCAGCTTCGTCACGCTGGCCACGTGACCCGGAAGTGTCGTCGGACAGCGCTGGCTCCCAGCCTCTTAAGTGAGATGAGTGCACAACCCTAGAGTCGGACACGACTGGCCCGTACGGGCAGGGGTACCTTTACCTTTACCATATATATATATATATATATATATATATATATATATATATATAATTTATACATTTCACTGATTTTACAATCATTTTTACATTTCAAAACTTGACTTCCTTCCCCCACTTTCCTTAAATTTATTTTTAACATATTCTGCATATCCAAATTAACTTCATTTGTTCATTTATTCATCTTCTTTAAATATGTACTCTTACGAAACTGCAGGTTGTTACAATAATCCTGCCAGTGTTTTTATCTGTTTACAATTTATCCATGAGTATTCCATAAACCATTTCCATTCCTTTGTAAAAAGTTTGTTATCTTGATTTCTTATTCTTCCGGTAAGTTTCACCCTTTCTGCATATTCCATTAGATTTTGTATCTATTCTTCCTTTGCTGCGACTTCTTCTTCTTTCCATTTTTGGGCAAGTAGCATTCTTGCTGCTATAGTCATATACATGAATAAGTTTCTATACATTTTAGGTAGTTCTATCCCTATAATTCCCAAGATTTTGCCCCTGACAAAATCTCAGTGCACCTTTGCCCATCGTGTGCTGCTCTTCTTCAGCACCCTAAAGAAGAGTGCATTGCATGTGCTTTCAGCATGCAGGGCAGAGTGGATCCCTCCCTGCTTTAAAAGGATCTCCTGCCTAGCTTCATCTGGCCACCAGATGGCACTTTCTGTAAGTTCAGTATTCCCAGACAGCTGCTTCTCTGTCAAGCTGTCTCCATCCTTTTGAGTTTCATGTTTCTCAACTCCCTCCTTGTCTCGTGTAGAAACGTAGAATCGTAGATCCGAAAGATGCATGAAGGTCACCTAACCTTCAGCCCTTCTCATAGAGCTAGGCCCTTCATCCTGATATCCCAGCACCCCTGAAATGATGGCGTGCTGCAGGAGAGAATCCTGTCTTTTGTGTGCCTAGCAAGATCATCAGCCATCAAGCACACCGCATTACAAGCCGCCTTTGAAAAACCGTCGGATTTTGGCATGCTCTGCAGCTTGATGTAAGAAGGGCAAGACCTATCAAGCCCACACAGCTAGTGGCTCAGTTCTCCTGGATTCTGTCCAAGGTGCCTGCAGGTCACGGAATAAATGTAAGCCGTGTTTTCGTGGGCCAAAATCTGATGCCCGCAAAAGCCCGGCTTAGGTGTCGCTTAATGTCAGGGCCCAGGCTGCTCCAGGCAGATGAGATGATTTATTTGGCAGATGTGAGGTAGGGAATGATACATCCATAAAAGGAAACTGCGCATTTATAAGAGAACGGCATTTGTGCTGAGGCGTGCAGGATTTACTACCACTTGCGTAAGAGCCCGCCGTTCCTATAAATCCCAAACCCACCTACTGTCATAAAGAAAGTACATTTCATGTAGAATTATTCTTCTAAGTGGATTAATAGCAACAGGAGGCCCGTAGGTCATGTTAAGCTTGCCACTCCCTGCAACCTGTTGTTGGTGCCATCCAGGACTGGGATACGGGAGAGGATGTGGAACAGCACATCCTCTGTTCCCCAGGGAATCCTGGGTGCTGTTCAGGGTGCTGAGAATTGTAGCTCTGTGAGGAGTGAACTATAGTTCACAGGATTCTTTAGGAGGGTGCTTTAAACTACGGTTACCAGATTTTTTAAAATGAATGCGGGGACACTTTTTTTTTTTAAGCCGAGTAGCAACACGGAGTCAGTAGTGGGGATGGTGAGGCAAAAGACCCTGGGCTCAAGCACATATGCATATTGTATAAAGGTGCAAAGCCCTTCTTTTGCACCCTGTGAAACATAAATGCTCTGAGTTTTTAAAAAACTGGGCAACAGCGTACCGCCCGCCCGTGACTCCTGAGCCCCCCCCATCTCCTTCCCTCTTCCCCCTTCGTTTTGAATGATCAGGGGAGGCTTGGGAGTTTCCCAGTTTTTAAAAAACTGCACATTTATGTTTCACAGGGTGTGAAAGAAGGGCTTTGCACCTTGCCTGGCAGAGAAACCATGCACCTTGCACCCCTCCTGGGCAACGCCCGCCCACCTGCGACTCCCGAGCCTCCCCCGATCTGTCAAAACAAAGGAGGAAGGGGGCAGGAGATCTGTACCACCGGATGTCCCTGGTTCCCCCTCGGCAGTGGCGGTGGCAGTGAGCAGCTCCTGAAGCCAGCCAGAGCCAACTGTGCTACCAGGCTGGCTCCGGGCTGCTGAGGCTGCCGCTGCCACGTTTCCCAGGGACAGATTTGCAAATCTGGGGACATTACAGGGGCGGAATTTGTCCAGGGACAGATTTGCAAATCCAGGGACTATCCCCGGAAACTGGGGACATCTGGTACCCCTACTTTAAACGCCTTAGTTGTCTCTTCTGATCTGCTTCAGAAAGGGCAGAAGTGTTTCCTCTCCCTCTCCAGCTCTTCCATCCTTCTTTACTCCAGGCACGTCTTGGGTGGTCAGATGCAAAAGACGACAGGGCTCCCAAACCTTTTAATAGCTGTACAGAAGAGAGAAGCTTGGCAGGTGTAACTTGCATGATAAGATAGGTAAAGGTAAAGGGACCACTGACCATTAGGTCCAGTCATGACCAACTCTGCGGTTGCGGTGCTCATCTCGCTTTATTGGCCGAGGGAGCCGTCGTACAGCTTCTGGGTCACGTGGCCAGCATGACTAAGCCGCTTCTGGCGAACCAGAGCAGTGCGCGGAAACGCTGTTTACCTTCCCACCGGAGTGGTACCTATTTATCTACTTCCACTTTGACGTGCTTTCGAACTGCTAGGTTGGCAGGAGCAGGGACCGAGCAACGGGATCTCACCCCGTCGCGGGGATTCGAACTGCCGACCTTTTGACCGGCAAGTCCTAGGCTCTGTGGTTTAACCCACAGCGCCACCCACGTCCCCTGCATGATAAGATACACCTGCTGAAAGCCCCTCTTCTGCACAAATATTAAATGTGCAGGAGCTCCTTTTGCATCTGCCCACCTTAGGCGTGCCTCTGAGCCATCAGCCTTGAAGGACTGAGGAGAAAGTAAAGTCATCCACACATCAAGGTATTCTCTCACGCATGTTGAGGTCAGCAGTGGCAGTATGACCAGGTTCGCTCTGGTTCCTTAGCAGAACCAGGTAAAGCAGAATCATCTGGAGGTTTGAGGGCAAGAGCCTTTTCTATCAATCACATCAAGGAAGGCCACCGGTTCTGTTGTCTTTGCAGCTTTCGAACGATGAAGAAATCCATAATGTGGGCACATCCCTGACCTTTGGTTTCGGCACCCTCGCCTGCTGGATTCAGTCTGCCCTAACGCTCAAAATAAACTTGAAGAATGAAGGAAGGAAAGCTGGGATCCCTCGAGTCGTCTTGTCGGCAGCGATAACCCTCTGCGTCGTCCTTTGTATCCTTTAATTCTGCAGAATTTCTCCAGGGGGCCAACTTCTCATCTCAAAGGCGGAAAGTTCACGATCTGATAAATTAGAGTTTCCAGGCGATGAGCTGTTTGCATGAGGCTGTAGTTTGCCACTGCAGTTATGAGTATCAGCACATGTACTGTGAAATCAAGTCTTAACATTAATCCCCAGAACTCATTCAAATTATGCATTTCTGAAACTATAAATTCCACTAAAATTTAAATTTTGATGCAGGCGGTTTTTGTGTGCCAAGCATGTAAGCTTGGATTTTCAATGCAGTCCTGTGCCTTAAGTTGTGATCCTGTACCGACATACCTGAAAGCAAGCCCTACTAAATACAATGGGGCTTACTTCTGGGCAGAAATGCATATAATTCTGCTCCTAGACTGAAATCATATACACCCTTAACTGGGAGTAAGTTCAGTTTATTTCTGAGTATGTACGGGATTGTACTGAGCAAGTCCCAAATTAGTCATCTGATGAAAAATGTGTTTTGACCAAGGGACGATGCACAATATGAATACTCTGTGACCCTTTAGTAACTGCTGTGTTTTAAGAACATAACCTAAGAGTGTAAGAAGGCGGCTGTTGGATCAGATCAAAGGCTTATTGAGTCCAGCACCCCTCTCTTACAGATGCTTAAGGGAAGCTCGCAATTTCTTCAACTATACCAAGCCTACAGAAGCCTGATACTAATGGCTTGAAAGAACAGAGATACAATTCCCCTTAATCAGTGGTGACATTAGCAACATATGAACCGACACCTTATAGACTTAATTTTCTTTGGATAAATTCAGTGGTATTTAGAATGAGTTTACACAGAATATATTGGGATACTGACAATTATATGTGCATTAGGCTAATAAGAATATACACATTGGTATATGAATGTATGGTAAAGTATCAGTATTTTTTTCCTCTGTTACATTCTCATTCACTTTTTACTTTCTTTCTCTCTTTTTTCTAAATGCAATTCTCTTATTTATATATATATATTTTAAAAAACACTAAAGTGGTACCTCGGGTTACATACGCTTCAGGTTACATACGCTTCAGGTTACAGATTCCGCCAACCCAGAAATATTACCTCGGGTTAAGAACTTTGCTTCAGGATGAGAACAGAAATCGTGCTCTGGCGGCGCGGCAGCAGCAGGAGGCCCCATTAGCTAAAGTGGTACTTCAGGTTAAGAACAGTTTCAGGTTAAGAACAGACCTCCAGAACGAATTAAGTACTTAACCCGAGGTACCACTGTATACCAACCTACAGAACTTGTGATGCATTGAGCCAAATTCATCCCACTGGACAGTTATTGGGTTTGCCAAGTTTGGGTAAAAGAGTTTGTGCTGTCAGTGAAGGGGTGGGGGGAAACATGACCGTGGCTACGTGGCCCTGCCCTTGAACTCTGTACACTGATTTGGGTCTTGTGGACAAAGGCTCCACAGACCTGCTTTCTTTACAAGACCTGATCCAGGCATGGGGCTGTGGGACAGTGAGCGTGGTCCTGCTTCTCTCTCCCACGTCTCGAGTGAGATTTCATTTGTGTGTAGATTTTTTTGTGTGCGCACAAGGCTACCATCTGTAGTACAGTTATTAGCAGGAATGATTTTGAATGAAAATTGTGTAGATTTTTTTGGTGCATGGCACAGAGATCTTAAACAGAATTTTGGAGGTGCAAAACCAGAGATGGGTATTAAATGGGTGCGGTTTTTATGAACGTGCCCTCACCGTCACATGCAAAATTAGCTTTCATTTCTCATCTCTTATCTCCTTGTTTTGCATACACACAGCATTGGAAACTTGCCAGCCTTATTATCCCTTTTGCATGCTTTTCTTCCTGCTAATGCAGTTCTCAGAAGACAGAGGTAAGGTTCTAATAAAACAAGAGCAGCAAGTTGAGTCTGGTAAAAAAACCAAACCCACGTCATCTGAAATGTCCTTACATAAGCCTTGCGAAAGTATGATGAACTCTTGATGGATCAGTGTGCCGGTGTAATAAAGTGGGTGTCTGCAAAGGGGGGGGGTTATCTGTTTTAATACCAAATGGGATGCATAGGAAAGGGAGAAAAACTTGGCCCCCTCTCCTACTTGGCTTCTTTCAGCAGTGAATTCCCCATGAATACCAAAACCCACATGGGTTATGAAAAGGGCCAACCCTCCCATTGCACCTTGTGAAGAATAAATGATGCAAAATAAGAGACATAATAATAATAATAATATATTTATTTTTTTATACATACATACATATATACATCATAGCTGTCAACTTACAGATTTGAAAATAAGGGAACTGCAGCCTCACCTGTTCCAGGCACTCCAGTCTTCCTGTCCTCCTGCAGCCTGGTCAAACTCATGCTGGTAGCTTCGAGAACACTGTCCAACCAACTTTGTAACCAGAGGTTCAACTGAATAGAATCTGAATCACATGCACCACAAGGCCTATGCAGCCTCAACTTAAGATGGCTCCCCGGCCTGGCTTTGCACTGCAAAGTTTGCAGCAGCACGTGCAACAAAATGGCGTCCAGCATTCAAAAACCTCCTCAGCTTGCATTAACTAGCCACACACAAGGCATGCAAGCTCCACCCTCCAGTCGTTCTTAGACTTCTTATTGGGTGAGCAACACAGCCAAGCAACACAGTTGGAGCCTCCCTCCTCCCTCGCCGACAGGGAGGGAGGGAGAAGGGCTGCTTCCTTTGAAATTTAAGGGACATCATTTAAGGGACATCCATCAATAAGGGACAGCAGCGGGACATGGCACTGGAATAAGGGGCTGTCCCTTCAAATAAGGGACACTTGACAGTTATGTCATACATACATACATACATACATACATACATACATACATACCCCGCCCATCTGGCTGGGCTTCCCCAGCCACTCTGGGCGGCTTCCGAGCAAATATTAAAATACAGCAATACATCAAACATTAAAAGCCTCCCTAAACAGGGCTGCCTTCAGATGTCTTCTAAAAGTTTGGTAGTTGTTGTTCTCTTTGACATCTGGTGGGAGGGCGATCCAAGTTTAAGTTAAACAACTCACAGAATTCTACTTTTTTGGTGCAGAATTTGGGTTGCCTGGGTGCCGAATGTTTTATTTTTTAGCACAGCGTTGACACAGCCCTGCATGTAAGACAGCCTCATCCACGTTCTCTTGAGAGCCAGTGTGGTGTAGTGGTTAAGAGCAGTAGACTCGTAATCTGGGGAACCGGGTTCGTGTCTACGATCTTCCACATGCAGCTGCTGGGTGACCTTGGGCCAGTCACACTTCTTTGAAGTCTCTCAGCCCCACTCACCTCACAGAGTGTTTGTTGTGGGGGAGGAAGGGAAAGGAGAATGTTAGCCGCTTTGAGACTCCCTAGGGTAGTGATAAAGCGGGATATCAAATCCAAACTCTTCTACCTGCTCTCGAGCGCCTCCTGCGCATTTTTCCTTGACGCCTCTCCAGATTTCATCTTGATGTCCCAGAAGTTCCACATGCACGCTGCGCGGATACAGTGGGGAATGGTGATGTGCTTCCTGTGCTACTTCGGCTCCTTTGCTGTGGAGTTCAGACACTACCGCTTCGAGATCATCTGCTCCGAGTACCAGGAGAACTTCCTCAGCTTTTCCGAAAGCCTCTCTGAAGCGTCCGAATACCAAACAGATCAGGTGTAACCCAGGCCACTCTCTCTTTCCTTTTGTCGTGGCGTTAGCTTCCTGTAGACACATGGTTGAACCCCTGGTCCTAATCCTCCCCCTTTTCTTTTTTTAATACTTGTTTATTTTCCACGCCTACAAGTTGCCAAAAAGTATTCCCCCCAAAAAACCCCCACAGAACTAGGTATTTTAAGAGACACGGAACTGCCACCACCCTCTGTGCCTCTTTCCCCACTTCCTCATGATGTATTTTGCAACGCAATGTGCGATGCAACGTAATACCAGCATCTCCCAAGGCACCTCTCTTCGTTGGCCGGCAGAAGTGGGTGAAGACGCAGTCACAGCCTATTCTGTGTCATGTTGTGGGTTTTGCAAGGAAGAGGCAGCAAAGGGATGTGGGGGCCGCTTTAGGAGGTCTAGTCCCACCCTCAGGGTACCTAGGAAAGGTGTGAGGCAGGAGTCTTCTAAATTCCTTGGTGCGGCTGCAATACAGTTCAGAACAAGATTGGCGCCTTTGCTGCTATGGGCCTGGCTGTGCATCAGCTTCCCGTACTCCGCCCCCCCTAAATGCAAATTTTGAACTGCAGGAAGGGCTCCCAGAAAAGGTAGCTACCTCCCCTCACTCTCATCCCTAGTGCGCCAGGGAATTTGCTCCCAGTCTGTGCCAGTCCCTGCGATCTAGGGAGTTCCTTCATTTCTAGATTTGTTGCTCGGTTGGGAAACATGGAAGCTGCAGCTTCTAGTGCAGGCATCCCCAACCTGCAGCCCTCCAGATGTTTTGGCCTACGACTCCCATGATCCCTAGGTAACAGGACCACTGGTCAGGAATGGTGGGAATTGTAGTCCAAGTTCTGGAGGGCCGAAGGCTGGGGTGCCTGTTCCAGTGTCTGTCTACCTCCATTCTTTGCTTCCAGCTTCCCCCCACCCCCACCCAGCCAATTGCAGCAAGCAGGTCTCTGAAGATGCCACACAGAGGATGAGGCATGGATCAGCTGTGTGCATGCGTGGAAGAAGACAAGAGCCACAGCTACTTAGGTCTCCAGCTTCAGATTTAACAGGTTACCCCCAAGCTGCAGCCTGCTATTGCATTACCTCCCTCCTTATTGCGTGGCACGAGTCTTTTAAAAGCAGAAGGGCCTTGCTGGAAGGGGGAAAGCTGGCAATCCTCAAAGCAGCCTAGTCTAATAACTAAAGCATCAGGGCGAAGGGGAGAGGGGAACCTCTCATTCTTCTCCTGAAACTCAGGGGTTAAGGTTGCCACCTTTCCCCTAAACGTTAGGGCTTTTGTGGTTTTCTGAACCATGCTGAAATACTGGAGGTGACAATTTGCTGGCTCGGAGGAGGATGAATGAAGTTCACCCAGGGACCATCTATATTTTGAAATAAACGCAGCCAACATTCCTTAGTTCTTTTCTCCTGCTGCTGATGGGCATGGGGTTTGGTTCAGGGCTTCCAAGTTAAATGATTGGACATGAATGCATGGTCAAAACATGGGAGAGTATCCTATGATTGCATTGGGCCAAAGTCTGCTGTTGGACATGGACTATTTTGCTTTAAAAAAATAATCCACTTCACTATGTAAAGTACACAAACGTCTCAATAGGTAGAAAGGTAGGTTTGGGGGAGGGGCTGTAAGAGGTGAAACCAACACAAATGAGTTTTATACACGGCTTACAACAGCTGAGATGCACACAAATACACATAGCTAAAATAGGCTTCTGTTCAAATGTGTTTTACTGTAAATATTATGTGATGTTGTTTTTTTAAAAAAGAAAATGTTTTACGTTGTATCATTTTATATTTTGAAATTTTATTGGAAGGAAAAATCTGTTTGTGAAAGGTTTTTCGTTTTTGTTTTTCCTGATATGCAACCACTCAAGCTGAAATTCCAAGCTTTTTTGGTGATATATTGTACATTTCTTAAAAGAATTTCTTATGGCACATTTCAATACAGCTGAGCAATGACTTAATTCCTGTGCACTAAAACATGACCACTAAATAAATTTCTTTTATGGAGAGCGTTGAGTATTTATTACACATGTACGCACACTCAAGAGAGTGTTGGATGGAGCAGGAAAGCAGGTTCTGCGGCTGCATGCATGAAGATGCTAATTTTTTTTTACTTCAGGTGAGGAACTTTTTCAGACCAAAGACTGTGTTTCTTTCTGAGATACCACCTAGGGACCATATGCCAGTGGCGAGCAAGGCCAAAGGCAAAACCATAGAGGGATTATAATAGATTGATGTGATTGGACCTAGGACCCACATACCTACGGGACCGCCTCTCCTGGTGTGCCCCGCAAAGGACCTTAAGTCCACAAATAACAACACTTTTGAGGTCCCGAGCCTGAAGGAGGTTAGATTGGTTTCAACTAGGGCCAGGGCCTTTTCAGTACTGGCCCCAACTTGGTGGAACGCTCTGTCACAAGAGGCTAGGGCCCTGCGGGACTTGACATTTTTCTGCAGGGCCTGCAAGACAGAGCTGTTCCGCCTGGCCTTTGGTTTGGACTCAGTCTGACCTTTATGTTTCCCTTCCCTTATGGTCTTGATGTATTGGCTATTTAAATTCCCCCCCTTTCCCCCCCATTATGTTTTTACTGTGATTTTATTGTTGTTAACCACCCTGAGCCCGGCTCTGGTCAGGGAGGGCGGGGTATAAATAATAATAAATAAATAATCCAAGTTTATGGTCACCATTATGTCTTGTGGTAGCGAGTTCCATAGTCTTAACAATGCACCGTGTGAAGAAGTGATTCTATTGGGCAAAGAGACTTTGAAGGAGAGGGACATAATTGCACAAGTATCTACTTTCTAAAGCCATCATCCTAAACGTACTTCAGTGGAAAGAAATCCTCTTGACACGGGGTGACAAGCCCCTCTCTAGCCTTCATCCAAACACGCTTGAAGAGGGCGAGAGGCTGAACTGAGAGCCCAGGAAAAGTGAGGTGGCGGTAGCAAAGGAGGAGGGCGACCTAGAGAGTGTTCTGGGGGCCAAACTGAAAGGTCTGGAGGGCCACATTTGGCCTCTGGAGCTGAGGTTTCCTACCCCTGTTGTACATCTAGGCAAGAGAGAGACATTATGAGAGTTTAATAATAATAATTGTACTCCACCAATCTGGGTTGCGCCAGCCACATTCACACTCAGCAAAAATGCTTAGGAGGGTATGCGGGGTGTGGCCTGGAGGGCCTTGTTTGGCCCTGCATCTCTTCACCTGTCTTGAATTTATTAGCCCTGACAAAATCTCCACATCAGAAAATGAAATGTGTCTCATCTCTTGCCCAAATTAAAAATACATTCTGTGCGTTGGGCCCCAAACGGGATAGGATCATGTAAACTGTTTGGTGTGTCTGCCCGTGACTTGTAATTCACTAATACAGAACCAATCACCAAGCAGAAAACACATTTTTGGGGGTGTTGTACAGAGAGAAGTTTCCATTTCTTCTCTGACCTCCATCTTTATTTCTATTTCACATAAGCAGCTTCTTTTTCCAACGATTTTTTATTCTGTAACTTCTCTGGAACACACACAGAGAATGAAACTTTGCTGGTTGCAAGAGTTTCATGCTGGTTTGGGTTTTTCTGTGCCAAGCTTTCCACATAACTTTTGTACAGCTCTGGTTAATATTTGTGACTTGTTTTGGGGAGATCTTATGTCTCCTTTATCAGAACTGTTCCTTTTGCACGGAACTAGGTTTTTCCAGACAGCTTGGAATATTTTCTTTTATAGATCATTCTGCTCCAAGGTGAGATTAAAAATAAAATATCAAAGTCAAACATTTTTCTTTAATTTTTACGCAGACTAATTTTATGTTTGGATTTTTGTGGTTTTTATATCCTGGACACCATACTTATCTCTAGCAACATGCATCAAACACCACAGGAGCCCATTTCCTGGAACAGTCTTTTCTTCAAGTGAAAAGCCAGCTAGAATTATGCAGTAAATGAAACTTTAAATGAAGAGGCTGGTGGAGTTTAGGTAGGGAGAGTTTAGTTGCAATTAAGATTAATCTTGCATATAACAGCCACTTTCCTGTAGATTTTTCATTCCCCAATATGTATTTCATGTTGATTTCACTTTGATATTTCTAAGCTCACATCTTTCATAAACTAAACTGGCATGCGCTGGACTTTGATATATTTAAAATAAAATCCAAACAAATTAATAGCCTCTCAGATTCTGTTCATCCTCTTGCCTATTCGGGGCAAATTAAGACTGTGTGGGACGCAGGTGGCGCTGTGGTCTAAACCACTGAGCCTCTTGGGCTTGCTGATCAGAAGGTCGGTGGTTCAAATCCCCACGACGGGGTGAGCTCCCGTTGCTTGGTTCCAGCTCCTGCCCACCTAGCAGTTCAAAAGCATGTCAAAGTGCAAGTAAATAGGTACCGCTCCGCGGGAAGGTAAACAGCATTTCCGTGCACTGCTCTGGTTTTGCCAGAAGCGGCTAAGTCATGCTGGCCACATGACCCGGAAGCTGTCTGCGAACAAACGCCGGCTCCCTCGGCCTATAGAGCGAGATGAGCGCCGCAACCCCAGAGTCGTCCGCAACGGGACCTAACGGCCAGGGGTACCTTTACCTTAAGAACCTGACTACAACTCCCATCATCCCTGATTAGTGGCCATGCTGATGAGAGCTGAAGTCAAACAATACCTGAAAAGCACCAGGTTCCCTGATCCCTCATTTAGAGAGTGTCCCCCTTCATTTGTGTGCTTTGAAAGATTACCTGAGGCCAAATTTGCAACAGGTAAGCAGCTACCAACATTATACAGGCGCTTGTCAAACACTAAAGACAAACCTTTATTTACCACAAGTGCGTGGGCGGAAGTGAAGCCAGTTCAGACGGAGGGGCCATGGGAGGGGCCATGGCTGCCGGTCTTCCATTTCAGCCACAGATTTGTTTAAAGACAACACATGCATTACAAGGCGACAATCACACGGACATTGAATAGATCTGCAGCAAAAGGGACGCTTCCCATCGCTACTGAAGGAAGAAGCTTTATTGCTCAAATGGTTGCACGTGGATTTCATTGGAAATATTTGTTTCCCAGCATGCAAAGGTTGTGGCGAGAACTGGGATCCTTATGCAGCAGGGTGGATCACATATTCATGTGCACAGTTTCTAACAGCCCTTTTCAAATACCTGAAGAGGCCAAAGCCTTGTTCTGGGCTTCCGCATAGGGCAGGACTTTTCCCTAGGACAAAGCCTGCCCCACCCCCTGGTCCTACAACATAATGTGAATGTAACTTGCTATACCTATGGCCACATCTACACAATACTATTAAAGGGGTATCATACCCCTTTAACAATCATACGGTGCTACAGTTCCCAGAATTGATTATCAATCCCCCTTTCCAAGAAATTCTGGGAATTGTCGCTTTGTGAGGTGATATGGGTTCTCCTGAAAACTCCCAGCACCCTTAACAAACTGCACTTCTGATGGTTTTGGGTGGCAATGAGGAGCCACTACCAAGTTGTATCACAGTGTTTGAAATTTACAATGAGGATGTGGTCTGTTATATTCTGCATTCTGCCTATCTTAAGACATAAGTGTTTCAGGCCATCAGCCATCCAGGTCCTGGCCAGTCACAGAGCTGCTCAGTACTGGCCAAGACCGCTGCAAAATATGCCTTGAAGACAATGCCCTGGTTACAGTGCCTTGCGATAGTATTTACTTACAAGCAAGGAAGTGGTTGCTTGTGTGGCAAATGACACTGCTTTCTCTCAGCGTTCGCCCTGTCCGGTGTGGATGAAGTTGTATCTCTTCCACGCAGAACAGAAAAGGGAAGAAGCAGCCTTGTTGGCTGGAAACAGCTGTATGGCAAGGCACAGCTGCACACTGAATTTGAGGTGATACACACTCCTGTCTTGGAGACTCAAAAAAACATGCAGACGTTGAAAGGGGTCAGTGGGGTGAAACGTCGGGGGGGGGGGAAGATGACATTTTGGGAATTCAACAGTCACAAAATGGTACAAGGGAGAAATGACTGCTGTGATTTGTGGCATCGACGCCACAGGTACTGTCCAATTGACTGCAGCTGCAATGCTCGAAACGCTCAACCTATCAGTAGCTGAAGGGGAGAGATTGTGTTTGCCCAGCATCACAGTAAAGGGAAAATACAATCCTTCCCTCCCCCGCCAATCTATACATTAGCTATGCTGTCGTCGTACAGATTTCCCAAAACACGCTGGGGCGGGGGTGGGCAAAATATCGCACCACCATGGCACAGAAAGCTTCGCCTGGGAAGGCCTTCAAAAGTGTTTACAGCTTTTGGTCTGCAAGTCAGTTCACTTTGCATCCTCTCAGTACCTTATTTCCTCAGCGGATTAGTTAACTCTTAAGCAGAGCAGACAATGCGACCTTTGCATAGCAAGCTACATTCCAGCATGCAAAACTCAGGGCTTTTGTGTTTCTGCTCTCCATCGTTCACTAGGACAAGCAAGTTTGGGGCACGTTCCAGCTAGATAAACGCACCAGAGGAACAGAACCTGGAAGGGGTGTGGCCTGAGGAAGGGGCGTGGCCTGAGGGCGGGATAGAGGCCTGCCTTTGGCCCTGATCCTGATGTTCCCCACCCCTGCTTGTAAACCAAAAACAGCAGAACATGAAAAACCTTAAAAGACTTGTTTATTATTTGCAGGAGAGAATGAAGCTAAGGGAATGTGTGTCTGAGGTAAACATGCTGGGCAAAACCCACGATGAGGATCTCCTACACAGGAGCCTCTGGAGATGAATGGCGGCTGCGGGTAAATTTAGGCAGCCCCCTTCGTCTCGAGAAGGCCTTCCATGGACAACATCCTCCTGGTGGTTTGAGTGACTTCCACGTGCAATTCCAAAGCAAGGATGTGCTGACAACCAGAGCTTTGCAGCCGCTGGGTCCGAGGTGTGCCTGCAACACCAGCAGATGTCTCAACCACACCGGGTTCAAATTCCTGTCGCTGGAAGGCCAAAGATCCCAATGCTCTCAATTCCAAAATTCATGTCACCAGCAATAAACTACCGTATTATAGTACAAGGAGGATTTTGGTCAGGTGTCGCTCCCGTATCATCCTTTCTTTCCTTAACAGAAACGCAGAAATTTGCTTCTTTAAGTGGAGGACGGCAAGAAGAGTTCGTTGAAAGAGGTTATGAGTCTATAATAAGATTTCTCGTCGTCTGTCAGGCCCGCGTTGCCCGGCCGGACTACTATCGCCACGTGCATGTCGACTTCTTCTGCAGCATCTGCCTCTGAGGGGAAAAAAGCAAGAATAATCCATCAGAAGAGGGTGAATCCAGATACACATACCCATCTTATTACTGCTCATATGCTGGAAGCTTTGGCCAGCAACATCTTTCCCTTAGCTAAAAGTCTTTGCGCTGGTGAAACTGCACTATGAGCAAGAGGTTGTGTTGTAGTTGTTTTTTTTTTTAACTAACTTAAATATGAGGAATTGTTAAAACATGAAATTGCTCCACCTCAAGTTTTAAACAGTATCACATCAGGGGCCACGTTCTACTCTCCTTGCACCATAATAAATAAAGTATGCAAACCAGAGAAAGCTGCTGAATAAATGGCACAAATTAAATACATGTCAACGTGCTTTCAAAAAAAAATAATCACACGGTCAGTGAAGACAAGCTGGAGAACTCGGCCACATCTGGCAAAAATCTGGGTCATTTGGGTGAAAATATTTTAAATTAAAGTACAAAGGGCATTGGAAGTTGCCTTATAGTAAGTCAGACCATTGAGGCATCTAAACTAGCATTGTCAACATTGACTGGTTGTTGCAGGTTTATTATTAAGAGCCTAAGTGGCAATAAGCAGTATGTTATTATGATTATTTATCACATTTATATCTCACCCTTCCTCCTAAAGGAGACCAGGGTGGCAAACAACAAGCGATTGCCAGGTTACAATTCCCAGAGTCCCCTGGGAAGAAAGAATAATGGATAAACCACTCTGGGAACTATAGCTGTGACAAGCACAGCTCCATAAGAGGAACAAGGACTTTCCTTGCAACTCCCCTTAATAAACTACAGTTCCCAAGATTTTCTGGGGGTAGTCATGACTGTTAAAATCAGTATAATCGTGCTTGAAAAGGATGCAGTTCACAGTGAACAGCTTCTGGGCAGGCTTACGAGAAGATAAGGATCACAGCAACCAAACTTGCTCTCTTACCCCGAGTGACATCCGTCAAGAACAGTATGTTGCTTGTGGAACACCCAATGCTTGCGGCAATCCTCTGGTAACTCTCGCTGTCCACTTTCGGGCCTATTTTGGTGTCAAAGTGGCCATCAAAGAGCTGGAAGATTTAGGAAGGACATTTTGTTTTTAAAGGAGAGGTTTAACGTTTCTCATGCTCATCTTTCATTTTTGTATTAGTATCGTTTTTCTCGCTTGTTAGCTTGGTCTGTTCTTTAACGCAATGTTGCTTAGTTTAAGATGTTAAATTAGGCCAGCTTATTCGTACTGTTTTACGTTGTACGGACTGACATTTGCATTCACTGATGTTGTGATTATATAGAATAGTTTCTAATGCGCCTTCTACTTATTTCATAAAAATTATACACTGCTCGATTGCAGAAAAACCGGTTTGCAAAAATTAACAGAAGCTAGAGTCCTGGTTAGATTGCGAAGACCCCTCTAGGCCCCGTTTAAACGTGGAGCAGAATGTTGGGGTAAAAACAGCCTGTACCACCTCATGCTGCGAGAGGATAAAGGTAAAGGGACCCCTGACCATTAGGTCCAGTCATGACCGACTCTGGGGTTGCGGCGCTCATCTCGCTTTATGGCCGAGGGAGCCGGAGTACAGCTTCTGGGTTATGTGGCCAGCATGACTAAGCCGCTTCTGGCGAACCAGAGCAGCGCACAGAAACGCCGTTTACCTTCCCGCTGGAGCGGTACCTATTTATCTACTTGCACTTTGAGGTGCTTTCGAACTGCTAGGTTGGCAGGAGCAGGGACCCAGCAACGGGAGCTCACCCCGTCGCGGGGATTCGAACCGCCGACCTTCTGATCAGCAAGTCCTAGGCTCTGTGGTTTAAACCACAGCACCACCCGCGTCCCACACTGCGAGAGGATATGTGCCCTTTAAAACAAAAAAGCTCTGATTTAGATTTCAGGATTTTTTAAAAATAGTATTTTGCATTTTGATTTCTGCACTCTGATTTTTTTAAAAAAATACATTTATTTACATTTTATACATTCCTTCTTTATTATTTTTATTTTGACAAAGTAATAGTCATAAATAAATAAGAGTAAAAATGTGCACCCCACCACCGAGACCATTCCATTGTAACTATCCAACCTCCCAAAATTTCAACACTTCTTGCAATAGTTCGACCCATTTCCATTTTAACAGTACAAATTCTACAAACACCCTGATTTTTAATGCAAATCAACCTTGTGTTCTTTGGTAAAATTGCAGGACATGCAGACGTTTCCAAAGCTCTCAATGCAATAAAATTAAAATGCACAGCAGAGCGAAGCGTTCTAGTTCAGCCTGCTCCCCACTGTGCTTGTATTCCGCTTGCAAGTAAATTTCATTTTTTTTTCACTAAATAAAGGAGCATGGAAGAAGGAGGAGATGGGAATTCCTTGATCTGCAGTGTGAAGTGGAACATTCCAGTCTGCCGCTTAATTCCTTCACTGCATGTCTTCTCTACTTTTGCCCATTTTATTGTCTCAAGGACACAGAATCACAGCATTGGAAGGGACCCTTTAGTTCAACCCCTGGCAAGGCAAGCTGTCTCCAACAGCGGAGGCAGAACATCAACCATCAAGGTTACTTGAAGGCCTTATCCTCCATCTTGTTAATGCAAACAGACACTCTGCGCCTGAGAGAAGCAGGAAGTGAGACTGTTTTAGGGTGGAAGAAGCTGGAAAGACAAAGAAAGGAGACAGACCTTTCAGCGTAGTGCCTACCTCGCAAATATCGCCTTCCGTAGAGTTCCCAAAAAAGAGCTTTTGCGCCTCAACACTCCCAGAGGAATAGATGTAAACTTTCATCCCTGCTTCTCTCCATTTCCTGACTGCTGGAACCACATCATCGAAGAACCTGTAATGGACGGGGAATAGCAATGCATGAAGCGGCAAAATATCTTGAAGAGACAACAGAAGTGTCTGCCTTATTTGTGTGCAGAATTTGCTGGACAGTCACATTCCACAAATGGGCAAGAAGACCTGATGCACCTTAGAATTACAGGAACAAAAACGTTCCGATAATAAACGGTCTCCCTCGGGAGGTGATGGACTCTCCTTCCATGGAGGTTTTTAAGCAGAGGTCGGAGGGCCACCTGTTAGGGATGCTTTAGCTGAGATTCCTGGGTTGGACCAGATAATCGTCAGGGTCCTTTCCAACTCGACAATTCTATGGTTCTATGATTCTATGTGTGTCTCTAAATTATGAAGAGGTGTATACAGACACCCATCCCAACACTGGATGATAACAGCAACAACAAGAAGAATCCCATCCTAAAGTATGCTGCTGAAACGAAGAAATCAGGGATGGGGGAAGGACCAGGAATGGATGTGTGTCCATTCAGTCTTGATACTCAAAGATGCTCCACTCAGTTCTGATACCCCTAAACTCAGAATTAATTCATTCTAAGGGTCTGCATTTTGCACCTGGCTTCAGCAACCCCCCCCCCCCACAAACGAACAGGAAGTTGATTCTGCAAAACTGAAGTCTGGCCAGTGCTAGGGTCAAAGCCCCATGTGTCCTGCTTTCATGTGCAGATAATAATAGTAATAATTTGTTTATTTATACCCCACCCTTTCCGGTTCAAAAACCGGGCTCAGGGCGGCTAACAACAAATTTAAAACACTTAATTGTAAAAACAGCATAAAAACATGAATAACAATAAAATTCAAAGTTCAGAAATCAATTTAGGGGAAATCCATCTAATAAGAATTAGATAATCACCAGGGCTAGCTGGCTGAATTGATCCTACTTGGGCCAGCGAGGAGGCCAGGGGAGAATTAGCTGTGGGGTCTCAGAGCGGGTAATCTTCATAAAAGAGGAGGGGGAGGGAAGAGAAGGGAAATAAAAGATCAGGCTGAATTCAAATTAAAGGCCTGTCTTACAGGCCCAATGGAAGGAGGTTAAATCCTGAAGGGCCCTAGTCTCATGGGACAGAGCATTCCACCAGGTCGGAGCCATCACTGAAAAGGCCCTGGTAGAGGATAATCTGACTTCCTTAGGGCCTGGGACCTCTAAACTATGGTTATTCATGGACCTTAAGGTCCTCTGCGGGGCATACCAGGAGAGGTGGTCCCGTAAATACAAGAGCCCTAAGCCACAAAGGGCTTTAAATGTCAAGACCAGCACCTTGAACCTGACCCTATACTCCACCAGGAGCCAGTACAACTGGTAAAGCACTGGGTGAATATGCTCCCATGGCAGGGACCCCGTGAGGAGCCTCAGTGCAGCATTCTGCACCCGCTGGAGTTTGTGGGACAGTTTCAAGGGCAGCCCCGAATAGAGCGAAATACAATAGATCCCCTCTAAATGTGTGTTTATGGTTGTTTGGAGGGCGGGAGCAATGGGGCAATAATGCACACTGGCCGCTCGTGTCATAAACGCTAGATACTCACTCTCCCTTCAGGCGGCCATTTTCGTATGCTGCCCTCCATATGTGGCCTTGGAGCTGCTTTAAGGCGGTTGTCTTCCTGTCTAAAGACATCTGCCAGTGGACGTTGTCTATGACGGCCTGGATGATGCGCTCCACCTCCTCCTCTCCATCCCTGGTCTCCAGTGGGATGGGCACCACTCCATCCATGTGGGCATCTTCTTCAGCCTTTGGGAAACGGTGAGAAAATGTTATCAGCAGTGATGGGGACTCCTACTTCAAAGAGCCCAGCTGGGTCAGATTCAGGGTCCATCTACTCCAGCATCCTGCTTGCTGCAGTATCAGCCAGAGGTCCTTTCCTGCTACCGATGTGCCGCGATTAACATAGGTACTCGTGACTTTGTCCTAGACCTGGTGTCCTGACTGCAGCAAGAGAAGACTAGAATACCTGTATACCTGAAGGAGCATCTCCACCCCCATCGCTCAGCCCAGACACTGAGGTCCACCTTCAAAGGCCTTCTGGCGGTTTCCTCATTGCAAGACCTGAAGCTACAGGGAACCAGGCAGAGGGCCTTCTCGGTGGTGGCGCCCGCCCTGTGGAACACCCTCCCATCAGATGTCAAGGAGATAAAGGGAAACATAACTTTTAGAAGACATCTGAAGGCAGCCTTGTTTTGATGGTTGATGTTTTATTGCGTTTCTAATACTTTGTTTCGCCCAGAGTGGCTGGGGAAACCCAGTCAGATGGGCGGCATAAAAATAATAAAATCATTGTTATTAGAAGAAGAAGAAGGAAAGGAAGGGATGGCAAACACGTTACCTGTTTTCTCAGAAGGCCGACGTCTTCTTGGCACTCCTCTTCCTCCCAGTGCGCACGAAGGTACTCTCGGATGTTGTCTTTGATGTAGGAAAACAGAGTATCCTGGCGGGACAAAAAGCGAAATGAACACGAGGCAGAAATGTTTCCATCACTGTATTCCCACCCCTTGCCTGTGGAAAATTTTCCATTTTTAGAGTGACCTCAGCCCTACTCATGTGTTGTTAGCTCACATAGGGCATCGACATGCGGAGCAGCGGTAGTCAACGTAGCGCCCTCCATCTGTGGCTGGACTCCAGCTCCTGTGGTGATGGATGATGGGAGTTGTAGTCCAACGACAGCTGGAGACCCCACGGGTGGGAGAACACTATTCTAAGGGGAAATGGGGATTAGGACTAAATGTAATTCTTGCAATACAGTGGTACCTTGGTTTACGAACTTAATCCGTTCCGGAAGTCCGTTCTTAAACCAAAGCCGTTCTTAAACTGAGGCGCGCTTTCCCTAATGAGGCCTCCTGCCGCAGGTGCCCTTCCACCGTTCGGCTTCCGTTCGTAGACCGAGGTAAAGCTCGCCAACCGGAACACTACTTCTGGTTTTGCGGACTTCATATACTGAATAGTTCTTAAACCGGGCTGTTCTTAAACCGAGGTACCACTGTATAAAGTTATGAGCAGGCGATGCCCCGCTGCAATTCAACTGATATTTTTAACATTTAAAAATGACAAAGCACATTTGCTTCCCGTGTTCTTCCTCGCCCTGTTAGTTCCAATTCCTGGTGTTACAGAAGGGCATGTGAGTGCAAAGCCTTCAGCCTGCAACTGTTCAAGTGTGCCTTTTGGTTAAATGATTCGTTCGATGGAGAATTAGCCAAGAGTAGTAGCGGATGGGGGTGCTGGGGCAGCCCTCACTTGACCTCCTGACAGCAAAGGTCCTGCTGCTTCCTGGGAAGGAGAGGGGCAAAGTGGTGGGAAGACAGGTGTGGTGAAAATGCAATGGCAGGAGCGCTGGATTGATGCTGGCAGTGCATTTGCACCATGCTGACCCCTGTGGCGATCACACAGGGTCCCCGGACGTTTCACCGTCTAATGATCCCTGCGCCACTTTATTTCTCGCTGCCACCACCCAGCCCCTACCTGGGACAATACTGAGTCCAGTCAGGGTTAAATGGGAACATAAACTTCTGTTTATTTACTGCAGTTTAACAAGCGTGTGGTTTCATAAACGGTATCGGTCAATTACGATCATGGGGTGCCTATCCAGACCTATAACTTCCACTACCTGCTCTCACTCACTAAATCACCTCTCAGATATTTACTTGTCTTCCTAGTTCCTAACTGTTCCTGACTCAGCTTATTTCGCTACCCTAACTCAACCTACCCACAGACTCTATCCCAATTCACTCCCACTCCAACCAACCACCCAACTCCCAATGAACTCCCCTCTTCGCCCCTCCGAGAGCTGGTTTTATAGCCCCTCTGGCTCCACCCCCTGGGTTCTGATTGGGTAACTTGTTTAACTATTTCACCTCCAGCACTCTCATATGTTAACGTCACAACCACCCCCCAACCCTCTCCTTCTCTGTAACCAGCAGTGACTCAGCTGTCAGGAAGCCAGGGGAGCATCACTGCCGCCTCCACTCCTTCTACTACTTGTCAAGAGTGAAATGCAGGGAAGTGTAGCTCTGAGACACTTTTCAGAATAGGAATGATGGCAACATCTGCTAGATCACCTGGCTAACTGGCGGGCCCTCCTTCCTCTGGCAATTGAATGATGCAATAATGAAGTTTTCAAGTTTGCTTACGATGCATAAGCACAGAGAATTAAAAAGGAAGACGCCTTTACCCCGGTATGGCTCCCCTTTATCACATACACAGCCGAACAAGACAATGACAATAATCCACCAACAGTATACAAATCAATATGGCTAACCTGATCCAAAACACCCACCCACCCCACTCACACACAAAAACAAAGATCACCACAGCCAATCACAAACAAACAATCACACCCTAGGCCAACCCCAATCTCTCTCACCACCAAAGGAACACAAGTGAACAGCACAAGCAACGCTGACACCAAACCCTACATACATTAAGCATAATAGAAACATCGCCACCCAACCCTACCCCCACCCATCTTTCCACCCCACCCTTTTCCCCCCTCCCCCTAATGTCTCAACAAATGAAACGGATTTGTAAAAATGTTACATGGAAAAAATACGAGAGACATTACACATACTTCTGTAAAACAAGAAAATCTTTAATAAAAAAACACAGATTTTTTTAAAAAAGGATAATTAGAGGCTAGATAGGTCTTTCCTTTTATTTGATGGGGGTACGACTTCTCACAAGCAGTGGTAAAGTTTCTTTGCAAGGTTGTTTTTCTAATTAAAGCTACAGCTCGATGAACCTTTTTTTGTGTGTGAAACTCAGTATGTTTCACAAGTTGACCCTATGCAGTCGGAAGCAAGAACCACCAAGTTGAATGGAGTTTGTTCCTAGGAAACATTGCACAGGATTGCAGACATGCTGGTCCTAATCAACTGGGTATTGTGTTACGTACTGTTGCTCTTGGGATGCTTGTATGCATGTTTAAATAATGTGTCAATGCAGAAGCCTGCATTTTGGGATATTTCTTGGGAGTGTTGGGACGGAAACTCCAATAGGACAGCTGGAGACGAGGTGTTATAGCTGCTATTACTGAGTGTCAGGATAAGTGCCAGTTTAAGGAACCACTAGACTGGGCGCAGCCAATTAAACAGAGAACAAAAAGTCTGGCATTTGCAGTTCATGTCCAGGGGCAATGGACCTGCTAATTGACAAATGATGCAGCCTTCAAGTCAGGTAGGAAATCAAGCTCAAGGTTGGCTGATCATGCTGCAAAAATCAACTTGGAGAGAAAAAAAGAGACTCCTAGTCCCTCAAAATTATAAGGTTACTTTGAGAATAAAAAAGGCCAGTTTCGTTCAAAAGGATAAACTCCTCCTTTAATAAGCTTTCCTTGGCAATGGGCCTCTTTCCCCCTCAACAAGCCCCTCTTAACGCCCATTCACGTACTCCCAGACCAGGTTTTGCTAGAGCAGGGTTTCCCAAACTTGGGTCTCCAGCTGTTGTTGGACTACAACTCCCATCATTCCTGACCACTGGCTCTGCCAGCTAGGGATGATGGGAGTTGTAGTCCAACATCAGCTGGAGACCCAAGTTTGAGAAATCCAGCGCTAGAGGACAGAAATAACAGGAAACATAGCAGTCATTATATTAGTAAAGCTGGGGATTCATTTGAGGTGGCGTTCATTACCTGGAAGTCAATAGGAGGGACCAGAAAGCATCAGGCGAACTTCTGAATGCCAGAAAGAACAATAATAGTTCTCTCTTTCTCTCTGTGTATATGTGTTAAGGCAAAATACAGTGTCAGTAGGAAGCCTACTGTGTAACTGTGACCTAATTTCCTAAGTATTTGAGGTGACAGCTCTCAGCTCACTCACATTTATATAGCAGGAGTGTGAGCAAAAGAAATAGCAGCCCTAAATTCTTAAGATTATCAAGTGTCTGTTCTACTTGGAAAAAAAAAAAGAAAAGGCAAGGGTATACAGGGCATTTAGTCCCTTTGGGTATTTATTAAAAATTTTAACGACATAGAAGCCCAGTCCCAAATGTCTTCACTTAGGAAACACAGGCTTTATACTGTGTCCATCTTGGTCTACATAGTCCAGTACTGTGATACCTTGGTTCTCAAACTTAATCTGTTCCAGAAGTCTGTTCCAAAACCAAAGCATTCCAAAACCAAGGTGTGCTTTCCCATAGAAAGTAATGCAAAATGGATTAATCCATTCCAGACTTTTAAAAACAACCCCTAAAACAGCAATTGAACATGAATTTTACTATCTAACGAGACCATTGATCCATAAAATGAAAGCAATGAACCATGTACTGCAGTCACACAATCAATCAATCAGTAGCTGAACTGGGTTCCACACAGTCACAAAAACAAAACAAAAAGTGCCGCAAAAACAAAAATGCAAAATAAATCGCAAGAACAGACAGACTTCAGCGTAACGCTCAAAACGAAAGTGTGCCACTCAAAACGGAAGCGTGGCACTCAAATCGGGAAGTGTAACACTCAGAACAGAGCACGTTTGGCATCTGAAAAAAGTTCGCAAACCAGAACACTTACTTCTGGGTTTGCAGTGTTCGGGTTCCAAGTTGTTTGAGTACCAAGGCGTTTGAGAACCAAGGTACCACTGTAATGTCCACACTGGTGGGTAGTTGGCTGTCCAGAGTTTCAGGCAGAGGAAATTCCCAGCCCTACTCAGTGAAGCCAGGGATTGCATTTGAGACCTTCTGCATGCATGCAAAACAGGTACTTTACCACTCACATTTCCCCCATGACATTTAATGGCAGTATTATAGTGAACACCGCCCTGAAAGAGAATCCTGTGTCATCTTAAACTGAACAGATGTAGAATCACCTTTTGTGGATTTATAACCCTCTGCAGGTGCGTTAAACGTTATTCTTTGCTGGCAAATTTATAAACACGGGTAAATAAAAATGATGCAAACTGCAGAGGCCAGAAATTCAAAGCAACACAGGAAGCTCATATACTGTATTTACATTTCATGGCCTCTTGCCCCTTCTGTGTAATAACTCTCTGCATGTGTCTGTGTACATGTGTGTGCGTATTACGTATCTGACAACAGGCAGTAGTGCTTGATGCAATTAAATAAGGTCCCCGCTACAAAAGCACATGCAACAATACTATTTATGTGTATGCCACCATATGCATGTGAAGTGTTGTACAAAATTCAAGAAGGTAGATTCCCTGCCCTGAGGCTTTTTTCTGGCCCATGTAGGACCAGTCTGGATAGATGGCCTTGGTGAAGATTTGACATTTTCTCCCCCCAAACGTAAAAAATATATTTTTTACGGCAAAAAAAATTGGCTTACAATTTAAACATGTCCTCTCGACTAAATTGTGGGTGGTTATTACCCTAACAGATCACTGGGAATGGAGCTGAGAATGGTATTTATTATAACCATGAGATGTGCACATGAAAAGGATTTTTTTTTAAGTACAGTGGTAAAAGTACTTACATTTAATTCCACATTCTCTCAAGATTAAGTCACAAAGTAGTGAAATCTTTTCCCGAAATAGCACTGGATAAGCTCCCCATCATTCTAGACCAAAAACTGTCCTACAGCACAATTGCAGCAGAGGGGGTGGGGAGTGCCTGTTTTTACCATGTGTTTTTGCGATGCCCCCCCAGGTCAACAAATCTATAGACCCTATCGGTAGCTTTTCACAGACCAAGAGAACAAAACCCAGCATTCTGCTACTGTCAACTTTCTTAAAAGGTTGCTTTGTATCTTTCTCCATGCCTCCAGGTTTCCCTAAACGCAGGTGCTAAACGTTATGTGATTACAGAGGGAAACTGCCATACCCGTGCCAAGGAAAGCGAATGTGGGGAGGTGCACAGATCGCTAATGTGCACCAGCGTTTGTTTACTCGGAAGGGGAAAGCGGCCTCACCTGCGCCCAAGGGAGTTGGGGGGAGCGCAGGCTGCGGCTTCCGACGGCCCGATCCAAACCTTCCCCCCCAAAAAAAACCCCAGTGTCAGATGCGCACCCGACGGCGGGGCCTTTCTGCTCCCTCTGCCTCCACCCACCCCAAATCTTCACCTTGACAAACGCGATGGGTGTCGTCGTGCCTTCGATGTCCAGGAGGAGCACGCTGACTTCTGCGGGGACGGCGAAGCCCACCATGTCCACCGCGGGGGCCCCCGAGCCGAGGGGGTGAGGCTGCTGGCTGCGCGCACGGCAGCGCGGAGGCGCCGATCCAAGCGCACAAGCGCGCGCGGACCCTCCCCGGAAAGCGGCTTCACTGGGACGCGGCGTCGGAGGGGAAACGTCGGGAGGAGCCGCGGGGAACTGGCGAGAGAGAGAGAGAGGAGGGGATCGGGCGCACCACGTGGCTGGAAGCGGAGTCGCCGCTGCATCCGGATCGCGGGAGCCGGATTGGCTGCTGCGAATGGACGGGGAGGCGGAGTGGCCGTAATGCGGCGCGCAGGAAGAGGAGGAGGCGGCGGCTGGAAGCGGCTGGGCGCACTCGCCGTGCGCTCTGCTGCGCGCACCGTCCAGGGCGCGCGCGCGCTCCTCTGCTCCGCCGGGCTTGCTCGCGGGGAAGAGCGCGCACATCACCGCGGAGCAAGACCCCGCCGCGGCTAGTGGGGGGATTCCTCTCGTGCAACCGCGCGGGGTTAAGGTGCAAACCGTGCGCCTTCCGAGGGAGCGCCTGAAATGCGCGGCGCGTTTTTGGAAAGCCGTTAAAAGGATATGCATAGAAATTCAGCCAAGGGGAAGCGAGGAAGTCACTTAACAATGTTAATAAGTGTAATTTTAATAAGGTTATGATTATCTTTGTTTGTTTATAATTTTGTCAAAATTAATAAAAAAAAAAAGGGAGGGTAATGAAATGCGCGGCGCGTCACTACCATCATATCGATATAAACAATTGGTAATAAGTCAGGCCTCGGGCTGCATCACGCGTGCGGTCGTCCCCATTTCCGTAACCCAAAGTAGTTACGGATTTAATAGGCGTGCACCCAAACTACCGTGTTGTGTAATAAAAGCTGAGCGGCCATTTTCCCCGCTACGTAGAGCGAGTGCCGGGGGGGGGTGTGCATCTTGTTTGCAATATAGGAGCAGCATCTCCCTGCAGGTTTATCGGCAGGACAAGCCGTGCGAGGACATTGTAGGCTGCCATCCCTTGGTACCGTTGGAATATTAGCTGGCACGCGCCCGCAGTTGCCCTACCGCTTCGAGGCAGAGGCTTCGTTTGCCCAAGAAACGCTTGAGATTCTTTATTTTGGGCACTAATGGTGGATTCAAAGGTATGCTCAGAATTAGGGTCCCGTCCTGCTGTGGGCAGCCCAAGCTATTAGTGTGCATCGTTAACTGACAATGCCTTTGGAACGCGACTAGAAATGAATTGTTACTGAATTCTGGTATTTTGGTTTCTCGCTTTGTTTCCACTCCTCATTTCTATTTCCTGATTAAAGTCATCGGTGACTTGGTGCATTAGGACAAGCAGGGCTTAGCCCTACCCAGTGCAATGTCAAGCCGGTCTTTTTAAGAGTTTCCTCCAAAATCTCAAACCCATGCTCTTTTTTGTCTCTTTCCATAATACATTTGAAGTTAGTTTAGGGAGGGAGATAGTTCTGTCAATCTCCTATCCTCTTTACCACTCAGTCAACCTCAGTGCAAGAGCCTGGAGGTCCCATCCACCTGTATCCAGGCAGAAAAACAAAATGATAGTACATGTGTATGTTAATGGCACTTAGACCTGATTTTGCAGTTATTGCCCCTTCCTGCATGCTGGTAATTTAGCCATACCTGCAGGTCTTTTCCAGTAAGACTAAGGAGGCAATACATCTGTTCTGAGCATGCTCAGAACTATTTCCTTGAAGGTCACACCTACAAAGTTCAGGGCCCAGCTGTGTGCTTTGCAACTTTATTTTGGTAAACCCTAGATTGGAACTTTTCTAGGTTCTGGTGAACTGGAATACATAAAACACTGAGTGGGTGCTCTTATAGATTCCCATTATGTACAGCATTTACTATTGGTGTTTCTGCCCTGCCCCCTTTCATTTTGGTAAAAGAGCAGCAGCGAATCCATGTATCATGCGGTAGGAGGCTTATATTCAGTGTTGGTCCTACTCAGAGTACATCCATTGCATTTACAGTGGTACCTTGGTTCTCAAACTTAATCTGTTCTGGAAGTCTGTTTCAAAACCAAAGCGTTTCAAAACCAAGGTGCGCTTTCCCATAGAAAGTAATGCAAAATCGATTAATCCGTTCCAGACTTTTAAAAACAATCCCTAAAACAGCAATTTAACATGAATTTTATTATCTAACAAGACCATTGATCCATAAAATGAAAGCAATAAACAATGTACTGCAGTCACACAATCAAATCAATCAATCAGTAGCTGAACAGTCACAAAAACAACAAAAAGAGCCGCAAAAACAAAAACGCAAAATAAATACATTGCCAAAAACAGACAGACTTCAGTGTAACACTCAGAATGGAAGCCTAACACTCAAAATGGAGCACGTTCGGCTTCTGAAAGAAGTTTGCAAACTGGAACACTTACTTCCGGGTTTGCAATGTTTGGGTTCCAAGTTGTTTGAGTACCAAGGTGTTTGAGAACCAATGCACCACTGTAATGGACCTAAGATTCATTAATTTCAATGTGTCTACTCTGAGTAGGACTAACACTGCATACAACCAGGTGAGATTAGATTTCAGACTGTTACTGTTGTGGAAACATCTCATTAAATATAAACAGATACCTCATTGCGGAGACAGATGCAGTCTGTGCATACTACTTACGGCATTTATTTCTGAAGCTCAGTTCTGAACCACGTCTCTCTGCTCAATTTAAACCCCCTAGTCTATGTCATGCTTTGATTGGGTAGAATATTACCTGCACCTCTGCTGTATTTCTAGAGCATTTAACTTTATGACTATTTTACAAAAAATATGTTCTTGGTTTTCATTTTGTTCTTTTAAATAAAATTCATTTTCAGATGAAGATTTTTTCCTTTTCACTCCCTCTATGCTATATTGCTAATCACAAACAAAAAGTTCTCTTTAATAATATGATACTTAACCATGCCAAAGCCCAAATGCAACCCTGGAACAAATGGAAAAAGAAGATTGTGCCTTTAAATATATATCGGTGAGTCAGACTTCACACACAGGATTATGTGGAAAGGCTTCCTTGTCATAGGGTGTGGAATTCAAGCAGGCTGGAGACTCAACACTTCTCATTTTAGAAATTTTGGCCAGCGTGTCACCAGGATAGTTTTCCATTTGGGGGCTCAGCGGTATGTACCATTACTTCTTGTAAAGCTGCATGGAATGAGATTGCTCAGTGCTACTCACTTTGCCACCCCTTTTTATCTCCTCCATTATCTCCTCTATTAATTCCACAATTTAAACCCTACTTTTCTTCATAAACACATGAAAAGCAGCTTACAGCAAGACCAAAACACAGTAACCAGAATAACCTAAATGTTACTAAAATCAATGTCCTATAAGAAGAGGAGGATAAAATAAGTTAAAATGCAAGGGGATAAAAACATTTAATTTCTGCTGGAAGCTCAGGGGCATTAAAAGGTCTTAGGAACATGCTATAAGCTTAAGAGACTGTTTACGTGGCTTTCAAGAAAACAAATGTATTTGTATAGTATGCTACATACAAATAAATAAGTAGAATACCAGTTGCTGAAGCCTATGACTAGGAGAGTGCTATTGTGCTCATGTCGTGTGGTCTCATCCAGCAGCACTTTCCCTACGTACTTAAAAGAAGTTTCACTGATCAGGAATCATTCCAGTTGCTTAAGTTTGCAAACTAAACATTTCAAAACACTGGCATTTGAATTTAATGAGGGATATGCAGTGTGTCCTATATATTAATCTGATGCTCTCAAATGAAATGAAGGACTTTCAAAAAAAATAAGGGCGCCTTTTGGGGAGGGCAATACAATAATCCTTCCACTTGTGAAGGGCCAAAAACCTCAGAATCAACCAGGAAATGAGAAACTTTGCCAAAGATCGAAAGGCTGTATTCCTGTGCTTTTAAACTACCGTATTTTTCGCTCTATAACACGCACCAGACCATAACACGCACATAGTTTTTAGAGGAGGAAAACAAGAAAAAAAATATTCTAAACGAAACAGTGGATGTATGATTTTTGTGGCTCATGCTGTGGCCACAGACATGTGATCTGACGGTGAGTTTGGGGTCGCCCAATGCAAAAATCCTGAGGATCCATGTGGATCCATTCTTTGTAACCACATTTTTTGCACCACTGTGGCCCCAGGCAACAGTGGGTGCGTGATTTTTTTGGTGCAAGCTGTAGCCATGGACATGCTATGTGATCTGATGGTGAATTTGGGGTGACCCATGTGGATCCGTGCTTTGTAACCATGTTTTAAGTGGGGAGGGAAGGAAAAGCACTCAAGGGACAAGAAGCACGCGTGGGGTGTGTGGAGAAAGGATGCTGCTAATAATGCAGAAGAGGTGTATAAGAGGAGAAGGCTCTTCTCTCCCGCTTTGCTCCTTTAAAGAAAGCAGGCTCTGCTTCTCTCCCTCCTCCCCGGCTTAGCGAGCTGAAAAACTTTGCTGCTATTTAGCGAGCTGAGTGGGGAGGAGAGAGGGACACAGAGCCTGCTTGCTTTAAAGGAGCCAACTGGACACGAGTGTAAGCGGCTCCTCTCCTCTCCTGCTTTGCTCCTTTAAAGCAAGCAGGCTCTCTGTCCCTCTCTCCTCCCCACTCAGCGGCTCTTCTCCCGCTTTGCTGTTTCAAAGCGAGCCACGGAGGAGGGAAGGAAGGGGAACCATGGATCCTCTGCTCACGACTGCAGCAGATCCCCCCCCCCGCCATCTGTAGGCATTCGCTCCATAACACGCACAGACATTTCCCCTTACTTTCTAGGAGGAAAAAAGTGAGTGTTATGGAGCAAAAAATACGGTACTTCATACATGAACTAGAGTTAGTGGGAAGTGAGGCGGCGGGACCAAATTGTTCAAGTTTGCTAGCGGGACCAAATTGTTCAGGTAACCCTGCTTAGAAAGGCGGAGGATGCTCTGTCCTTACTCTTTGTCCTCTTCCCCCTTTTTTTACCAAAAAGGGTGGAAAGAGCATGTAATAATAATAGTAATAATAATAATAATTTATTTGTACCCCGCCCATCTGGCTGGGTTTCCCCAGCCACTCTGGGCGGCTTCCAACAAAGACCAAAAATACACTAAAATGCCCCAAAGGAGATGCCCCAAGGACCTCAGTGGAGCTTCCTTCCTTCCTGATAAGTGTGCATAGGATAGAAGGCTCCCTTGAAGCATTACTTAACTTCCTGCTCAAGTCTGAATAGCAAGCAGTGGGGAGTTTGAGAAAGCAGCCAGGCAACTCCTGACACCAACCCTTCTGGGCACCACCCTTCTTGGGTGCTTTTTCCTGGCTTGGGTATGTTCTTTAACTGCGACACAGCTTGCTTGCCTGAATGGAGAGAACAATGTATGTGTGGAGAAACCAGTGTTTTTTTTAGGGGGGGAATGCAGGGGTACGCATACCCCTAAACATTTTGTGAATCTTCGTCCTTTTGTCCATTTACTGTATTTATTTTTTCCGATTTGAAGTATAAAATGGGATTTTCTTGAGTCAAAATGAGAGTACCCCTAAACATTTTTTTTAAAGAAAAAAAAAGCACTGGGAGAAACCTTTACCATTTGTGTGGCTGGAATTATGTAGGGTACTGGATGAAAGATATAAGGCTGTGTACATACCATACGTTTAAAGTATGCCTCCCCCGCCAAGAATTATGAGAATTGTAGTTTGTTAAGGGTCCTGGGAATTATAGCTGTGCAACAAGTTTCTTACAGTCCAGAATATTCTCTTTTTTTGCGGGGGGGGGGGGGCTGTTCTTTAAATGCATGGTGTTTATGTAGCCGTTGTCATGTATCATACTCACCCTTGATTTGCACTCTGTTTCCCACAAAGGAATACATCTCTCACAGAAACCTCATCCAAATCATGACATGTATAGATGTCCTCTGGGGAACTCTTCCTGCACTACATGCACAGCTGTCAACTTTCAGATTTGAAAATAAGGGATCAGCAGCCTCGAAAATAAGGGATCAGTAGCCTCACCTGTCCCGGGGACAGTCTACGGGATATCTAACAATCCGGGATAGAAGTGGGAAGCAGTGGGAAACGGCACTGGAATAAGGGGGTTTCTTGCAAAAAAAGGGAAGGTTGACAGTTGACAGCTATGCTACATGACCATACAGGCCCAAACATGGGAGGGCTTCATTGTGCCCACTAAAAGCCTCCACCGACCCCTTTTTTCCGCACTGCGTAACATGCGAAAGAGGCCACAAACCACACAAGCAGGCCGTACAATTGATTTTGGGGCAAGTACAGAAACGAAAACTTTGCACCCAGGCAGGTCCTTTCAGAAGCTGTGAATGTGGGGTGAGGGTGAAAACTAGAAGCAGGGCTCACTTTCCCACTGGATGTCCCTTGTGTCCTGCCCATCTGTATTTACTCATGGAAGAAAGGCACTCTGCACTTGATCAGGAGCCACGTTTCCCTTCATCCGCTTTATGAAAAGCAATGGCAGATGCAGGTCCCTTAACACCAACTAAGCCCTGACTCCACCATCATTGCCTTCTGAGTAAATAAGACTTAGCATTACAACCGCAGCTTATTATTTTTTTAGGACCCGTCTTATTTTGTTGCTTTGAACCGTTTTTAAATGTTGTGCTTAAAATATTGCAACCTTCAGGCGAAGAGTGGGTAATTAATAATAATAATAATAATAATAATAATAATAATAATAATAATAATAATAATAGGAAACGAGACCCACTGAACGCAAACGGGTACTTTTCTACGCAAACGTGTGGAGTCCCTGGTGGAAGAAACCGAAAGGCCCTGCTCTTAACAGAGTGCCAACCTACTTCGGCCATTGCCCTTCCGCCACTGGAGCGCTCTTTTCCTACAGGAAATCCCTCTGCCCTCATCCTCCTCCGCGCCTGCGCCTGCGGACGGCGCCGATTGGGCGAGAGAGGCCGTATATAACCGCGGCGCAGGCTCTGCCCGGATCTCTTGTTACGGCCGCCATTTTAATACTCTGCTCGGCTTCGCTCGCTTGTCCCTTCTCTCGTCTTGTCTGTGTGTGTGTCTGTTGTGCGCGCTTCTTCTCGGCCCTTCTCGGCCATGGAGGACAACACCGACTACGGCAGCAGCAACAACAACAACGCGGGCTCCGGCGCCGGCGGGGACGACTTCGCCGAGGGCTCCAAGATCAACGCCAGCAAGAACCAGCAAGATGACGGGTACGAAGGGCAGCCGAGCAGGTGGAGGAAACCAGCCTCGCGGCGTGGCGAGGGGAGGGGGGAGGAAAAGAGCGAGGGCGCCATTTTGTCCTGTAGGAAAAGTAAATGGCGGGAAGGAGGGAGGGGGGGGGACTGAGGCGGCTCGGCCACGTGACTAGGCCGTTCCCACGCGAGCGCCGCCTCCCCGGGCCCCTTTTGTGTGTCCTTCGCTCCGCCCCCCGCCCGCTCGCGCGTTCGGCCTCGGCTTCCAACTGGGCGGAGCCGAGAAGGTGCCCGTTAAGGCGCCGTGACGCAAGCGGCAGCCTATGGGGGAGCGCGGTGGGCGGGATCAAGGAAAGCTGGCGCCACCGCCGCGTGCGCAGTGTGGGAACCGGGGAAGAGTAGTAAGGGGCGCCTGTTTTGCCTGCGGGGAGGTCCCAGGTTCGATCCCCACCGGGGGGCTCAGGAGAGACTTACCTGCTCTGCAGCCCTGGAGAGCCGCTGCCGGCCAGTGTAGGCTTCGTTGTGGGTCAGGGTCTCAAGGCATCTTGCTGGGTTCTGGGCGCACTTTCTCCCTGCCGAGGCTGCGCTCATCACAGGATTGCTACGCTAGTGCATTTTGCTTCACTTACATATATTTCGTTTCTGTCCCACCGTCCCCCGCCTTGTAAGGCGCTCGTGGTCCCCTTTACCCTTCCATTAAGTTTAATCGCCACAACAACAACCCTGTGAGGTAGGTTAGGGTGAGAGAGGAAGTTGCCGAGGGGGGATTGGAACCCTCCCAGGCCCCGGTCCTGTGTTTCTCAAACTTGGGTCTCTGGATGTTGTTGAACTACAACTCCCATTGTCCCTAGCTAGCAGGACCAATGGTCAGGGATGGTGGGTCTTCCAGCTGTTGTTGGACTATAACTCCCAAGTTGCAGAAACATTGCCCTACTCCCAACAATCATAACTGCTGCACTTTGCCTGGCAACAAATAATAAATTATTATTATTATCATGCAACATCACTCTTGGATGTAGTTGTCTTCTTTGGTGATCACTCGTAACCGAGTAAGATTGTTTTACATGAATATGGTCTTAACGGTGTGACTGTGGAGGCCAATTCTGGATCCATACATCCTTCCACAGTGGAGTCAGAGGTTTCAGGTGGTAGTTGATCACAGTAAGGATTTGCCAAACTGCGCCTTTCTCTTAGCACATTTCTCCTTTTCTGAGTTCTGCTTCTTCAAAGGCCATGATGCCTTTGGTAAAGGCTGTTGTCCAGTAGGAGCGCTCACAGGCCAGTGATTCTCAGTTGTTGGTGTTTATACTACATTTTTAAAGATTTGCCTTGAGAATGTCTTTAAACCTCTTTTGTTGTACCAACCTTCTGATGATGCTGGATTGCAATTCCCACTATTCCTGGGTGTTGGCCATGCAGGGCCACATAGTTCTCTAAGGCCTTATCCCAGTCACCTACAACATGAAATCCCCATTGACCTACCTTTCAGGGCTGTTAAGACTGAGAGCATGGTTAGTTATCTGCACTTTCATGTTATCCTGCATTTCGAGTTTTCTTGAAATGTATCATCGTTGCAAGACTATTCAAAGCTGATAGTTGTCCTTACTTACTATGCAAGTTTCCTGCTTCCAGGGAAGGATGTCTAATGTCATTCTTTCTGTCCTGATTCCATTCTAAGCTCAAGATAGGATGAGCAGTTAATCAAACATGTACCTTTCATTCCTGTTGCAAAGTCTTAAATCAGGATAGATTGTGTTTGCCTGCAAATAACATCCAATCCATATACTTTTACTTGGAAGTAAGTCCCATTTAAACAAAATAAACTTCACACTAAGCATGGCTAATACTTTCTTTGCGTGAATGAAAGTGTAATAGAGTTTCTATAGGCATGTATTTTAAACCATATATACATTTACTGTTGTGTAGAGGCATTAGAACTTACAAGAGTTGTCATAATCTCAGAATAGACACAGAATGTGTTCCGCTTCATGAAAATGTTAACCTATACTTGGCTACTCTTGTATTTGGGCTTTTTGAGATTAAAATGCTTTCTCCCCCAAATAATGGAAAATAAAGATAACATTGTAGATCAGCATTGAGAACTTTATGCCCAGCTATTCCCATGGTAGGGATAAGAGATAGGACTTTAATATATAAAAATGCAAGGACCTTTACAGTCACCTTTGCTTACAGTTTGAACCACATATGCAGGACAAATCAGTAGAGCAGTGTTCTGAAGGATCCCCTTTACACCAAAAATGAGGTTTTGGATTTTTCTTACTAACTTGTGACTGTACATCATTTGACATGTTTTAGTTTTTCTAATTTATGTGGAATACAATAGAGACATGGTAAATGAGTTGGGGCAATCAAGCATAGTTGTCTATCTCGCTTAATAATTTTGTTCTGTATTGGTTAGTGTAATTGCCTTACTTTAAATTTATTAGCTACCTTGCACATGGAAAGTCAAAACATACATTAAATCTATAATGTTTTGGGAAGGTATAATTTAATCAAATCTCTGTCCTTTCATTGCAGTAAAATGTTCATTGGAGGCCTAAGCTGGGATACGAGCAAAAAAGATTTGACGGAGTATTTGTCTCGCTTTGGAGAAGTGGTGGACTGCACAATTAAAACAGATCCTGTCACAGGGAGGTCTAGAGGCTTTGGCTTTGTGCTTTTCAAAGATGCTGCCAGTGTTGAGAAGGTATGTAAGTCTTGGTGTTAAATGGCCATAAGTAGCATCTCTGAATACTTATGAAATATTTTCATTTTCTGAGTCTGAATTTGAACTCGTGTATTTTTAGGTTTTGGAACTGAAGGAACACAAATTGGATGGCAAGTTAATAGATCCCAAAAGGGCAAAAGCTTTAAAGGGGAAAGAGCCACCCAAAAAAGTGTTTGTTGGTGGACTGAGTCCAGATACATCTGAAGAGCAAATAAAGGAATATTTTGGTGGCTTTGGAGAGGTATAATCTTTGTTGTTGTCTTTGTCTAGCATTTTTTGTGCCTACAGTTGAGGGGTATTTTGTGGCATACTTACTGGTAAAACATTGCTTGTTCTAAATTGTACAAGAAGCCTGCAACTTGTGCACATTTAACTTGTATGCATTCAGCTTTACATGCTTGGCCAAATTTAAAAAGGGTTGGGCACGCAGTAAAAAGAACGTGGCAATCTCATCCACCATTGCACCCAGTGTGTTTTGACTGTAATTTTGGCTTTAGGCACGATCCCCAAAAGTTGTGGGCTTACTGTAATGTAGTAGTTTGAATGACACTGTCTGCATTTGCATACAACAGTAAGCTAGACCTTCTGAGTGAGCAGTGTTTCCTGGTCACTCCTTTATTTTGATCCTCTGGCACAATCAGGATTAATGTAGGAGGGAGCTTTGACATCTCATTATGTCCAAGTTAGGGATCAGAGTTTGCTGCAAGAAGCTATGATCAGTAAAGCTGATTCAAAATAGGCCAGAAAGTCTGGCTTATTATGTGCAGATATGACCTTTGAGTAGCTTCATAGCTTTACTCTTGGGGTCGTTGACTTTGAGAGCTTACAGTGGGAATAAATGGGAACAATTTGAGAGTTGCGTTTACAATGGAAGTAGGGGCATGGGTTCGGATTTTTACACTATTCAGTTAAGACTTCTTGCAAGCTGCCTAAAATATTAATTATTGGTCGATGCACTGTAATGCATCTGGTGCTTAAGAGTAACATAAGGAAAAGATGATCCTTGTCTCAAAGAATTTGTAGTCTAAATTGCATCAATGAGGTAAAAGTAAGAGGGGTGAAGGAAGGACTTAAGAGGGTAACAAGAAGAATGAGGGAAGAGCATTGGATGAATGTGAGTAAATGTAGCTTGAGTTCGATCAGAGTCCAGGGGAAGGATTTGAGAGCATGTAGAAGTTAGAGATTTAGTTTTAGGCATGAGGGATTGCAAAAAATGGGATGATAGAGGTTGGAAGCTGGAAGAGTGAAGGTATATACACATTGCAAAATAGGGCCAAGAGGATGAAGGAAGGCTGTGTTGGCTGGGACTGATGGGAGTTGTAGATCAAAACACATGGAGAGCACTAGTTTGGTGAAAGCTGACATTGGGTTAGGTTTTACAGCTTTTAACTGTGATTTTCAGATAGAAAATATTGAGCTTCCCATGGACACGAAGACAAATGAAAGAAGGGGTTTCTGTTTCATCACATACTCAGATGAAGAACCGGTAAAGAAATTGTTGGAAAGCAGATACCATCAAATTGGTTCTGGAAAGGTATTGCTTTGTGTTTGTCACTTGCATCTTCTCTTGCATGCAAGAGCGATGATAGTTCAGAATGTTAAGTCCTTCGTTTATGTAGTATTACAGTTCTGCACTTTTGTTTTCATCTAGTGTGAGATAAAAGTAGCACAGCCCAAAGATGTATATAGGCAGCAACAGCAGCAACAGAAGGGAGGCAGAGGCGCTTCATCTGGTGGGCGTGGTGGTTCCAGAGGACGTGGCAGGGGTGAGTGTGCTTTAAATCTTAACTGCTGAAATGTGTCTCCAGAAACCATCTGAATCAGGAATTGCAACCTGAGGGGGTGTTCTTGGAGTGAAACTACATTGTAAGACTGAGGGGAGAGATGGTTCTACCTTTTTTTAATTTGGGAGCCTTTGTAGCTGAATATTAGAGTAAAAATGTTTTAAATACAGTGGCTTTTAATTTTTCTCTAATATAAAATAAAAAGCAGTTCTAAAGATTTCATGTCATAATCACTTTATTTTAGGTCAAGGTCAAAGCTGGAACCAAGGGTATAACAACTATTATGATCAAGGATATGGAAGTTACAACAGTCCTTACAGCGATCAGAGTTACAGCAGCTATGGTGGATATGATTATTCTGGGTACAACTACCCAAGTTATGGCTATGGACAGGGATATGCTGACTACAGTGGTAAGCCTCTTTTCTTTCAACATTGCCTCTAGTTCATACTATAGATTTTGGGTAGTTTTATGGTCTTTCTCATCCTGGCATCTATGGGGCAGGTATTTCGTATTTCTTTATGGATTTTTAGTTGTGGGAGTTTCTAAGAGTTGTGGGAGTATTGAAACTGATAGAGGTTTGTGTAATTATCTGTAACGATTCCGATAATAGTTTGGTACAGCATCTTTTGCGTATCCTGTGGTTTTGAGATGGACTTTGAAGCTGCAATTTCTCTCCTGAACAGGACAGCAAAGCACTTACGGAAAGGCATCCCGAGGTGGCGGTAATCACCAAAACAACTACCAGCCATACTAAAGGAAAACCTGGAAAGAAACAGGTGTGTATTGAGTGAAAGTGTCACCACCCATATGTCTAATCTAATTTAAAGATCAATAGACAAACAAGTATAAGCCACTTTTCTTGGATAGCCTTTTTCTAAAAAAAACTTTTTTAAAAAACGTGTTTTGAAATGTGTTTTTAAAACTTCTTTACTTTTAAGTGTCTATAGATCTTTAACTCTGTAAAAGGTGGTTCATCGTCCTTGGTACTTCAGAGAAACATAAGAGTTTTTCTGCTTACATTGTGTGCCAGGTGGTGTAGAGGAATAATTAAACTTAATAGAAGTGTTAACCAACAGGTAAAGTACTGAAATGGGTACAACTTAAGCAAAACAAGATTGTTGTCTTCTAACTCTGACATTATACCTTGTTTGTACCCGCCAGCGGGAACTTCATTGCAGGCCGTGTGTCACCCTGACCACGTCTATCTCTGGGGGTCGCACGTTGCAGGCAGAGCGCAAGGCATACACCAGAAAACGCTGTCCTGTGGTATGGTCTCTTCCAACTTCATGTACCAGCGTAAAGATTAAAGTGGAAAACTTCAGACTTTGGCTTCTTTTTAAAAATCTTCTTTGAAGATTTAAGTGTCTTAACTTAAAATGGTTTTTTACAGGAGTTAAAGTGCATAAATGCCTTTACAGCTTAATCATTTTTGGTCTTCTGTTTAGTGTTGTATATCAATTGTGGAACCTCGTTTTAAGTGTTCGTTCTTTAAGATTTAATGCTTGCTTTTTTCTTTTATAGCTATTAGTGAATTCTACAAACCTAAGCGAACTTTTAAATCTGGAAACATTAAAGATCATATGCAGATGGCAGTTTCTATTTAATCACTTGGCTAACAATAATTTTCCTTGTATTGCCACTTTCTCTTTCCCGCTAGCAGTTGAAGCCGTGAAAGGCTCTTCTACAGCTTGGTTTCTAGTAAACCAAGAACTTCCTTGCTGAGTTTCTACAGTTCTTTGACATAGCTCCATCATTTGAGCTGAACTGGGACGCCTGGGCATGTAAAGTGCAATTGGGTCATCAGAAATATTTCATGTTGACAGAGATGCATATGATCTTTAACAGTGAAGCGAGGAATAAATAGAGGACTTAAAGCAGTTCATGAAAATGGACCTTTTAAAAACGATTGTAAATGTTGCACTAGTCTCATAATGTTTTTTGTCTTGGTTGTAGGTAGATTCTACAGCAAAGCCATCTTGCAGAACATCAGGACTGACTGGAGGGTGGTCTTCGTGACATGAGAGATTATTTTGTAAAAGACTTTTAGTGTATGACACAACAGTGTCCAACTGTACATAGCGGCCGAATAGTTTTCTTTATGGTTTTTACTTTTTGTCCTTTTGTCATCTGTGTTATGATGCCAATGTGGTTCTTGTGTTTATACAATTTTTATTTGTATTTCTTTGTTGAATGACTCAAATAAAAATGCTTATCTTCTGTGAGTGCTGTCTTCAGCATTTTGAGAATACCACGGTGGTTGTATCAGGCTCAAGAATACCATTAGGTACTTGTGGGCAATATTGCAACATGTTAAACCCACACAGTGTGTGCTAGAGAAATGCAAGGGTTTGTGAGTCTCAACTGTATTCCATGCTGTACTGCAACATGATTCTATCACCGACGTTTTCATTTAAAAAATGAAGAGACCATTGATTATAGAAGCAAGTGTGATCTTTTATGTTGATATATAGTCCCTAATCTATGTATGATGCAGCTGCTTGGAGGAAAGTCATCTTTTTTCTTTGAAAAACACTGAACAGAGACTGAAACATACCCTAGGTTTACTGAAAATGGTTGGCTGGTCGTTTGGGTGTTTTTTTAAAAAAAACATTTGCATTGTAATTAAGTTGTGCAACTAAGGTGTTTTTACTACTAAGGAAGACAAAATGCTGTTTCATTAAAATACAACAAACTGATCTAATCAAAAGTTTTAAGTACTAGGAGGGATGTTTGTCCATTGCTCATGCTTTGACACCGACTTGGCAGTTGCAGCCAATACAGTCTAGTCTGCTGCTGATAAACACAATGGGATGATGCAGTGTGTCTACTTAGCCTTAGTTATGATAATGACAATCACTGGCATAAACACTAGGGCTTTCAAATGGAATCTAAGAACTTTGTCTGATCTTTGAAAAACTAAAGGTATGAATAGTGTTTGGTCTCTCCATCCCCCTGAGCTTTGTTTTCTTGTAAACGAGTAGGCTGTGTCTAAGCAGTCTTCAGATTGCTACAGCCCAGTGACCTTAACAGTAAAAGGAATCTAAGAAATGGAAACGAGCGCTAGTCAGCAGGAAAAGCAAACCCTATGAAAATCAGTGCCTGGGGAGTTTACTCCATGAGTACTTGCCCTTTCATTACTGTTCCCTTATCTAGTATTATATGGTATTTGTGGATGTGGCTTTTTCAGTGCTGCATTCTTTCTATATAAAAGAATATATTAAAGAATAATAAAAACGATAGTCTGGGTTTTATGAGGCAAGAGGCTCTTTTTCTCATTGAGACCAATCAAACTGTCAAGTGATCTCGCCTTACCCTAATGTTGAGTGGTCACCAAAAAGGACCTCTGACCATGATAGTAATTGAGCAGTTTATATAATGGTGCACATAGTTTCAATGTCAGTATGCAATACAGTACATGTAATCTGAGAGGGAATCCTACTTCCCCATTAAAAAAAACTTTCCCCTGGGTCCTGCTCATCCTTAGAAGTTGCCACCAGTTCTTTCAACAGAGCCAGCATGGTGTAGTGGTTAAGAGCGATATGGTGAACTGGATTCGCTTCCCCGCTCCTCCACATGCAGCTGCTGGGTGACCTTGGGCTAGTCACACTTCTCTGAAATCTCAGCATCACTCACCTCAGTGTTGTGGGGGAGGAAGGGAAAGGAGATTGTTACCCGCTTTGAGACTTCTTAAGGGGAGTGAAAGGTGTGATATCAAGTCCAAACTCTCTTTCAAAACTACAGTAAGTCTCAGGTCCTAGGAAGGTAAGGAAGCTGCCATATGCCCTAGTCAGACCACCTGGCTATTCAGTAATATATTTCCTATGCTGATTTGCCTCTATCTGGAAATGCCAGAGTTTTATCAAATTTCTAAACCATACAAAGATCACAGAGCAGGTTACAATATACTGTAAAACAAAAATAGCATAGTAAAAACCATTTGCCCCCCCCCCGAGTTTAAAAGGCTATGCAGTCGTACCTTGGCTGTCAAATGGAATCTGTTTGGGAAGTCTGTTCAACTTCTGAAAATGTTTGACAACCAAGGCACAGCTTCCGATTGGCTACAGGAGCGTGTTCGGGAGCCAAAACGTTCGAGTCGCAAGGTGTTCGGGATCCAAGGTACAACTAGATTGTTTAATTAGCCTAAGGCCTGGGAAAAGAACCATTTATTTGCCTAGTGTACAAGGATATTTAATGAGAGCCCCTGGACATCAGGAAGAGAGTTTGCCCTTTAACATGAGACTGAGGCAAAGCATTCTCTCACTGACAGACTAGCATGTTCCCCTTCATAAACTAAGGGTCTTGTATATTTTAAAGACAACTAGTTTAGAACTCTAGTTTCATAGAATGCAGTCTTTCAGATTCAATAAGTCAGCCAGTAGGCAGGTGTGTATAATACTGGGAGGGAATTGTAAGCAGTTCAGAAAGAAATGAAATGCAGAAAAGAACAGTGATAACTACTAATTAAGACTAACGGTTCACAAGAAGCTGTTATTGATAAATCCTGGCAGCGTTACTAAAAACTTGCGAGCCAACCCGAAAGTGACAGCACTGAACCTCTTGATGAATTTAATTCATGTTAACGGTCTCCTCTTGAAGCTCACTTGTTCCAGTATGGCAATCTGCTCAGTGCCACCTGTGAAAATCCTGTATTTAAAAAATGCTGTTTGTACTATATTACTTTTATGTAGCGCTTTACTGACATCTATTATCCCTAAAAGAACCATGCAGATAAATCAGTATGAAGCCCCATTGATGATGGAAGATTGGCTTGGGTGGGGAGCGAAGTTTAAGAGCGCCCAGCAAATAGTAGTGTGCCTGTTCTGCATGTGAGCACAATGCCCCACATTCAGTATCTCCAGCATCTCTAGGCCAGACTGCGAATATACTGAGTCAAAAGAGAGCTGACAGTATTGTTTTACACACTATAATCCAGGCTGCTATGCATTTTTGGAGGTTCTTAGTACAATATTGTCTGTCGTTTAATTTTCAAATGTGTAATTGCTTTCAGATTTGCAGAGGGGTGGTCGTTTCAGTCTTTAGAGCAAAAACGAAGGGCCTCGTGGCGCCTTAAAAGAGGTTTATTATGGCACGGGCTTTGGTGAACCACAGTCCGCTTTATCAGGTGGATGAAGGTGATGCTTTTTGTTTTTTTAAAAAGATGGTATTTTGATAAATAAAAGTGGGTACTGGGCACGTCTCACAAACCCATCTCGTGTCTTTCTCGCATCTCATACAGCACTGCACAAAGCGTTTCTCATCGCTGAACGTGTTATGGACGCGCGTGGGATTGTTCACAGGATCGTTCGCCTGTTAAATGCGGGCGGAAATTTGCAAACGCAATAAATGCAATAGCAAACGGTTCTGGTCGTGCAGGCAGTGCAAGATCCGGCGTGTTCACAATGCAGGACAGCTTTTTTTAAAAAGTACTTTTAATTAATTTTTCATTAGTAACAGGCCACGTTAATACAATACCAAATCATAACACAATCAAAAGAGCCAATTATTCAGTTCCGAATTAAACATTTTTGGATGACTTCCCGTGTTCTGATTATCAGGAGTTGATGTGATGCCTTGGTCCTGCTCCAATCCTCTTAATCAGTCCAAATACAATAGTTCCGGTCTTAATCCTTTACTTTAACAGCCACCGGTCTAATCCAGGACACCCTTGAGCCGCCGCCACCGCCTCCTGCCCTTCCCTCTCCTCCTGCGAGGGAGTCGCGCGGCCCTTTCTTCCCTCCCGCGTTCCGGAGAGACCCGCTCCCTTTGGCTGAGACCCTCGCGGGATCTCCGGCTCCGAGACCTCCTCTTTCACGGAATGGCGGCGCTTCTGTGACAGGAATAAAGGGAGTCCGAGTGGCGCTCCGAGTTCTTAGTTCTGTGGAATAAACCTCCTACATCCGGGGTTTGTGTTGTGAGGCCTGTGATGGCGGCCTTCCTATTGTCTGCTGCTCCCTTATTACTGTATTCACTCCCCGCCCTTCAGTTTTAATTAATTAATTTATTTTATTTTATTTCAGTTTTATTTTATTTCAGTTTTGTAATGTCTTGTTATAACTGATGCGGACCTGCGTTTTTTTTTGTTTTTTAAACTGCCCTGGGATCAAATGAGGGAAGCTGAGGTAGTCGTAACGAATAATAAATAAACGCAGTAACAACAAACAACACGACCGAAGGGGCTGACTAGACTAGCGGAATAGAAAAGACGCCACGCCGCCACCGACGGCCGCTCTAGCTCCTCCGTTCGCCCGCGTCTCTATGGTTTCCTCAGCATAAACGACCTCAAGGCGAGGGAATGCGCGCGCACGGCGTGAGGGAGGGAGGGAGGAGAGAAAGAAAACTGGGGCGTCGGTCACGTGGCCGCGCCGCCGCATTCCTTCCGTCGGCCATTTTAGGTTGGTAACCATCGAGGCGGCGCCATTAAAGTGCGAGAAAGGAGGGAAACGCCAGCAGCCCGCGCTTGGCACGTCGTCGTCGCCGCTGCCGACGCCGTCGCGGTTTTCGTCGCGCTCGGGCAGCGCAGCCCCTACTGACTCCTCTCCACCCCCTCCCCGCGCCTCGCAGGATCCCGCCTTCTTCTCCCTCCCCCCCTAAACCTTCGGCGACCCTCCTCTCTCCCTTTTCCTGCGAGAGCAGCCGGCCGAGACACCATGTCGGAGCAGCCGTTCGCCGGAGATGCCGCTGCCGCGGAGGCTTCGGAGCAGGCCGAGCAGCTTGAAGGGGCCTCGGGCAACGGAGGAGGCGGCGGCGGCGGCACAGGAGAATCGGAGGGAGCGAAAATCGACGCGAGCAAGAACGAGGAGGATGAAGGGTAGGCGAGCGGGTGGAGGAGGAGAACGACGGTGGGCCTCATCCCGCCTCGCGTTGACCCGCCTGCTTACTCCCGAGTCGGGAGAAACGTAACCGGCGGCGTTATTTCCTAGGGAAACCTTTTCCGCTCCCCAAAATTGGTTCTGCTGCCCCCTCAGTGGTGCTTCGCTCCGCATCTCCCCCGCTTCCCCTCCCCCTCCCCGGGTAGTGTTAGGATGGAGATGTGCGAGTCCCCCGGGGAGGAAGGAAACGGGGGTCGTGGACGCGCATCTCGCCCCCAATTTTTTATATTGGTTTTTACAACATTATAAAGAAACAAACATATAAGACAAGCAAACATAAATCATAGCCTTATTAAAAATTACTCTTATTAACATTGTTAAGTGACTTCTTCGCTTCACTGTTTTCAGTTAATTTAACTTAACATATCTAACTAAGTAATCATTAAATTTTGTCCATTCTTCCTGATCTGGTGCTTTTATCTGATGGCTTCCAAGTCTAAGCGGGGGAGCGGCGCTCCTGCGCCTCGGGCGACTTCCGAGGAGCAGCTGCCTGTTGCAAGAGCGATCTCTTCGCCTTACTTTGCTTCGCATACGGGGGGTGGGGGTGGGTTGTGCGTGTGTGTTTCTGGTTTTATGGCCCTCGAGACCTTGCCCGTAGGGTCTGCGTTAGCGAACCCCGCGTGGCTTCTTTTTTATATATATATAAAGAAAGAATGGCCCCCGTTTGCTTCGGCAGCCCTGCCGACTTTGTAAGGGAGAAGAGTTGGAAGCCACCCTCGGGTTGCAGCGGAGCAAAATGCATCTAATGCAGAGGGGGTTGCATGGTGCGAAAGTGGGTGCTCCGGTGTGCATAGTCTGGGCGCTATAAACATGCACTAAAACTGCAGTGTAGAAGTGGCTGTCAAATGCAGACGATGCCTTGTAGTCTTTATGAATGAGCCCTGCTCATTTTGTTTTTTTTGTTTTAGCCCGGGATGCATGAAAACAAAAGAGTTGTATCGCTGAGAGTAGACAGTCACAAGGCTCATTGTTTTCGCTGCAGATGGACTTGCGCTGCTACCTCGCTAGAAATGACGCGAGTGGAGCCCATTCTGTGCAAATTTTCAGTTGTGTATTGTGCAAAAGACAGTCATATAAGCTCATGCAAGAGCTTGATGGTACACATTCTTGTAGCTCTCAAAACGAATGTGAAGCTTTCCACTGAGCCCTCTTTTGTCTGGTCATGAAACCTACTTTTTACTTGGTGGCCCCATGGCATTGTCTTTATCTGTGTCTTGTGTTAGTGGCTGCAGAGATATGTGGAAATCCTGGGTGAAAAGCTCATCCCCACTGTTTATAATGAGGGTATCCACTATCTGGCCGAAGGTTGCATTGTCTTTCAGTGGATTAGGTTGGTCACCTAAGCAGCTTTCTTACTCTGATACTTTTACAGTGTGGAAAGGATAACACTATGTTCCCTCAACTAATGTATATTGCATGTCTTATGTAATGCATGGGAGAAAATGTTAACAGGATAGCTGAGCAGTATCCTTTTGTAGCATATACATAAGTAATTTGCTCTGGTGATAGCCATTCATTCATTTGTACCTCCAAGCCTAGAGTTTTGTAATGTGGTTTACCAGGGGATGACTTTAAAGGGTTCCATTTATTAGCTTGTAAAATAAGAAGCAAAAGGTAGCCATGTTCCCACATATGGGGGAAGAAACCTCTAAAATCCGCAGTTGGACAATATTTTTATTAGGACTAGCTAAAATGTAACAAAAATGTGACAAGCTTTTTTGAGTTCTGGATAACTATAGCAAAACAACAACATCATAATAAAACCACAACTTAAGAGACAACAATATATATATATATATATATATATATATATATATATCACAGAACTAAGCAGCTGCCAAATACATACTTTAAAGTGACCAACTGTAAAGCCAGATCTTTAAACCTGGGACAGAAGAAAAGCCTTAGCCAGATGCTGAAAAGACAGCAAGTTGGGTGCCAGGTTGCCTCCCTAGGGAAATTATTCCATAGTGTTGGGCTCAAAAATACTGCAGCTCTCCTGGCTGGGCTATGTTATTGAGATAGTGCTAGTTAAGGCATAATAAGTGACCTAAATCACTGGGACTCAGCATGATGGTCTCTGCTGCTATTTTATGTGATGATACTAAGTTCAAATATGAGCATGCATTTGCTATTAGCATTAAGCCTGGGCTGTTGAAGAGTGCATAGACTGTCCCTCAACTGTGGAGCACTCTTGCCTTTGAAACTAAGCAAATGATGGTTCCTGGTTTATACAATACTGAATGAGTGCCACTGAGAACCTTAATAATAATTAATAATAATAATTTTATTATTTATATGCTGCCACTCTGGAAGGCTTACAACCTATCTAAAACCATAATAAAAACGTCAGTCCTTAAAAACTTCCCTAAACAGGACTGCCTTCAGATGTCTTCTAAAAGTCAGGTAGTTGTTAACCTTGACATCTGAAGGGAGGGCATTCCACAGGGAGGGGGCCACTACCGAGAAGGCCCTCTGCTTGGTTCCCTGTAACTTTACTTCTCGTAGTGAGGGAACCAGCAGAAGACCCTCTGAGGAGAACCTCAGTGCCCAAGCTGAGCGATGGGAGTGGAGCTGCATGGTTAACCACTTGTGTTAAAGCTGTGTTCACATAGGTTGAACCAATTCCTTTCTGGGTAGCTGTTTTACTGCCATAATATATAAAGCAGGCTGTAGCTGACTTTTGAGCATCTGTACATGTGAGTAGTTTTTTAAAAAATGGGCTTTGCTCGTGGTCTTTGGAAATAATTGTAACCCCATATTTATGCCTCTTGCCTTCTTTGGTCCTAAAATGCTGTCTTGGCATGACTTAATTAGCAGGAATAATTTATTCCTATACTTGTGAAATCTTTTCATTTCTGGCCTTGCCTAATACAGTAGTAAAGAATGTACTAATGTCTACAAGATGCTAGTAATCTTGTTTTCTGTTTGATAAGGATAGCAGATGTGCAGCTGGATAGCAGTTTCATTTTGTACTGAAGTGCTCTGAATCTGTGAAACTCATTTATGCTCTAAACCTGAAATGGGTTAACAGTCAGAACTTCCAAAAGGGAGCTCCGAAAATTTTAATACTTTTAAAGATGCTCAGTGTTATTCATTAGACTAGTGTTTCTCAAACTTAGGTCCCCAGCTGTTGTTGGACTACAACTCACCATCCCTGACCACTGGTCCTGCTAACTAGGAATGATGGGAGTTGTAGTCCAGTATAAGCTGGGCACCCAAGTTTGAGAAACACTGCATTAGGCATTCCGTTGTCTACTAGATTACAATTATTGGACTTCTTGCATGGAAACTGTAACAGTAAAACCTGTAGGAGTTTGCATTCCAAGTGTGGTTCTCTAATGCACCAATATCTTCAGTAAGAAGGGAGGCCTGCACCACAATATTATCAGTAAAGGCAGCTGTTCAAATAGTACATTTGAGTTGTATCTTCCACTTGGAGTGCTCAGAGCACCATAGAACAAACCAAACTTGGTATGTTCTTAATAACCATGTGCAGGTGACAAGACAGGGAAGACCTTGACAGTTCAGTGGTGAAGTTCAGTGTATCACAAATTACTGAGCATGAAGAGCGCAGTACAAAGGTTGTATACTAGCAGCCTCTGTCAAATTATTTGCAAGATTGTAACAAACATATGCCAAGTTAGTTTTTTTAATACAATCATTAAAAAGAGATTTTTTTGGGGGGGGCTGGTAACTTTGTATTCCACATTCACTTACATACCTGTCTTCAAATTTATTTATTTTTGCGTGAGCTTATCTTGAAAATAGCTTCAGGATTTCTCTTACTGCTCTTAATTAGTGCTCAGCCTTCTGGGTGGTTCTTTTTATGTGAAAGTTGCAGCTCAAAGATGGGATGTTACTTCTAGCAGCAGCCCATATTGCATCACATGGTGTTTCAGGCACAGCTGCAGTTATAAGGTGCAGCCTTAAGATAAGGAAATCCCTGACTGAATGCTAGGTGGTGAAGGGACAGCCTCCTGAACAAAGTTAGTACGTGCCTTTTTCCGGTACAGTTACAACACTGGGAGTTGGTCAGTGGGCTGTTTCCACCCCTTTCCCTGTTTTAATCTCAAAACAATTTAGGCTAACCCTTCCCCCAAGCTCTGGCTTACTTAACTATTATTCACTGTTCATTAACTCTGTCAAGCACTTTTCTGTGGGGATTGGTGGACATGTCTCAACCTCTTTGCTTGGAAAAGTAGCTCCTGGGTTACATACTTGATTTGGGAGAGGTCTGTCATCATTGATAGCAGTGCTGTCTTGTGTGAAAATCATTGTAATCACAAAACTAGTTCATATAGGACTTCTGCAGCTTTGACTGTCATACTTTTTTTTTGGTCTTGGAGCCTGCTACAATAATCAACCTGACTAGTTTGTGCACTTCATTGCTTTTATACCATACAAACATTCATGGGGTTGGATTCAGGCTTCCCATTAGTGGAAGGGTTGGGGTTAACTTTACTAATTCCTCCTTTCCTTTCTGCAGTTCCCACGCCCTTCCCCTGAGATCTGTTCCAGAGAGAGGGAGCTCTGGAATAGCATTGAATGTTGCTCTGGAGGCTTAAGAGGGAATTGGTGAAACTTTCCTCCCTCCTTTCCCTTCCTCAAGCAAGAGCATCCACTGCAATCCAATGGGTTGCAGAAGGGCCTTGATCCAGTTCATTGAAGTATATTCACTCACAAATTAGCAGAACTGGAACTAACACATCATTAGGATTCTTGATGCTTAGTGTAAAGCTTTTATTGTTGACGTTCTGCATTTTAGGCAACTGGTTTGTATTTGCACTAGCCTGTAAGAAACCCAAACCGTTCACAACAGAACAATAGAATCAGCCAGCTTTGGATGTGGAATTTAAATAGCACCAGCCAGTTTATGTGGTTACTTCCATGCCAAGATGGCAGCGCTATGTGTTTAAGTAATGTTCTAGCTGTTAGAAGTATGTTGGGCTGCTGAGGTGGGTGTTACCTTGGGATATGCTGGGGTGGTAAAGGGGTGTAGGGTTTTGCTTTTACCACAGCATTCTTGTTGCAATTCTGATTTGTTTCAGTAGTGTATTCATTATAAAAGGGGTGTGTAGCCCTTTTTCAGATGGCTTGCCAGTTGTCCCTCAGACTGCTTGTTTTGGCAGATACCTAGGTCTATGGGTGTGGGGCGGGAGAGAACGACAGGCATTGTTTTTGGGTGGGTTATCTAATGGCTATTCATATTGCTCTGCTTACTGTTCTAGCAAAGCCCACTAAAGTCTGGACGTCTGAACATTTGTTTCCTTCTGCAGGAAAATGTTTATCGGTGGCCTCAGCTGGGATACCACAAAGAAGGATCTTAAGGATTACTTCACGAAATTTGGTGAAGTTGTAGACTGCACCCTGAAGTTAGACCCAATTACAGGGCGGTCAAGAGGCTTTGGCTTTGTGCTGTTCAAGGAAGCTGAGAGCGTAGACAAGGTATGTGTTCAAGACGCTTTGTCATTGTTGCAGGAATTCAGAAAAGGTCTTTGCTAGTTCTTGCTGAGTATCCATGGAAATATAGTTTAAGATGCCATGTTTTTTATGTTTTATTTTTTTACAGGTCATGGATCAGAAAGAACACAAGCTGAATGGAAAAGTGATTGATCCCAAAAGAGCAAAAGCAATGAAAACAAAAGAGCCAGTTAAAAAGATTTTTGTTGGTGGGCTATCTCCAGATACGCCCGAGGAAAAAATAAGGGAATACTTTGGAGGTTTTGGCGAGGTAAGCCACCTGCCCTGTCTGTTTATATTGAGTTAGTTTGGTAATTCCCCTACCTCCAGAACTGCTCAGAGTGGCTGATAGAATCTCCTGAGCAACTTTAGGGTATGTATAGCAGTGGGGAAGGGAAATAGACACTGTTAGATACCACTCCTACTTATTCACGACTTCCCCCAAAATATTTTTTGGAAAACAGTTTACTGACAAAAATGGGGGGGGGACTTTTTGGGGGGGGAGGGCATCGCTGTAGGGCTAGTTTGACCCCCCTGTTCAAATGCAACCGTTGGGAATAATGAAACTCATGACAGTGGGTGCACCTAGGAGATCTCTGCTTGGTATTCCTTACAGAGGCAGCTCTGAGAAAAGGTTCAGCTACCCAATAAGAAAGCTGTCCCTTCGTGGTACTTTTAATCTCTTGTTTGCATGTAATTTTTGCTATGCTGCTATACTTTTTGGTGCTTTGTTTTCTCCACATTCTTACTACCAGTTTCTATCCTGGCCTCAGTTTGAGGACATATAGTTCATCCCTAAGAACTATCCTAAAGCAGGTGCTTATTGGCTCCTATTGTCTTCCCCCTACAAATCAGTTTAAAAGCTGTGTTGTGATGTTCTGGATGTTACAGTTGTACTGGGGCTAATTTGTTTCCAGAGCAGTAGAGTACTGCCAGCTTCACTGAAATCAATGGGAGGCTTGCCCTGAGTTCAGCAGGATGTGGAGTGCACTGTTTATTACTGTTTCAGAACAAACCATAGCCTAATTGACTCAGCCAATAAAAGTTCAAATTAAATATTAGAGTAGTAATATACTTAAGACAAACTGGTTGAAATTTTGCAGTTGTAGGCCAGTTTCTTTTGAGAGCCTGAGATTTGATATGTATTCAGAATTCTACTGAAGTATGTTATACTGCAGGCATTTTTCTGTAATGGTTAAATTGGCTCTGAACAATTTAATGCTTCTGCAATTAGCATAGTTTTCTTTCAGTAATTTAGTAATTCATGGTGGGGCAGGGTTACCTCTGGGCACTTTACTGGATGCAGAGGCTTATTTCAAACATGGCAGCAAACCACGAGCAAGGAAGCTTACTGTGACTTAGTGTGATGTGTGAATGGACAAATCATAGTCATACACTCTGAAGGCCATTTTGCCCAGAGACTTGGGTCTGGAGCAGGAAAACGGCTGTAAATAATGGCTTCCTTGCACTTCAGTTCAGACTATAGTTTGGTTTCTAATTTACAGTTCATACAATCATTGATGGTCATGTTTGAATTTCAGCTGACTACTTGCATCCTGACTACTTCCATCCTCTATTGTTTTTATTTAATATGAACTTTGAAACAACGCTCTTTGTGTGCTCTTAGCTACGAGCTGTTCAAAATACATACTTTTGTGTCATCTGTGTATCTCTTGATCAGGTGGAATCGATAGAACTTCCCATGGACAACAAAACAAACAAGCGTCGTGGTTTTTGCTTCATTACTTTCAAAGAAGAAGATCCAGTGAAGAAAATTATGGAGAAAAAATACCACAACGTTGGTCTCAGTAAAGTATGTCTCAAGCTATGATTCCAAAGCACCTCCTCTTTAGAAAGAGAATCCTGGTTTTGCTTGGTCAGTAACAGCCAGTTCTTATCAAGACAGAAGAGTAGACAAGAAAATACAAAGGGAGGAGTCACTGGTGGATGTTAGGGGTGAAACGTTTGTTTAAAAGCATGCATGCACAAACACACACACACACACAGCTGTTAGAAAGATTTACAACTCTTCTGTTTTGAAAAAGTACTTATATGGGATGCGGGTGGCGCTGTGGTCTAAACCATAGAGCCTAGGGCTTGCCGATCAGAAGGTCGGCAGTTTGAATCCCCGCGACGGGGTGAGTTCCCGTTGCTCGGTCCCAGCTCCTGCCGACCTAGTAGTTCGAAAGCACGTCAAATAGGTACCGCTCCGGCGGGAAGGTAAACAGCGTTTCCGTGCACTTCTCTGGTTTGCCAGAAGCAGCTGAGTCATGCTGGCCACATGACCTGGAAGCTGTATGCTGGCTCCCTCGGCCAATAAAGCGAGATGAGCGCTGTAACCCCAGCATCGTCTGCGACTGGACCTAACGGTCAGGGGCCCCTTTACCTTTTATTGCTCCTTTATAGCTGCGTCTTTCCCTGTCCCACACAGGTGGGGCATGGTATTGTGAAAATGGCCTCACAAGCCAAATTGTGAGCAATTAGGCCCTCGAGCCAGAGGTTCCCTATCTCTGGATTACGCCATTCAGTGTAACGTTGCAAGCATTTAAACTTCAGTTTATGCTGGGGAGTTCATAACTACCTTTGGAAACGGTATTTACCTCTTCTTAAAGAGCAATCCCTCTTTTGCCAGTGACTGGTAGATAGGCTTATTTGGAGCTTGTAACTTCCCACTAAAATGACATAGTTTCCAAAACGGAAGCTAGTTGTCGCTTACCAGCAAACATTTTCCTGGTTAAAAAGATTAAAGCTCCTGAATGTTGAGCGGTGCCTCTATACCTCTTCAAAGCTCAATTCTTACTAGTGGTTTTGTGAAAATGAAGATTTAGCACAACTATAATATAGCTGCAGTTTTTACCTGCTGTAAGTTTTGTTTAACTGGAGGTGCCAACTCATTCCTTAAATTGCATTGCTATTTTTGATTAATTTTGTAGTGTTAAAGTAAATGGGCATTGAACCTGAAAGAGCTGCTCACTTGCACTTTGCAGAAATAACTATTACTTACCATTCTTTCAGTGTGAAATAAAAGTAGCGATGTCAAAAGAACAGTATCAGCAGCAGCAGCAGTGGGGAACACGAGGGGGATTTGCTGGAAGAGCTCGTGGCCGAGGTGGAGGTAAAATTTTTATTTAACTGGCACTGATACTTAATTCCAGTACCTGCTCGAAGATCTGTTCTCTCAAGTGCATGTTTCTCAGCTTTCTGTTTTAAAAATTCACCAAACATCTCTGTGAACTCAGTGTGCCAACCTGATCTACAGCTCCTGGCCCTAGCTTCCCTTCTTGGTGAAGGCATTGAATCTTTTTATATTAACTGACAGTCAGTTTCAAGAATTCAGGATTACAAGGAACCTGAGTGGTTGCTCACGGAATAAAGGTATACTTCAACCTAGTGGAAAGCTAACTAACATAGCTTGGTGTTTGGCACAATGTAGCTGTCGCTGAACCATACATAACACCCAGTCTACTAAAAATTAAAATAATTTACTTGGAAATTCAGTTCACTGATTTCAGTGGAATTCCTTCCAATTAAGTGTGCATAATAGCACTTTTATTTCAAAGACTTTAACCTTGCCAAAAAGGCTTCCAGAGCAGCTTACAAAGATCAGTAGTAAGAGTAGCACTTAAGCCATGAGGAAGAAAGAAGGAGAGAAGCAAGTTCAGGCACCAGTTCTTACAGTGCAGTTCCTACAGTGATCAGCTTAGTTGGAAACTGTTCCAGTAGCCTGACAACTGAGAAAGGCCCCAAAGCAGCTAGGGTCTCAGCAGAAGGGATGGAGTAGCCCAGCTGCCTTGTAGAGTTTAGGACTGTTCATTTTAGGCTATTCCCCCCCCCTTCCCCCAGTGACCATCTCTTACTTCTGTTGCAGGCCCCAGTCAAAGCTGGAACCCCGGATACAGTAATTATTGGAACCAGGGGTATGGCAACTACGGTGGATACAACAACCAAGGGTATGGTGGCTACGGAGGTTATGACTACACTGGCTACAACAACTATTACGGATACGGAGATTATAGCAGTAAGTGTAGAGAGGCTTTATATTTTGCATACCAGCAAATGCTGTTGATTCGGGTGGTGGCTACCAAATCAGAATCCAGGGTACTTTCTTTCTAGTGTCCGAAAGGCACAGCTGAGAAGCACTTTAATGGAAAATGCTAGGCTTCTGTTTTTAGCAGAGGAAATCTGCTAATTTGAAAGGCGGACCATTTTGCTAACGGAACATTGCACTTGCGTTTTGGGAGTGCTCTTTTGGGAGCTGTCCTCGGGATACGTCTGCACTGCAGCCCTTCTGCAGTTCATTTGTTTTTCCCCTCCCTCGTTTTGTTCCTGTGTTGCTCTTTGGGCATTCACCTAAAACAGCCGAGGAACACCGGAGGCACGAGAGAGCCTGGAGGAGAAAAAGGCAGGCTCAAGCCGAAAGCTAGTGCGCCTTCTCAAACAAAACTTTAAACTTGGAGGGTAGTAGACATTGTTCTTCACACACATTCTCAGTGATCCTGGCAGAAAGCTATGATCTTTTAGATGACTTTCGGTGATACGGTTATTAATCAGGTATATAGTGACTTGTGCCCAGTACCTAGTAATCAAGAAGTGGTATTGTTTTTGTTTTAAATAGGCTTTCCATGATGGCACCAAGGCTGGACTTGTTGGTCTGCACTTAAATTCATACTGATTTGGCTGATTGATATCCGATGCCCTTTTAAATGTATTGTAGGGAGGGATTATTATTTTACGTTATGAACTGCCCTGAGATCTGCGAATGAAGGGTGGTATACAAATAATAATAATAATAATAATAATAATAATAATAATAATAATTTATAATGCTTTTAGAGCCCCATGAGGTTGCAGATTAGTCTAATTACAAAAGAGGTCATATTCTTAAGGAAACTTTTGGTCATTAACTTGAAGTTGTTTGCTTTCCATCCTTCAAAACTGCTGGTGAGACTCGAACGTCCCTCATTATTGCTACCACCTTCTGAGAGGAGATTTGTTGGAGTACCACCTTTTAACCTGACACTGCCTGCTTTTATTTTGGAGATCTTAGCTCCGCGGGAGCACATTCATCCAGTGCTATATGAGCTGTACTGTCTCCCGGTGGAGTACAGGAACAGGTTTAAGGTGCTGGTTTTAACCTTTAAAACCCTATACGGCCCAGGACCCTTGTACCTACATGACAGCCTCTCCTGGTATGCCCCGCAGAGGACCTTAAGGTCTGCAAATAATAACACCCTGAAGATCCCAGTCCCCAGGGAGATTAGACTGGCCTTGACCAGAGCCAGGGCCTTTTTGGCCGTGGCCTCGGCCTGGTGGAACGCTCTCTCACAAGAGACCTGGGCCCTGCGGGATTTGACATCTTTCCGCAGGGCCTGCAAGACGGAGCTGTTCTGCCAGGTCTTTGGTCGGGGGTTCAGTCTGATTCTTTTCTTTTTGTATAAGAACAAGCATTCAAGAGGCTTCCTAGCCCGCTCACAGGTCTTTTATAAGACCAGTGGTAACAGTCGACCCTGGAGAATATTAACCACTCTCAATTTTACCCGTGGACTGCCATCTGTCCAGATTTTAATTTGCTCTGAACTAATTTTAAGATGTATTTTAATTACTGTATTTTTTGCTCTATAAGACTCACTTTTTCCCTCCTAAAAAGTAAGGGGAAATGTGTGTGCGTCTTATGGAGTGAATGCCGGCTGCGCAGCTATCCCAGAAGCCAGAAGAGCAAGAAGGATTGCTGCTTTCACTGCGTAGCGATCCCTCTTGCTGTTCTGGCTTCTGAGATTCAGAATATTTTTTTTCTTGTTTTCCACCTCCAAAAACTAGGCGCGTCTTGTGGTCTGGTGCGTCTTATAGAGTGAAAAATACAGTAATTGATTACCTGTTTTTGTGTTCTTAGGTTCTTTATATACTGTGTTAGTTTTATGATGTTAGCTGCCCTGAGCCTGGCTCTGGCCGGGGAGGGCGGGGTACAAATAAAAATTTATTATTATTATAGAAGTCTTTAATGAATCACCTTGTTGGGCTGGTGAAGTTTGCATGGCCTGCTTCTGTAAAAGTAGTGGTTTGTCCCCATTTATCTTGGAATAATCAGGCATAAAACAGGGCTCCGCTGTCCTATGTGTGGTGCTAGCACTGTGTGAAGAGCCCTCTACAAAATAAATAGACTGTGTGAAGAGCCTTTTACAAAATTAAATAAATAAATAAAATAAATAAAGTTACAAAATAAGTAGATGGCCTTAAAGCTCAGTGGCCTCTTTAACTTCCGTGAGCCTTAAATTGCCTTTTCTCTTCTTTAGATCAGCAGAGTGGCTATGGGAAGATATCTCGGCGAGGAGGTCATCAAAATAGCTACAAACCATACTAAATTATTCCATTGGCAGCCCGCCCCAGACAGGTACGTCCCTCATTTGTAAGCTGCGCCGTAACTTTATACTTAATAGTAGCTGTTTTTGAGTACATTGCGTAAGATACTGTAATGATTGATGTTTTAAAATTTCGCAGCACCCAGAAGTGCTTACCGTAATGTAACGTAATGCCTTTGAAGATAAGTAACCCAGGCGCTCTTAAGCTTTTGCCTTTTGCCCTGTAAATTAACAAGTCAGTAAAGTTAACAGGTAAAGTACTGCTAATGGGTACAAATTAAGGAATTGCAGCGAAAACAGTATTGCCTACTAACTCTGATATTATACCTTGTTTGTACCCGCCAGCGGGAACTTCCTTGCAGGCCCTGTGTCGCGCTGACTTCCCGATTCTCACAGGCCCGCTCAATGCGGACAGGGTACGAGATGCTCACGCTCTCGAATGCTGCCGTTTGGTATGGTCTCTTCCAACATCCTGTATCAGCATTATAATAAAATGGATACTTCAAGCTTTGCCTTCACTTATTTCTTTGCTTGTAAAACTACTTGTAATGTAATTTTTAATGCATTTTTTACAGGCCCAGTAATGGTTAAATACGTCAGCTTTACTGAATAATTTTAACTGTTTGTTCTTCTAAGGATACAGCTTGTCTCTGGATTTTCCAGTCTTTAATTTTATATTTTATTAATCTATTTTAATGCTTGCTTTTCCCATTTTTATAGACGTTGTAGCAGTAATTGCAAGATGTTCTTGAGCTGAAGTCCTGTTGTGTCAACTCCTCTAACTTCTCAATATTATATATATATATATTACACGCACCTATTTATAGTATACCTATTTTAATAACCCTTTCTCCTTGTTGTATTTCTCTTAATGGACAAGTAGTGCTGTTTTAGCTGGCAATTATAAGTCTTTAACAGAAGTGTTTGGGCCAAAAATAGCCACTTGCTAAGCTACTACCGCTACTCAGTGGTGGTTGAGCATTAAAGGGTTTTGGGGAGATCCTTTACGGCATTTCGTGAATAAACAAGTATTTCTTGAGTAATTTCAGAGATGTGGAAAGACCGTTTTCCAAACAGTGGTGCACATGTGGATTTCCAGCTCATGGACTCTCCTGTTCAGCTTTAAAATAAAAAAAAGCATATTTGATTAATGTTGATACAATATTTACATAGTGGGACATAGGGGTATCTAAACACTTTCTGTAACTTTGGCTAGAACTTGTGGCCTTCACAAACTGACCCCTCTTTCTTTCTCTCTAGGTGGACAAGCAGTATTCTCATTTGAAGATTCATTTTGAGGCGGCTCAGGCTGCCTGCTAATAGCAGTTCAAACTAAAATTTTTGTATCAAGTCCCTGAATTGGAAGTAAGATGTTGGTCCCTCTGAAGTTTGATTGCGTTCTCATTACAACAGAATTGCTTTCACCGTCTTTTTTTTTTTTTTGCTACGCTTAAGGATCAATTTGATTTATGCCCACGCCCATTTTGTTCCCCAGTATTGTAGAACAAAAGTCTTGTGTTTAAAGCCCAGTGTGACAGTGTCATGACGTAGTAGTGTCTTACTGGTTTTTTAATAAATCTTTTTGTATAAATTGCACTCGCTTTTTCCCTCTTGGGAACAGGGAGGCTCTTGAGAGTTCTTTGAAGGTATTAAGCTGCTTATGCATCCATTTAGTAAAAATTCTGAGAGGACAACTGTGGCTGTACTTCACCAGTGGCGGGCAACTAATAACACAGCAACACATTTCCATAGCAAACAATTCCAGATTTTTTTATTATTTGGATTGTATTAGTAGTAGATAAGAGGGATTTAATGGATAGACAGGATCTAACATCCATCTTGCTTTCTCACCTTTGCGGAGCATCGCTAAGGCTTGCACAAATTCTGCTCCACTGCCTTGGAAGCTAGAAATCTGATCACTGTATTAAATGGCTTACAGTGGTTTTCAGATTACAAAAATGTTGCCCCGTTAACATATGGACCCCAAAACACTAAGTGGCTGTGTTGATCATTTGTTAAGAGACTTTATGCTCGAGGAGTTTGGCAGTGACAATCTCCTTGCACCACTCTTGGCAGTTCGTATTTGTATCGTGCTTGAGTCAGTCATCCAAAAGGCAGGATAATTCCAGTGTTGTTGATCTAGCGGTTCTGAATTGACACTACCTACTGGCTGTGGGTTAGGAGCCAGCACAAGTTTTCTGTTCCTGAACTCTAGAAATACATTTTTTTTAAAAAACAACCAAAACTTCAGACAGTACAGTAGGGTCCATGTCACATTTATATTTTCCAGCCTTTACAACAGCACCTGCCCAACAAAGTGTGACTTCTAATATCACTCAACAAACATTGGCCAGATGGTACACGGATATCTATATTTTGTTTATCACTGTCACATCAATATCTATTGGAAACAAAACATTTCTATAAGCAGTTGAATCAAGAAAGACGGCAATTTTAAGCATTTCATTAATTTTGTGCTGATTGTTATAACTGGCAATTGGGTAAGTACTCTGAATAAGAGATTGCAGAATGAATTGCTTCTGCCATGGCTTGTATTGCACAATCCGTTCGTCTCAACATGTTCTCATGCCTCTAAGGAGGTGCTTTTTTAGGGTCCGTCTACCTGCTGTCGCCAGTGGCTGGCAGCAAACCCCAGCATCTTTCTCACTCCTCTTTCCCAAAATTCTTACATATAAAATGCTGGGGCTCCGTACATTGCAGTCATACATGTCTGAACATATAGCTGTTGACTGAAGTTCAGCCACTAATAGTTTTTCAGCTAGAGAGGCTCCAGTTATAGGAATGAGTAGACACACCTGCACTAGGGCTCAATTTCTTTATCAGGCTGTCGCTTAATAAACATGAAACTGAACTGCAGTGAAGAATCATGTAGTGTAAGAATAAGCAAAAAACCTTTGGGCAGGACATTGTAGTCTAGAGTTCTCAAGCCTGCTCTTGCCTATAGCACGACTTTCCCCCTTTAATAAAGAACTTTGCCTACTTGGTATCAGATGATGATGATGATTTAACCCTTAAACACCAGTGTTGGTAGAATGTGGGCCTTAAGCATATAAGGGTGCAGAACAGGAAGTCGATGCAACAAGTTGGCTTAGAAATAGTATTTCCTGCACCATTGAGAATTTTGTTCAGGGTTTTGTCTTAATGGGTATATCTATTGCCTTGTCACTTTTTATGATGCAAAATATTTAAAATGGGGAGTTAGCTCATTCCTTTATTGCAGGGCTGGGAAATCCGTGATCCTCCAGACCTTGTTGGACTCCCAATTCCTGGCAGCCCCAGCCAGCCTGGCAAAGGGTTGTGGATAATGTGGTTTGTAATCCAGGAACCTGGAGGGCTACAGGTTTCCCATCCCTGCTTGCTTGCCAGCCCAATGGCAAGCGCTAGTGTGTAAAAGAAATTTGTAGCTGTTAACTGTACTTATTTTTAGATAGAAGACTTAAACAAAAATACTTGTGCCTTTCAATCTAGAACTCTTTATAGAATGCCCGTGCATTGTTTGAAACTGCTTAAAAGGATCCTTATGTTGGAATGGTGCCTGTGGCTAAAAGGATGATAAACACTACTATGACGAGGACAACGCTAACAATAATTATGATCATTTTAGTGTTTTTCCACCACATCTTCCTTGAAATCTTTGTAGACGTCTTTTGGAAACCGTGAGCCTGAAAGCAAATGGAGAAAGGCACAAGTCAATAAGCAGGGCAACACACCAAACGGCTGCTTTAGAAATGTGGAAGTAGCTTTGTGTAACTTACAAATTACCCCAACAGTTGGTAATCGAAGTCTTAGCTTGCATTGTTTTTCAAACGGATGCAATTCAAAGAATTGTGTGTTAACACACTTAAGCTGTAATCTGAACCCTATTTAAGTGAATAAGCCCTGTTGAATTAAATAGGATTTATGAGTAAGCACGATTACGATAATGCTGTTAGCTTTTTCCCATCAGGCTGCCTGAGTATTTTGAGAGCTGGTGGGAGAGAGAAGTGCAAAATGAGCCTAGAATATTTCTCCTCTTGGAATTCACTGTCGTTGAAGCTGCTTGATTAGCATGAATTGATAATTAAACACTTAAAACAGTTTCTTCAAAGGCCCTGATCACTAACGACTTGTGTTGGAGGAGTAATTTGTGGTGAGCCCCCAAAGTAAGCAACTTGCTGCATTGCTAGCAAATGGACCACGTGGCTTCCCTGTGGATCCAACAAACTTGTTCCATCAGTCCAAGGATTTACACTTGTGCAATGGAGCATACCCCTCCCTGTGCCCCTAAATCTTACGGGTGTTACCCCCATAAGAGTGTGCAAGGAGAGATGGGAAGGAAGCTACCGTATTTTTCGCTCTATAACACGCACTTGACCATAACACGCACATAGTTTTTAGAGGAGGAAAACAAGAAAAAAAATATTCTAAACGAAACAGTAGATGTATGATTTTTGTGGTTCATGCTGTGGCCACAAACATGTGATCTGACAGTGAGTTTGGGGTAGCCCAATGTAAAAATCCTGAGGATCCATGTGGATCCATGCTTTGTAACCATGTTTTTGCACCACTGCGGCCCCAGGCAACGGTGCATGATTTTTTTGGTGCAAGCTGTAGCCATGGACATGCTATGTGATCTGATGGTGAATTTGGGGTGATCCAGTGCAAAAATCCTGAGGATCCATGTGGATCCGTGTTTTGTAACCATGTTTTAAGTGGTGAGGGAAGGAAAAGCACTCAAGGGACAAGGAATACGCATGGGATGTGTGGAGAAGGATGCTGCTAATAATGCAGGAGAAGGGGTTTAAGGGGAGAAGGAACATGCGTGGGGTGGGTGGAAAAGGATGCTATTAATGCAGACGAGGGGTATAAGAGGAGAAGGCTCCTCTCCCGCTTTGCTCCTTTAAAGCAAGCAGGCTCTCTGTCCCTCTCTCCCCATTCAGCGGCTCTTCTCCCGCTTTGCTGTTTCAAAGCGAGCCGCGGAGGAGGGAAGGAAGGGGAACCATGTATCCTCTGCTCACAACTGCAGCAGATCCCCCCGCCATCCGTAGGCATTCGCTCCATAACACGCACAGACATTTCCCCTTACTTTCTAGGAGGAAAAAGTGAGTGTTATGGAGCAAAAAATATGGTACATTTGCAGAATCGTACATCCTTTCAGTGGTTCTCAACCTTGGGTCCCCAGATGTTTTTGGCCTACAACTCCCATGATCCCTAGCTCACAGGACCAGTGGTCAGGGATGATGGGAGTTGTAGGCCAAAAACATTGGGGACCCAAGGTTGAGAAAGGCTGCGTGATGGAGTTAATACGATACAACCCTCAGATCCTGATGCCAATCCTCAAAGAGTCAGCTTAAAGCCATTCTACTGATAAATATTCTGCACAAAGTAAATGAATGTAGAATCACCGCTGTTTGGAGATCATCGCTTCGATCAGCCAGCTCGCTCAGCCGTTCCTCTCTGTCCAAAACTTTTTCAATATTCTGACTCATGACATTTTTCACATCATCCACTTGAACTTGAAGTGTAGAAATTGCAGCATCACCGTGTTTCTGATCAAACGCCATCTGCCCAGGATAAAGTTTTCATTTCACTTATTACACTAAATACGAATAATAATGCTAGCCATGGTTTTGTATAGCAATGTTTCCTGAAAAACAAGTCAGTCAGCCAATTATAAGTTATTTGAAAACCTAATTCAGTACTGAATTATTTCCTTGTTTCCACCAAGTCTCTAGGTTTTATTCAAAAGATTTCTATCCTAATTTTCAGTCCTAAATTCACAGCAGCTCACAGCTCAAAATACAAAAAGCTACAGGTAGAGTAAAAAATAGAACAGTAAAATCCAATATTAAAATGAGAAATAAGGTTTAAAATGCATTTGTTTACTAAGCATTTATCAATGCTGTGTAATGATGCCTTTTAGTATTTTATTTCCAAATTTCCAAAGCGGTATTAAAAATCCAGCACAACTCTCTTGCCATATAAAGCCAACAGGAAAAGTAGTATAAACATGTTAAATGCAACAACCTGCAAGATAAGAAATCAAAACCAACCATGAACCACCCGTTAACTCATTTAACTTTTAGTTTGGACAAGTAATTGGACCTTTTTAACCCCAAATGGTATGAAAGCAGATTGAGAGCCAATATTAAATCAACATAAAAGCTCAGGGTGGGTGGGTGTAAATTCTAAAGGGCAAGCATCAAATTTAAGATGGTGGTACATCTACCAAAGTTCTATTGGCTGAAGCACTTATGGCCGTGCAACAAAACTTTGTTTCTCATTCATCCCCCTACATCCCCCTTAAATCTATGCAGCATTCTCCAACGCTCTGGAGCAGATTTTGGGGGGCAAGGATGTGGAAGTTGCATTACAGAAATTGAACCTGCGTTAATGGAACGTGGCTGAATATTACCATCTGTGTCCCGTCCCCCCAGTCTTCTATCAAAGAATTTTAACTGAGTTGATGGAGAATTTCAGTAGCTCAAATCCAATTAAACCACACACAATTTTTTTATCGGGTGTCTTACCCGCTTAGGGTGAGCTACAAGATAACAACACTTTTGAGATCAGGCAAAACTGTTAGAAAAATAAAGTGGGCCTTGACACATGTCTCAACCGAAAGCAAGAGCAAAGAGGTGCGTCTTCAGCATAATGGTGGAAACTGCAATTTAGATGTCAGATACACAAGGAGCATAACTGCATTCGCACGGGGAACTTTTTGAAATCGGTTTGTATTTGAAAAGCAGATGGTGCAGCTTGTACTAGAAGACAAAGCCAGTCTTCAACGTCTTTGTTAATAAACCTTTCATAGCCTCTAATGGTATACCCCACAGCCTTTCCTCTAGGTGCTAAACTATAATCTAATTTAATTAAACAGATCTAGGGTAGTGGGTGCCTCTTAACATCTACTTTCCTTTGGATGTGCTGTCTTTTACAACCTTTCGGTCTTCCCTCTCCTAGTTTTCAGTAGATAGCGTCCCAGTATCCGGCACTGCCTGCTGTATTGTGAAGTGAGGAGGGAGGGATATTGGCTGTACTCATTGGGGAAGGGAATCCTGCCAACAGATGCCCCCTCCCCCTAAAACTGGGGGAATGTTCAGGGTGGCAGGAGCGCATTACTTCCGGGTTCCGCTGCTCGCGTATGTGCAGAGGCTCAAAATGATGTCATGTACACACGAGGAAGCGGCGCAACACGACCCGCGCACGTGCAGACGCACTGTCACGTCTTGCATTCCGTTCGGGATGCGAACGGGGCTCCGGAACGGATCCCGTTCGCATCCCGAGGTACCACTGTATTCAAGTTATATTTTATAATTGTGTGCTTTCTCCGCAATGTTATCACATGGCCACTAGAGGTCACCCGAGCACTTCTACGAATTAATAGCAAAACAAAAAACATTCCCATGAGGTTAGGGCAATTTACCTTCACGAAACAAATAAATGATTAAACAACACTGAGATGCATGAAAATTCCTAAGTCTCTCCTCACCCATCCCACTTATCTACCATTAAAGTGCATAGAAGTAATTATCTGTTTGTACTGCCAAGTATCACAAAATTCACTATTATAAAGGGTTACTAATATTATTTCCTTCAGCTCTCTGCGAAGATAATGCAGATTTCAGAATGTCTAAAAGACTGCAGAGATTAGTGTCATGTTTGCACTTTTGCAAAGGCTTCTAACATTTGCTTTTTTTGCATTCGTATTGCTGTCCCTTGTTGGATCTTAGGAATGCTCTAAGGAGGCGCAATAACACCAAAAAAAGTGCTAAGGGACTGGTGGTCCATCTAGTTCAGCATCCTCTTTTTGCAGCAACCAACCAAATGCTTGGAGGCTACTCACAAGCAGGACCTGAGTGCAACAACCAAGAGGATGCCAGCGTGGTTAATGAGCAGAATCAAGGAAGCTTACTGGAGACAAGGAGCAGTTCTTCAGAAAATGGTCACTTATCCCCAGTGAGAACAAACATTGACCAAAGAAAGCAGAGATGGTGCAAATAAAGAAATGCAAGGAGCACATTTCAGCTGAGTTTCTACTACAGTGGTACCTTGGGTTACAGACGCTTCAGGTTACAGACTCCACTAACCCAGAAATAGTACCTCAGGTTAAGAACTTTGCTTCAGGATGAGAACAGAAATCGTGTGGCAGTGGCACGGCGGCAGCAGGAGGCCCCATTAGCAAAGGGGTGCTTCAGGTTAAGAACAGTTTCAGGTTAAGAACGGACCTCCAGAACGAATTAAGTTCTTAACCCGAGGTACCACTGTATTGTGATTTTTAGGAACTCCCAAGCCTTACCGACTTCCCTTTCAACTTCCCTTTTACCAATCCCCTCATTTGGGCGCACAAAGAACTGTCTTGCATCTTCCACAGCGAAGAGACATACAAAGCATTCTGCCAGCTTCTCTGCAATTTCTGTTAAGTTGTGGGTGAACATATCAGACGACACAGCGATTCTTCAAACAGCTCTTGTTTATTCACAGGCCAGAACAGAACAGAACAGAACTGAAGGGTTCAGTCAGCCTTATATAGAGCTCCACTAGAACGCAACAGTAACCATTTTCTGTAACTATCCAATCACTGAACGTCACTTTCGATCCCTTATTTGCATATGTGGACCTGAACTATCTCCAGTATCCCCCTGCTGGGCCAGGGTGAGAACTTCAGTACATAACAATTTCCTTTTTCTTCTTTGGCAAACCTTTGACTCCCTTATGATCCAAAGGTCCAGCTGCCTTTGTAGCCTGTTTCCTGCTTCCAATGCACTGACAGTCTTTTTAAAAAAATTATTCCAATGCAGCAAAACACTCAGTTTCAGTCAAATCTAGTTTCCTAATCTTTAATAGAACTCACAGAGAACAGGTAGCAGTAGGACATGAGAAGGGCTTATTTGCCCGTCTATAAGCATCTGGTTCTAATTTCAGCAATTCCTTTCAGTGCCAGTTAGTGACTGATGAACTGTTATTCTTGAAACATGGCAATTTAAGACTTCACGTGTAAGAATAGCTATGCAATTCCCCCACCATTCGCAGAACTTCAACAACAATGGATTCCCATTCTTTATCTGATACATATTTACAGGAAACTCGATGTAACCATACAGCATAGTACAAACCAAAATGAATTAGCATTCAGGGAATAACAGATATGTCAAAGTGGGGGCCCCTATAGCTTTACCAAGTGTGGAAAGACTGAATTTCGATATCCTAAATGTAAAGGGACCCCTGACCATTAGGTCCAGTCGTGGCCGGCTCTGGGGTTGCGCCGCTCATCTCACTTTATTGGCCGAGGGAGCCGGCGTACAGCTTCCGGGTCATGTGGCCAGCATGACTAAGCTGCTTCTGGCGAACTAGAGCAGCGCACAGAAACGCCGTTTACCTTCCCGCCGGAGCGGTACCTATTTATCTACTTGCACTTTGACGTGCTTTCGAACTGCTAGGTTGGCAGGAGCAGGGACCGAGCAACGGGAGCTCACCCCGTCGCGGGGATTCGAACCACCACCCTTCTGATCGGCAAGTCCTAGGCTCTGTGGTTTAACCCACAATGCCACCTGAGTCCCTTCGATATCCTACACAGCAATTAAAGGTGTTGGACCTCTCCTGCTCTTTCACATATCTGGGAAGCTATGCCATAAAGGCTACCTCTGCTGAAATCACCCTTTTCTATCTCCATAGTAATGGCGCAGGAGCCCATTTCTCCCTACATGAAAGTAATGTGTGTGTTAATACAATATTAATACAATATTAATTCTTTAATAATTAATAGTAAATAATGATAGAACAGAATCCAATTTGACCTTACATACACCGTTATTGTTGTTTATTTTTCTCATTTATAATTTTACTGCTTTACCTTCTTTTGTAAACCATTTTGATTTTTTGTTTTTAGAATCAGGCGGTGTGTCCATTTTATGAAATATCGTATTTTTTGCTCTATAAGATTCACTTTTTCCCTCCTAAAAAGTAAGGGGAAATGTGTGTGCGTCTTATGGAGCGAATGCAGGCTGCGCAGCTATCTCAGAAGCCAGAACAGTAAGAGGGATCGCTGCTTTCACTGCGCAGCGATCCCTCTTGCTGTTCTGGCTTCTGAGATTCAGAATATTTTTTTTCTTGTTTTCCTCCTACAAAAACTAGGTGCGTCTTGTGGTCTGGTGCATCTTATAGAGCGAAAAATACGGTAAATAAACCACCAAGGTTTTCTGAAAACACATGGGGCTGCTGCCCCTGCTTGCTCAGCTCACGGACTCCCTCTTGCCTCCCATAACAGTTGACCCAACCCGCTCCCTGCACAACCCACCCACCCACCCTATTCCCTCCCAGCTCACCCCAAACCTTTTAAAGGGGCTTGGGAAACTACTCTCTGAAGCACTGCCCACCCCCCTTTAAACTGCTTGCGTTGTCCGCCTGTGCTGCCTGCTTGCCTGCTGTTTTGTGGTCATGCCGGAGTTGCTGCAGTCGCCTAACTGGTGACTGTGCAAACTGTAGCGTGACAACAGCCTTACAATTTTACTCTATAGTAAGATTAGCTTCACACCCCATTGACAATGCTGATTCAAAGCCTCGGTAGCCTCTTGTGGAAATCATTCCAATTAACTTTTGCAGGCGTGAATAAAATAAGATTATTTTACCTAAAGTAGCTTTAGAAGATCCGGGAGAAGAGTTAAAGTACTTAAAATGTATGCTTGTTTCCCTCTGCTCTTTGGAAGGTATCTGTCTAATGTGATGACGCAGTAGGAAGCAATGATTGAAACTTCTAGTTAATATTTTACTACAGTGACTAGTCTTTTTGAATAAGCTGTACAAATATCAAACTCAGAATGTTTCTGCTGCAGAAACAGTTATTTTACTGACACAATTAGATTTACAGTAAATAGATTGCTCATCTAGTTGTTTTCTTTATTGCAACAGTGAGAGAAGTTGGCAAAGTTACTTACCATGTATTTTGCTAATATCTCTTGAAAATCTGTTCCCAACTCTCAAAACACTGAGCAAAAAGTGCTTGTGATATCAAAGAGTTACTTGACTGCTGATTGCCTTGTAAATCTGGAGGGAAATTGAATAGTTTAACATGGGATTCAAGAATTCTATGATCAACACAATCAAAATGTCAGATAGACATCAATAGGCTTCAATAGCCGCTTCTGAGAGTCGCTTGCCAAACCTCTGCTATAGCTGTGTTTAATGGGAGAAAGTGCTGCAGAGCGTAGTTTGCCCAACCGCTCTCTGAAGCACCTCCCACTTCCACTAAACAGTTCACCTGGTCTGTCGAGCGGCAATTGAAGTTGTGTGAGTACCTCGAACTAGCCAAAAGGACAGAACTAATAAGAGATCACTCAGGTGACAAGGTACAAAATGGAATGGGATTGCTTTAAAAACTACCTGATAAAATATGGTTCCAAAACCAATACTTGGTTGTGCTTAGATTTATCTCACAGATATAAGGGGGTTGGGGTGGGGAAAACTGATTTTAGTAAATGAATGCAGAATATCTGTCACTTAAGTGAAGCGTTGAAGCTGCAAAGAGATAGAGGGAAGGCAACTAATATAGCAGGGATTCAAACTACCGTAGTTTTCCGGAACAGAAAGAAAGAAAAGAAGGATTACAAATATAATTTCTTTCTGAGAACCTGGTGTATAGAGCATTCAAATTACTGTTTGTATCCTTTGAACAATTTTGTGTACTTGACTAATTCATTTTCGTTTATTATTTATCCTTTTTCTTTTTCCCCCTTTCCCCTTTTCTTTCTTTTCTTATTTTTACTTTTTATTTTTATTTTTGAATATTTGGATGTAGTGTTTAATTCATGCTTTCTCTGTATTTTTAAAAAATGCAACAATAATAATAATAATAATACAAAAAACAACAACAACCAGTTCACCTGATCTTCCTGCCACCTGGGCTGCTTCCTCCTTCACCTGCCTGCAATTCTGTCGTCATGGTGTTGGTGTGGCCACCTACTGGCAGTCATGCCAATTGCACCATGACAACATTACATTTCTATGTATATAGGGAAGCATATCTCTAGCGTAATCCTCTAATCCATTTGTTATTACAGTTAATCTTTAAAACCTGGATTAGGCCTGGTTTATTCATGAGAAAAAAATGCTGCAACACTCGACTTACCTTCCCGTACAAACAGGTGCTTTCCGCAAGCCTTTGCATACAACTTCAGTCACTGTTGATGCGGTCCCCTAAAAACAAATGACAAATGTTTGGTGCTTGTTAGGAAAAACATGCTGCGTGAACGTTATTTGTGTATCACCCGGTTGCTATTGGATTTGCACTGCCTTCTGGACTCCTTCGGCACTCGATTAAAGGTGTACTGCTTTTATTTATTCACTTCATAAATTGATATATCACATAATTACAATCATCTCAACAAATGCAATGGAACCAACGAAAGAAGAGTGGCAGATGAAGATGATGGACTTTGCAGAACTGGCGAAGCTGACAGGAAAAATCCGAAAGCAGCACCATCAAGTATTCCAAAAGGATTGGAGTAAATTTATACGATATCTGAGAGATTGTAAACAATTAACATCACTAGCAGGGTTGCTTGACGACTTGTAATGAGAAATTTTCTGTCTTTCTATATTTATTTAAATTTTGAGCCATTGTGTAATGAGTGCAATTAGAATGGGAAAACGTAAAACTTGCAATGATATAAAGGTCAATTTCAAAAGCCATGAGGCGGGAGGGAAGGAAGTCGAAAGGCTCTAAAGGGCAAGAGCAGTAGCGTGGATAATGATGATGTGAATGCATAATATTAAATGGAAAATAAATAAAAATTACACACACACACGCACACACACACACACACGCAATAGAGATAAACCAGTTGAAAACTAACGATAAAATTGGAAATGACTTTAAAAGTCTTCAAGTAGGTGCCAGAGGGAGGGGGCATGTCTGATCTCATTTGGGAGTTCCACAAAATTGGGCCCACAGGACTGAATGCACTACTCCTGGGTGTGCCTAGCAAGCCTTAAAATAAATGGCTTGGTGTGACGTTAACATATGAAAGTGCTGGAGGTGAAATAGTTAAACAGGTTACCCAATCAGAACCCAGGGGGTGGAGTCAGAGGGACTATAAAACGAGCTCTGGGAGGGGCGAAGGGGGGAGTTTGTTGGGAGTTGGGTGGTTGGTTGGAGTGGGAGTGAATTGGGACAGAGTCTGTGGGTAGGTGGAGTTAGTGTAGAGAAATAAGTTGAGTCAGGAACAGTTAGGAGCTAGGAAGACAAGTAAATATCTGAGAGGTGGTTTAGTGAGTGAGAGCAGGTAGCGGAAATTATAGGTCTGGATAGGTACCCTACGATTGTAATTGAACAATACTGTTTATGAAACCACATGCTTGTTAAACTGCAATAAATAAACAGAAGTTTATGTTCCAATTTAAACCTGACTGGACTCAGTATTGTACCAGGTAGGGCCTGGGTGGTGGCAGCGAGAAATAAAGTGGTGGCACAGGGATCAATAGACGGTGAAACGTCCGGGGACCCTGTGTGATCGCCACACTTGGTACCTGGGTGTTTGAGAATTTGCCTTCTCCCATTTCAGTCACCCTGTGCATTTCCACCCAACACTAGAGGCCTTGCTTTGGCAGCCTCTGCTGATAGAGGCATGGGGGACATCAATGAGCAGCGCCTTTTGGGTTTGTTTGTTTTTTGCCAGAGTGCCTAAAATTTACATCATCCTCATTTTTCTTTTAAGGCACACGAGAAACAAAAGTTGTAGTGTTGGCCCAGGAGAAAAATGCCAAAATCTATCCTGGGGCAATACCCTTATTAGACCAACTGAAAAGCCACAGAATTGTCTGCAAGCTTTTTGCTCTAATCCAGAACACTTCATCAGGAGATGGTAAGCAAAGCAGCCAGATCTGGAGGAAAGACACTGTAGAGCCCAGCCTTCCCTAACCTAGTGGTTTCCAGATATTTTGGATGATCACTCCTTGACCGGCTTTGATGTAAGTTGGGGTCCAAGACCGCAGTGGGGTAGGATGGGGGGAAACTAGCCTGATGAAGAAATTTCTGGAGAAAAATCGAAAGATTTCACAGATACATTGTGACATTTGGGCTGCCTAATATTGCCTTCATACAGATCTTGAAATTGTTATTCTTCTTTGTGGCCCTTCCAAAAGTCATCCCACATGGAACTATATGGGACTTGTAGTTTTATTTAGACTATGAGCCATCTTGGGGGTTCCAGAGTGGAAGGGAAAAGGTAAAGGTAAAGGGACCCCTGACCATTAGGTCCAGTCGTGGCCGACTCTGGGGTTGCGGTGCTCATCTCGCTTTATTGGCCGAGGGAGCCGGCGTACAGCTTCCGGGTCATGTGGCCAGCATGACTAAGCCGCTTCTGGCGAACCAGAGCAGCGCACGGAAACGCCGTTTACTTTCCTGGCGGAGCGGAACCTATTTATCTACTTGCACTTTGACGTGCTTTTGAACTGCTAGGTTGGCAGGAGCAGGGATCGAGCAACAGGAGCTCACCTGTTGCGGGGATTCGAACTGCCAACCTTCCGACTAGCCCTAAGATCTGTGGTTTAGATCACAGAACCACAGTGGGGCGTATATTTTAATACAGTGACACAAATAATTTCCCACCTAAACCTTTGTACTCTAGGCTGCTTTTGAACATCAGAGACATGCCCCTTTTCTTTTTAAAATGTTTTTTTTAAAATAATTTTTATTAAAGCTTTCTTAGTTTACAAAAATACGTGCGTTGTCTCTTTTTTCAAGTTGTGTTTTCTACGGATCAGTTTCATCAGTTGTGAGACACTAGTGTTGCGTGCAATATTATTCTACTAAGTGTATGTGTGGGGTTTTGTGTCCGCGTCACTTGTGTGGATTCCCTTTCCATTTGCTTGTTATATTTCCTTGGTGGGGAGAGAGGTTGGGGGTGGCCTAGGATGTGGTTGGTTGTCTTTGGCTGGCTGTAGTGAGATGTGTTTAAGTGTGTGAGTGTGGATTTTTGGGTCACGCTAGCCATATTGATTCATATGCTGTTGGCCAATTCTTCTTGTCTTGTTGGGTTGTGTATGTGATAAAGGGGAGCCATACCGGGGTGAAGGCATCTTCTTCTATTTGTCCCTGTGTCAGTTTTAGTTTTTCTAGTAAGGCTGGTTCCCCATACTATTTGATACCAGTGGTCCATGTTTACTCCTGACAGGCCTCTCCAGTGTCTGGCATCTATGATGCTTTCCCTTTTAAATGTTTGCTGTTGTATTGCATTTTAATTTGTTGGAAGCCGCCCAGAGTGGTTGGGGTAACCCAGTCAGATGGGTGGCATATAAATAATAAATTGTTATTATTCTGAAAAATGCAATGGGCACCATTCAGCCACATTTAAGAAGCACATTGAAATGCCATTGTTTTCAGTGGTGCAGTTCAGTAAATGCTTCCCTCTCTCTGAAATTGGAAGAGAATTAAGTGTTTGATTTTGATAGCATTGTGCCTCATGTGCCCTATTAGGCTGGAAAAAACCCCAGCACTTTGGGAAGAGGATATCAATTTTATATGAGGAAGCTGTCTGCTTGCTCTTAATCTGTTTTAACAACTTTCAAGCCTAACATTTCTAATTGAATGCAGCACTCACAGACCGATTAAAAAAAAAAAGGAAAATCTTTATGAGGTGTTTATCTCATTTAAAATCAAAGATCTAATATCTCTGGTTTCTGGATCCCTCTGGATTGTACAGACTTTAAAAGGAATACTTCAAATAATTCTCTCTCTTATTGGGCATAAAACTCTAGCAAGGGAGGACACAAACAATTCTCCAGTTTGTACTTCTACTGGGTTTAAGAGCCAGTGTGGTTGTAGTGGTTAGAGTTTTGACTAGGACCTGGGTTCAAAACCCTACAAAGCCTACTATGTTTTATCCTAACCTACCTCACAGTGTTGTCAAGAGAGGCTAAAATGGGGAAATGTGTATGCCACCTGGAGTTCCTTGCAGAAAAGGTTAGATATAAATGTATTAAAATAAAGAAAAAGGTCAAAGCTCATGATTTCCAGCTCTACTGTGGGCACAGGAAGGGGAAGAAATGGGATTGCGGGTGGCACAGCATTACCTCAGATCGTAGATGATTGTGGGGCAGGAAAGGGAGGAGAGAGAGTGTGTTTATGTGCCTGGGATGTGGGAAGTTGTGGTGTTTTGGAGGAAAAAGGGCCCATAGGGATTAGAAACTGAGTGGATGAACCCAGAGACTTTGGGATTGTTTGCGCATGTATAGGTTTAGAAAGCAGTATGGGTTTGTATCGTTTAGAAAGCAACATATTTATTATAGGCACTTGACTTAGATGGTTGGCACGACCTTTCTGTGGTAAGGAAACGCAAAACCTTACAGTACATTTAGGGTAGTAGCTTTCAGCTTTTTAAAAAAGTAATACCTCCCTTCCCATTTTGGAATTTGGCAACCTGCAAAGACCCCGCTGAAATAAGTCCGCACAAGTCTACATGACTCTGATTAAAATTCTGTTGGGATGTCTGTGGACCAGGATACAAAACCAACAAGTGCGTAAATAAAGTTACGGAGGGAAAGAATAGCAGTGCCCCCAGCACAGCGGATAAACTGAGGAAGGACGAAATAAAGGAGGGGAGGGATAAAGAGGAATGTATTCCCTGGTACTAGGAAATCACTGGAAAATTAAAGGGGTTCAGCAATCACACGTGAAAGAGGCAAATCCGATTAAGGTAAAATCTTGTGGGTATTATTTAACTGTACATTATCTTATTAAACAATAATCCCCATGGCATGCTAATAACAAAAACAAACAATATACATTTCCAGACTATCAACTGAGAAGACTCTCTTCCAGTGTCCTTTTCTCTCTCACCCTAATCTTAACTCCCCATCCTCTAACTGCCTCTCCTAACTGCCTCTTAACTGCCTCAGAATGCTCCTGTCAATCACAAGAAGCTTTTCACCAACATCCCAAAAGGACCATGAGCATCTATTAGTATTGTTGTTGTCACTCGCTTACAAAGCAGCTATTTCTTCCCCCTAAGCATCGTAAAGAGATTAATTAAAAGCCAAGGAAGTCTTTGCCTGCAGGCTGACAATGTAATAGACCCAATACAAAAGAGGGAAAAAAATTATGAATTCGTATTTATGGGGGTGGGCAGGCAACTTGTCCTGCTTTGCAGAAGATGGTCCTCTGTTTGATGGGCTGTCAGCAGCACAGCCCCCCATTTGAAAAAATTCTCTCTTTGGAGGGCTGTCCAGTCCAAGTCTGGAGAGCATGAGTGGCCTTGGAAGTTGTGAAATCATAGAATCAGAATCACAACCTTGGAAGGGACGCCAGGGTCATCTAGTCCAACCCCCTGAAATTCAGGACTTTTTGTCCAATCAGTGAGCACCTGGGCAGCAGACAGCGAAAACACCTTTGTCACCACCCTCCCCTCTCTGCTGGGATGTCTTCTATTTCTACAGTGGTACCTCAGGTTAAGAACTTAATTCCTTCTGGAGGTCTGTTCTTAACCTGAAACTGTTCTTAACCTGAGGTACCACTTTAGCTAATGGGGCCTCCTGCTGCCGCCGCGTGTTTTCTGTTCTCACCCTGAAGCAAAGTTCTTCACCTGAGGTACTATTTCTGGGTTAGCGGAGTCTGTAACCTGAAGCGCCTGTAACCTGAAGCATATGTAACCCGAGGTACCACTGTATTTGAAATTATTGTTTCGATTGTTTCTAAATTTTCATCTGGATCCAAAAATTAGCACCTGTAAATTTTATGTATATTTCTTTCCCCTTTAATTCACAGAGAGAAGGAACGCTCTGGTGCATCTGCAGCAGCACAAATGGATGCCTTCATCTGCCCCAGCTCCAACAACCACAACTTATTTATATCCTGCCCATCTGGCTGGGTTTCCCCAGCCACCCTGGGCGGCTCCCAACAGAATATTAAAAACCCGATAAAACACCAAAATCTTCCCTAAACAGGGCTGCCTTCAGATGTCTTCTAAAAGTCAGATTGTTGTTTATTTCCTTGACATCTGATGGGAGGGCGTTCCACAGGGCAGGCAAGCAAACATACCTCTCCCACATCGGTTTCTACAGCCACAGCAAGCGCTGCAACCCTCCAACAGTTTGACTTCAGCCCCAAAGATACACTTTTCCATTGTCTCCTGAGACAGAGCGATGCCAACTGAGTCTGTACTTCACTTCTTGTGTGTGTCCATTCTTAAAGTCCCCAGGATTTAACACTTCATGAGAATATCATGCGGAACAATACTTATTTCTATTGAAGCCAATGCTTAGGGGCACCCCCAAAATTTGCTCTCTGAATGTTTTGGTGCAATTTCTCACTGTTTCCTTGGGCCTCTGTTTTTTTGGTTCTGGGCTGTTCATTAAAAGCTTATCCTCTGCATGCAATGTTAAACTATAGTTTAAAATAAGGTATGTTTTAATGAGTGCAAATGCTTTGGTCGTATCCTGCTCCTCACCTGTGCCATAAAGGGGAAGGCATGGCTTGCTTTTATTCAAACAAACCATGTGTGGTAGGCTAAGAACAAGACTCAGCTTCTGCTTGGGGCTTGTTTGGAAAGAAACATTGACATCAAAATAGTAATAATTAAAATTATGCATATGTGATTGTTGGGCTAACAGTAGCCAGAGAGCTGATTTGCATTAAGACATCCTTCTAAACAGGACCAGATATGTCCCGAAAGATAATTAAGCCTTGTTCATTAACACTTTATCTGGAATATAATGGTTCTTACGATGCTTTCTAGATTTGTCAGAAGCAACCCGTTTAATAAAATTCTGGACCTTCACATGCCCATTTCACCGCTGTCCAGCAGGTGGCAGCATTTGCTTTCAGAAAAGATTTTGCTTTATAAGCTTTTATGTGGTTACCATTTCAACTGAAACAGCGCCTTTATTAAACACTTAAATAAAAAAGACTTCTGACAAAACGAGTCTTCCAATCATTCTCATTGTACTGTTTATACTGTCATCGTTTTCCCCGCACAGTTTTATATTCTTTAATATTGTTCCCGTCCACTCCACAAACGGTATTTGTTGTGTTTACAAGTATCACTCAAGTTCTGTTAATATGGTATGAGTGGTACAATATGATCTTATATAATCCTTAAATATTTTCCATTCTCTAAATATTTTCTGGTTTGATACTCCTCTAACCCTTCTCGTCATCCATTTCCAAGTTAGTCTAAGGAGTGCTCACTTCAGTTTCATCCCCACTGCTCTGTCTACTGCACCAAGTCAACATGCGCAACCAAGAGTTGTATTCTAGGTTGGGTTGGGTTGGGTGAATCTATCTTTTTCAGTTTCTCATTTTTCTAGTCTTCCTCTTAGTTCCCCATATTTCCACATCGGTTTGCAGTGTGTGCGTATGTTTAAAATCCTCACAAAAATTCATCAGCATTCTATTGTCGATTTTTCCTAAGATACACATTTTTGTATGCCTGGCGTGCATATTTTTTCAAGTGATTTCCCCTAATACAACGCATTTTTAGTGTTATTTCCACTCTCACATGCATTTTTATACACACATTTCACCCCAGCAAGTGTACCTTTGTGCAAATCTCTTGGCTGGGGAACAGCATTGCAAAATTCAGAGAAGTGCAAATTGTGAAGGATAGAATCAAATTTCTTTCCCATCTCTAATTCCAGAGCATCCTCTTTCTGACATCCAGGTGATCCTGCTATACTTTTCAGGGACAGGGCATAATATATGCTACCAATAACTAGCCCTTTGCAGAGTGCCTTCCATTTAAGAATGGTGTGTGATATGCCTTGGAAATGGCAGGCTTCGGCAATTTGAGTGAGTTTTCAAACCTTCCCAGACTGCATAAACAATAACACCTCCCCAGGTAATCCGGAATTAATTCCTGCTGCCAAAGGAACGGAGCATAATGAAACTGCAAGGTGCTAATTTATCCAGTTATCACAAGAAGACATTTATTTTTAGGTTCTTTCTCTCACACAGCCACACCTATATCACAACGACATGGACAAACCTCAGGGTCCCATCTCCCGGCACCTAATTTTCTAGGAAAAAAGCACTGGTTATTGGGTTATATATTTGATGTTATTATTAAAAACCAGAGCCTGTACTCCTGATGGGAGGAAATATACGCGAACTGTGGGTGTGTAAAGAAGAGTAGAGAAGCAAAACTGAGGATTTGTGCCAGAGGAGCTCAATTCTAGCCTATATTTCATATGCTGGTTTAGCAAGTGGGGTTCCAATTGATCAAAAGGCCAGCATTCAAATTAATTTCGCTGATTTTGGGGGTGCTTTTTTGCCTCTCTCCCAGATGTCCTTTTTATTGGCTATTATTTGTGCTCATGGTGGCATCAGGGCAGTTATACGTAATCCAGCGTGATTTGACAGCCAATCCCTCTTTTCTCTGGGAATTGTATCCTACAGCGCCCTTAACGAACTACACTTCCCAGAATCCTTAGGGGGAAGCCATGACTGTTTAAAGTGCCACGATACTGCTTTAAGTGTTTACTGCAGATGGGGCCTGACTGATAGCTCTCCAGGGTTTGAGGCAGAACTTTTCCCCTGCCCTACCTAAAGACACCAGAGTTTATGATACGATACGATATGATACGATAATCTTTATTGTCATTGTCCCATACAGAACAACAAAATTGAAAAAATCTACATCAAACATTCAAAAACCAATGAGCCTGCTATCCCAACTATCCCAGCCTGGTTAGCCCCTAAGAACTCTGATACCCCATAATTAAATACAATATACTCCCACAGAGACTCCTTCCACTGCGTTTAAAACCAAAATCGCATTTGGATAGAAACTGTTTCTCAGGCGGCTAGTCCTAGCCTTTATAACCCTGTACCTTCTTCCAGAAGGCAGAAGCTGAAAGAGATCATTTCCGGGGTGGGCACTATCCTGCGCTATCTCTGCAGCTTTCTTATGGCACTTGGAAGCATAGATTTGATCCAAGCTGGGAAGAGTGCACCCAATTATTCTCTCCGCAGTCTTTACAACCCTGGACAGCATTGTTTTCCCCCTGACCGTGCAGCTCCCAAACCACACACATTGACCATAAGTTAATACACTCTCCACAGTACAATGGTAAAATGCCATCAACAGGTCCTTTGAGAGATTGTTTTTTCCGGAGGATTCTCAGAAAATATAACCTCTGCTGTGCTCTCTTCATCAGGTCTTTGCTGTTTTCTCCCCAGGTTAGGGCATCTCTCAACTCCATTCCCAGAAATCGAAACATCGAGACCTGTTCCACACACTTCCCCTCAATAAAGAGTGGCTGAATATTCAAATTACACTTCCTAAAGTCCACATTAATCTCTTTTGTTTTCTTTAAGTTAAGGAGTAATTTGTTTTTCCTGCACCACTCCCCCAACTGCTCAATTTCCTTCCTATAGGCCGCCTCCCTCTCTCCAGCTTTTATTAAACCAACCACCGTTGTATCATCTGCAAACTTAATGATCTTATTACTGGGGTATTTGGGGGCAGAGTCCGCTGTATAGAGTGTATATAAAAGTGGTCTCAACACGCACCCCTGCGTACACACACACACACACACCATTTAACCATTTGAGAACTTGCATATAGCTGCTTAATTCCACTGCCTGTCAAATATTGTGCGAGTTGTCATGCCTAATATTGTTCTCATTAGCATTTCATGCATTATTACATAGTGATTTGTTTTGTAATGAATATCTCATTAGTCTAGTATTGTGGAGACCCACTGTAGGTTTATTTATTTATTTTTATTTCGGCGGGGATGCACTCCCAGGGAAGGACGAAACCGACCTTTGGCTCTGCATAAAACGATTATTACGTCCTATGAGCGGATCTTGGTTATTTCCAAGTTTTATTATTCACGTTCATGAAAGTGAGGAACTGGAATGGGTTAAAGAGCAGGACTGAGGCTCCAGGTAATGTCCGGGTTCCTTGCTCCAGCACTCGGATGTGGCGGACAGAGGAGCCAGAGCATAAAGTAACTCTGAAAGCAGGAATAGTCTGAGACTAAAGAAGGATCTGGAAAGCTAAAGGCCTCCTCTTCCTATTGAAATACAGTGGTACCTCGGCTTACAGACACTTCAGGTTACATACGCTTCAGGTTACAGACTCCGCTAACCCAGAAATAGTACCTCCGGTTAAGAACTTTGCTTCAGGATGAGAACAGAAATCGTGCGGCGGCAGCGGGAGGCCCCATTAGCTAAAGTGGTACCTCAGGTTAAGAACAGTTTCAGGTTAAGAACGGACCTCCGGAACGAATTAAGTTCTTAACCCGAGGTACCACTGTAAGAAGTCAGAAGAGATTGGCTGCATCAGTCCAGAGGTGTATCTACTCCAGGGAGTTTTTGTTTTCTTTACTGTTATTCTGAGGGAAGAGAAACAATTTACCTAAAGCAATTTGTCCGTTAATGGTTAAGCTTTCATCCCTGGACTTTAGGATCTGCCAAAACACAATTTTCACAAGGCATTGCAATTTTCTAAAAAAAAAAAACCCCAACAACGACTAAAACACACACAACCCCCCCAAATTTATTTATTTATTTAAAATATATCTATAATTTTTATTTATTTATTTTCAGTTTAATCGCATACATTCACATCGTAATTATCTACTCTAGTGCCCTGGCTTTTCAGAGCCTATCGACTTCCTTCCCTCCCGCCTGACGGCTTTCAAAATGAAACTTTATATCATTGCCTTTTATACGTTTTGCAATTCTAAGTTCACTCATTACATAATGGTTCAAAATTTAAATAAATATAGAAAGGCAGAAAGTTTCTCATTGAGTCTTCAGACAACCCTGCTAGGGATGTTAATTGCTTACAATAGTCTTTCAGACATAGTATAAATTTACTCCAGTCTTTTTGGAATACTTGATCATGCTGGTTTCAGATTTTTCCTGTCAGCTTTGCCAATTCTGCAAAGTCCATCATTTTCATCTGCCGCTCTTCTTTCGTTGGTACTTCTTGTTGTTTCCATTTTTGGGCTAAAAGAATTCTTGCCACTGTTGTTGCATACATAAACAGTCTTTTATCTTCCCTTGGTATCTCTTCTATCCAATGAAAAGGCTTCTGGTTTTTTAACAAAAGTATTTTTAAACATTTTCTTTAACTCATTATATATCATTTCCCAGAAAGCCTTTACCTTCCTTTCCCCCAATTTATGGCATTCCTATGGGTCACTGTACAGTTTGTATTGGTACACTTGTTCATCCCTAATAATCAGGATTGTCTATTTTGCAAGTCTATGATGACACAACCTTGATGGCAGAAAGTGAGGAGGAATTAAAAGAACCTTTTAATGAGGGTGAAAGAGGAGAGCGCAAAATATGGTCTGAAGCTTAATATCAGATTAACTAAGATCATGGCCACTGGGCCCATCACCTCCTGGCAAATAGAAGGGGAGGAAATGGAGGCAGTGAGAGATTTTACTTTCTTGGGCTCCATGATCACTGTAGATGGTGACAGCAGTCACGAAATTAAAAGACACCTGCTTCTTGGGAGAAAAGCAATGACAAACCTAGACAGTATCTTAAAAAGCAGAGACATCACCTTGCCAACAAAGCTCCGTATAGTTAAAGCTATGGTTTTCCCAGTGGTGATGTTTGGAAGTGAGAGCTGGACCATAAAGAAGGCTGATTGCCGAAGAATTGATGCTTTTGAATTATGGTGCTGGAGGAGACTCTTGAGAGTCCCATGGACTGCAAGAAGATCAAACCTATCCATTCTTAAGGAAATCAGCCCTGAGTGCTCACTGGAAGGACAGATCCTGAAGCTGAGGCTCCAATGCTTTGGCCACCTCATGAGAAGAGAAGACTCCCTGGAAAAGACCCTGATGTTGGGAAAGATGGAGGGCACAAGGAGAAGGGGACAACAGAGGACGATATGGTTGGACAGTGTTCTCGAAGCTACCAGCATGAGTTTGACCAAACTGCGGGAGGCATTGGAAGACAGGAGTGCCTGGGGTGCTCTGGTCCATGGGGTCATGAAGAGTTGGACACGACTAAACGACTAAACAACAACAACATCATATGTAAATAGCCAACATAGGAGCCAACTCCTGGGGGCTGAGGGGGCTCCAGCCCCCTCAATAAAATATTTGAGTGGGTGGGCCCCAAAGCTGATGGGCATTGCCATTCAAATGATGTGCGTGCACCATGTCATGTGATCGATTAAGCAGGGTGGGGCTTAGCTGAGCCCCACCCCCATATTTTATTCAAGATGGCACCCTTGATAGCCAAGTAGGGTTGCCAGGCTGGCAATATCCCAGACCCTAAGATTTCAGGGCTCAAATTTGCTTGTTAAGAAAGACTGACCCAAAGGCGAGTTGAATCTGCAGCAGCTGAGGAGGAAAAGGCAGAATAAGTTAAATGTCGTTGCTTGTGATGTGTGTGGCTCAAAAGCACCGTATTTTCCTTGACTGCTTTGTCTAGCGCGCACACATGACAAAATCTGAAGCCAAAAGCAGAACCTTAGCAAGTCCAGGGGCAAAACAATTGGTCTTCTGAGGCATGATGCAGTTGGTGGAGCTGAGGTGGAAATGCTGACTCATCTATATTGGCTTTATCCCAGGAACCTACCTGCGCTTCGGAAGAAAGGGCTGTATATTTTCTCTCTCTCTCTTCCCCTTTTCACCCTAGAGGGGTTTGGTCAATTAAATGCAAATATTGATATGCCTTGACCTTTCTAAGCTGCTGCTAATCTTATTGATTGCACTTTTCACTCTCTCAAGTGACTACAGTTCTAAGGCTACAGCGAATGTGATTATTATATTAGATGAACATCTCCTTTCTTAGTTGTATTGGTATTTTTCAAGAAAGGGAGGCTGAATGAGTGTGCTTTGCATAATGGGTTGCCAAATGAAATATGACAATAATGATGGGTTTAAAATTAAAAATGCAACAAGTAAATTGGATTAAGGTTATCAATCAATACAGGAGAAAATTGGGGAGGGGGGGAGTCCTCTGAATTGCACCACTGGAATAAGTAATCATTTATTTCGATGTCCTGCTCCCAGAATCTCAGATTTCCCCCTTTCCTTCTTGGATTCTAGATTTGTACTTTAGAAAAACCAAACTACACATGTGAAGATCCCCAGAGACCACAAACAAACAAACACACACAGGCTTATCATTAACAAATGCAGTCCTAACTGAGCATTGAACTACAGGTGATGTTTAACTTGAAATTGAGTGTCTCTCTTTAAAATGGGATTCAGCAGCCATGGGGAGCATAGGTGTGGGATGAGGGAACTATCAAGATGGTGGCCATCAAGACTGCCATCTCTGATGAAAGTCACCCTCCTGAGCTAAAAAGCATCTGGTGGCGAATTTTCTTTGGGACCATAATATGGGAGGAAAGGATCAGATTATGGTCCTAATCCTGATCGTTGCCACCCCTTAGATTTTTTAAAATTGGAAGGATTGCAAAAGAGAAGATAGACAGGGACTGGAAGGTGTTTAAAGGATACTTGCAAAACCATATTGAAAAATCAGAACTCCTATTGAATAAACAAGTTCCGTTTTAAATACTGAAATACTAAATAAGATGGATAACAATGCGTAATAGAAAAAGAAGCATGAAATTAGGTTAAAGGTGTGTGAAAGAAAGTAATAGAAGTGGAAAGAAATTGCAATTGGGTAGATTGGAAGTCTAGCACAAAGGTGGGGTGAGGGGTGGTGGATGGTGATGGGAAAAGGAATTATCTGTGGGATTGAGTGTAGGTATGTTTGAACATTTTTAAGGATTGTATGAAATGTATGTTCGTATGCTTGTATATTCACAATATGTGTGTATTAATGCTGAATTATTTTAATAATAAAAACTTTTCAATCTAAAAAAAAAGATTTTTAAAAGATTCTTGCAATCCCAGTTTATGCATTTAAAATAACACTTGGATTGCCCCTCATTTATTATTGGTCAAGAGATGTAAACACTTTTCTAAACTCAAAATGTCCAAAAAGTAGCAACACAATCCGTGTCTTTTCTGACCTCATGCATAACGTACCAGAAAAGGCACCCCAAAGTCTACCCTGTTTACACTTCCATGCAGTAAAAATAAATTATCCACTGTGTATATACCACAACATGAGCAAAAAGCAGTACCTTTTTTTGTGGCACCCATTTGGAACAGCCTTCTCAAGAATTGGTTGCTCTGGGAGCAGAATAGGGATCTCCTAATATCACTGAACACCCTTAACAAACTGTAGCTCCCATAATTCTTTGGGGAAAGCCATGACTGATAGAACTTTAAATGCATTTCATTGCATTTCACTTTTAATTTGCATTCTGCCTTTCTGTATTACTAAACACAAGGCATTTACAAGCTGAAGAAACAACACAATAGCAAAGGTAAAGGGACCCCTGACAGTTAAGTCCAGTTGTGAATGACTCTGGGGCTGCGGCGCTCATCTCGTTTTACAGGCCAAGGGAGCTGGCGTTTGTCCGTTCCGCGGACAGTTTTTCCGGGTCATGTAGTCAGCATGACTAAGCCGCTTCTGGTGCAATGGAACACCAACACCAGAGCAGCACATGGAAACGCCGTTTACCTTCCCGCCGGAGCGGTACCTATTTATCTACTTGCACTGGTCTGCTTTCAAACTGCTAGGTTGGCAGGAGTTGGGACAGAGAAACAGGAGCTCACCCCATCGCGGGGATTCAAACCGCCGACCTTTTGATCAGCAAGCCCAAGGCTCAGTGGTTTAGACCCCAGTGCGACCCGCGTCACACACTTGATAATCTGATCCAATACAAAAAAGTCATAATAAATTTAAAATAAGCAACATCTCAGATAAAGCATTATTCGATAATCCATTAAAATCTAATAGTAAACTGTAAAATTAAATCTCAGAAAATAGTAGTTAAACAATGAAAGCAATTAAACTTAATAATTACAACAAACAATTCCTAAACTATAATCAATAAAAATAACGGCAACTCACAATGCATAAAATACCACAAAACATCCAAACCCATGTAAAAGGGTCAAATTGAGAAACAAGGACACACAATTATTTTTTAAAAAATATCCCTGAACTGCATTTGTGCTGTGAATGTTCACTCTCAGATATGATTGGCTATGGATACCTATTGTCTATACGTACCCTAAACTTAACACAACACAATGTGCAGTTTCCTTATGCAGAAGTGTTCACCATTTAGGAAAAAAATGTATGTAAAGCAGCCCTCAGCCACTGACACATTTTCATAGCTGCGAGGGGAGGCACGCTTGTTAATGCTGTCTAAGGTTATTGTGATCTTTTTCTGGGTGGCGTGTGCTATGAAGCTTTATAATTTAACCAGTAATCCAGCAGAGCTGAATGCAATAAGCACAGTGGTGTGCTTAAGTATTATGAATGTGTCAGGATGATGAATTCACTGTAACAATATCACACCAGCGGTAGGGTGTGCAGTTGACTATATCTCAATCCATCACTTTCAACATAATCTTGGAGCCCCAGATGGGCAACTTTGGGGTGGGGGGGGTTGATGGGGAGGGCGAAGGAGGGAGCAGGCAGATAATTGCGGTTAATACTTGCTTGATTTAATTGTGATTGCCTCAAGGGCAAATAACCAATGGGTTCGGGAAGCAAAGTTCTTAGTAATAGAGTTAACCTGCAGGTTAAGGATTGGCTGCAAGACACGCAAAGGGAGCTGGATGAGGAACAGCATGAACAGATCCCATTAAAAGAGGTGTTAGGGACATCTTAATTTGACAGCAGCGGTGGTTTTTTAAAAACCTGCAAAAATCCCAGCATTGCAGGGGAGAGGGAGTTTGATAACCTAACAGGGCAGGAAGAAGTGTGCTAACCTGACCCATCGCAAAATAAATCCAAAAGTGTACATGCTGTTACATGCTTGAACCCTAGTTCCCTGAGCAGGGTGTACCCAGGTCCTGCTTTCTTTGGAATGAGGTCCCTGGAGATTTATTGGCATTTTATGATGTGTGGGTGTTTTTTTTCCTTACACATATATCTGGGATGAGCATAGGTGAATGTTCATAGTTTGAAACATGCCAACAGAGGTCTCAAGCGTTTGCTGCTCCACATAGATGCTTTAGCTGAGATTCCTGCATTTTGCACTAGATGACCCTGACCTTTCCTGTGGAACGCCCTCCCACCAGATGTCAAAGAGAAAAACAACTACCAGACTTTTAGAAGACATCTGAAGGCAGCCCTGTTTAGGGGAGCTTTTAGTGTTTAATAGATTATTGTATTTTAATATTCTGTTGGAAGCCGCCCAGAGTGGCAGGGGAAACCCAGCAAGATGGGCGGGGTATAAATAAATTATTATTATTATTACTACTACTACTACTACTACTACTACTATTATTATTCCTGTGCCTTCCAGTGGTGTGTGTGTGTATGTGTGTGCGCGCACACACAAACACACGCACGGACATATGATGGTGCACTAATGAATAATTTGAAACTCAGGAATGTGGAACAGAACTGCAGCTCTCTTTACAACACCCAAAAGCAGCAGGGGCGGAGGATGGGGTGCGCGGTGGGGGCAGACTGCCCTGGGTGTCTTCACTGAGGGGGGTGACATTTGGCAGTCGTGGGCGGGTGGCGTGCCAAATGTCTGCCATCCGTGGCTTGCTCCGCCCCTGGCTGCAGGGCGTGCATGCCGCTCCATGCACCTGAGCAGCTATCCCGTGCCTGGGAGGGCATCTTCCGCCCCCTGCCCCCTTGGGAGACCCCCCCACCCCCTTGGGAGCGCACCCCCCCGGCAGCGCGGGCAAGTGCTCTGCCGCTGCACAGCAGCAAATTAGATTAGGTTGTCACAGGTGAGTCTCTTTGGCAATTTCACGTTTATTTCAAACCATAAAGGGACCCCTAACCATTAGGTCCAGTCATGGCCGACTCTGGGGTTGCAGTGCTCATCTCGCTTTATTGGGCGAGGGAGCCAGCGTACAGCTTCCGGGTCATGTGGCCAGCATGACTAAGCTGCTTCTGGCGAACCAGAGCAGCGCACGGAAACCTATTTCCGGTACCTATTTATCTACTTGCACTTTGACGTGCTTTCAAACTGCTAGGTTGGCAGGAGCTGGGACTGAGGAACGGGAGCTCACCCCGTCGCGGGGATTCGAACCGCCAACCTTCTGATCGCCAAGTCCTAGGCTCTGTGGTTTAACCCACAGCTCCACCTGCGTCCCAATTTCACACCATAGTCGTCTTTTTATTTTATTTAAAGTACCTTAGTTTAAAGGATGGCTAATTATTTAATTGCACAAATAGTAAACATTGTCATGAAAAAGATGTTTTCTCAAGCAGGCAGGAAAAGGGAAATCAATGTGATGGCTGCGGCTAATTAGAGCTTCCTGAGCAATTGGGCTTTCCCAGTTTTACATATCAGCTGATTCAGGTCTCGTAATTATAGTGGGTGGGGAGGTCTTGCACACCAACCCCGCTTCCCCTTGAGATTTGAATTTTGTGATAAGGGAAGGGATGGGAAGATGCACCGGAATGTGGGGGGAAAGTATTCATTTAATGCAACATCATTTTTTGTTGTTGTTTAGTCGTATAGTTGTTTTGTCATGTCCAACTCTTCGTGACCCCCTGGACCAGAGCACACCAGGCACTCCTGTCTTCCACTGCCTCCTGCAGTTTGGTCAAACTCATGCTGGTACCTTCGAGAACACTGTCCAACCATCTCGTCCTCTGTCCCCTTCTCCTTGTGCACTCCATCTTTCCCAACATCAGGGTCTTTTCCAGGGAGTCTTCTCTTCTCATGAGGTGGCCAAAGTATTGGAGTCTCAGCTTCAGGATCTGTCCTTCCAGTGAGCACTCAGGGCTGATTTCCTTAAGAATGGATCGGTTTGATCTTCTTGCAGTCCATGGGACTCTCAAGAGTCTCCTCCAGCACTGTAATTCAAAAGCATCAATTCTTCGTCAATCAGCCTTCTTGACGGTCCAGCTCTCACTTCCATACATCATTACTGGGAAAACCATAGCTTTTACTATATGGTCCTTTGTTGGCAAGGTGATGTTTCTGCTAGCCTCTGCTTAAAGGGGATTCCTAAAGTAGATGTTACTACCCCCAGGGGGTGGAATTACCTGGGGTCGGTGCTAAGACGCCCGTGGGTGGCAGGCGGGTGCTGGAGGTGTAAATGGCTATCAGACATTGAAAAGCTGGTATAATTGGATCAAGTTCATCAATTTTATTGAATTAATTAAACTAATTGCTTTTAATTGGATTTCCAATGAATGTGCAATGAATTATGCATCTTATTGTGTTATTACCTTCCTTAGTGGGTTGTGCAAACCTATATTCTGAATAATGCTTTTTATGGGGTAAAATGCTTTTATAGGATATACGCTTCCTGAAACTAAGGAGGTGGTGACCCACAAAAGTTTGGGAACCACTGCCTTAAACAGATCTGGATGAAAGCTCACAAAAACATGTTGCCTTGAAGCACCCACCGCCCACATGTATTTAACTTGCCCAGACGCTAGTTCTTGGAAGAGGGCTTTTATAAATTGCAAGATGCAATGCACATCCCTAGATGATGAGATGAGCGCACAACCCTAGAGTCCGTCAAGACTGGCCCGTACGGGCAGGGGTACCTTTACCTTTACCTTTAATAAGGGACGCGGGTGGCGCTGTGGGTAAAACCTCAGCGCCTAGGACTTGCCAATCGCATGGTCGGCAGTTCGATTCCCCGCGGCGGGGTGCGCTCCCGTTGCTCGGTCCCAGCGCCTGCCAACCTAGCAGTTTGAAAGCACCCCCGGGTGCAAGTAGATAAATAGGGACCACTTACTAGCGGGAAGGTAAACGGCATTTCTGTGTGCTGGGCTGGCTCGCCAGAGCAGCTTCGTCATGCTGGCCACGTGACCCGGAAGTGTCTGCGGACAGCGCTGGCTCCCGGCCTCTAGAGTGAGATGAGCACACAACCCTAGAGTCTGTCAAGACTGGTCCGTACGGGCAGGGGTACCTTTACCTTTACCTTTAATGCAGTTCTGTGCTCAGATCCAGTGTTGACTAGAGGGTATGTTGCAATGGGATCTCAGGGCAAGGGAATTTCCAGAAATGAAGGATATCAGGCACCCTCTGTTATCTCTCCAAGAAGAGGCAAATGTGCTGTATGTGCAGGAATCCTTACGAAAAATAAACACAAGCCGACCTGCTTTGTTCCTTGAAGAGGTCCCTTGGTGTTTCACAATGTTCCTTTCTGAAGTAAAACCACGAACCCCCATTTGTGATAAATTAGCAATTGCCCTTTGTTTGTTTTAGCAGGGGAGGGGAATCTCATGCTGCAAATCACCCGTTTTATTACACTGGTGGAGTCGAGAGCTGTCAGCATCATTTAAAGGGGGCAGGGCAGAAATCCATAGCAATACAATATCACTTTAATGATTTAAGAAAGTAAACGAGGCGTCGGAAACAGTTTCCCAACAGAGCTTCTGCCATGTGCCTTGATAGGGAAGGGAGCGCCGTGGCGGGGATTGAAATACCTTGCCTTGCACACACATGTTTTTTTTTAAAAAAAAATATTTTATTTTATTCGAGTTCGGGATTTTTACATACATATATTATCTCCTTCCAATTTTTTAATTTCCCATTCAATTTTCCCCCTTCCCCTCCCTTCCCACCCCTCCCCCCCGGTTGAGGCTCTGGTTGAGGCCAGCCTAACCTCCCTGTGGCCTTGGATCTCCAAGATGTTTTTATTTGAAGACCGTAAGGTCCTCCGTGGAACTGTCAGGTGTGCATGCAGGAGCCAGGCCCTGTGATCAATAGGACTTTGCAGGACTGGGGCCTTCCTAAGTTTGTTCTGAAGAGGCAAGGCGCAGCCACACAGGTGAGGCTGATTGGCAACTCACAGCACCTGGTGGCAAGAGCCAGGAAGGGATATAAGGTCAGCATTTCCCTTCAGCTCTTTGCCACAGCAACACGTTCCCTGCCTTGCTTCTTGATCCTCGGACCCCTGACTTCGTGACTCTTTGCTTCTTGATCCTCGGACCCCTGACTTCGTGACTCCGTGCGTGCTTCTTGATCCTCGGACCCCTGACTTCTTGACTTCTTGACTTCTTGCATCTTGATCTTTGGACCCCTGACTTCATGACTCCTTGCTTCCTGACCCTCGGACCCTTGGCTTCTTGACTCCCGGCTCTCTGACCCTCGGACACCTGACTTCCTGACTCCTGGATTCTGGACCCCCGTTTCTGCTCCCACCCCGCCATCTTGCCCCCAGTCCTGACGTCCCCGGCTGGGACTTCAATCGCCCATGAACCGGACCGTGACAGGGACATACCACATTGTGTGAGTGAGTGGACAGCAGCTGATGTCATTCTCCTCCCTGCCTCATTCCAGATAGTCAAGGAAGGGCCGGAACAGTGGGGGCTGTGTCAAAGAAGGTTGCGGCATTGGAATGGGCGTGGGGTCGGTGTGGAACTGACCAAAACTGGGTGTCAGTGCTTTTTTTCAGGGAAGACGCAGGGGTACGCATACCCATAAACATTTTGTGAATCTTTGTATTTTTGTCCATTTACTGTATTTATTTGATATGAACTATAAAATGGTGATTTTTCTTGAGTCAAAATGAGAGTACAGTGGTACCTCGGGTTACATATGCTTCAGGTTACAGACTCCGCTAACCCAGAAATAGTACCTCAGGTTAAGAACTTTGCTTCAGGATGAGAACAGAAATTGTGCTCTGGCGGTGCGGAAGCAGCGGGAGGCCCCATTAGCTAAAGTGGTGCTTCAGGTTAAGAGCAGCTTCAGGTTAAGAAGAGACCTCCGGAACGAATTAAGTTCTTAACCTGAGGTACCACTGTACCGCTAAACTTTTTTTTTTTTTTTTGGAATAAAGCACTGCTGGGTATAGTGATTTTGCATCTGTTGATGTTGGCATCCATCCATCTCAAGAGACAACGGAGTTCGCCTCTGGGGGTGAAGTCGAACAAGTGGAGAATCACAGCACCTGCTGTGGCTGCAGAGACCGGTAACTCAGTATGCATTTACATTTTTATGCTTTAAACCCACCCTGTGATCCTTGGATGAATTGGTGGCATAGAAATTAAATAAATAAATAAACAAACATTGTAAACAACCAGAGCTGTAGGTGCTTCAGTGGGGTGAGCCAATCCAATTTCTCACCCCCCCTTTGAATGGTGCCCCTGATGTACGTACAGTTCAGCCATCTTGTCCGTTTTGAGGGTCTGGATGCTTCCAGGCTACTGTCGTTTCTGAGCAGGATTCAACCACAAATGCAGGTTGGGCCATTCAATCTGGGGAAACCTGCCACGACGGAAAAATGCACCGGAAAGTTTGAGAAAACAATTGCTTAATGCAACGTTGTATAACTGTCCAGCAAAATAATAATACAGTGGTAGCTCGGGTTACAGACGCTTCAGGTTACAGACTCCACCAACCCAGAAATAGTACCTCAGGTTAAGAACTTTGCTTCAGGATGAGAACAGAAATCTCGCGGCGGTGGCAGTGGGAAGCCCCATTAGCTAAAGTGGTACCTCAGATTAAGAACCGTTTCAGGTTAAGAACAAATCTCCAGAACGAATTAAGTTCTTAACCTGAGGTACCACTGTAATAATAGTAATAATAATAATAATAGTAATAATAATAATAATAATGGCACAATGATCAGACTTTGTGCAAACAAATCAAGATTTGTGCTTAATAAGCAGGTCATTTGGCAATGACTTCAGACTCTCTCTTTCAAAGGGCTCCTTTTGTAACTAGCGCCTTCTCTTCAATAGCATGTGGCAGTGATGCAAATTTGAAAGGCATTTGATGCACTCCTCTGCTCTTGGCATCTCCTCTCCCCTCTACAACCCCCCCCCCCATGTGGGCTGCCTGATGATTAGAACAAGCCAGCTTGCTTATGCATTCACAGTGCATTTCAGATACAATACGTACTACTGAATCTGGTTATGGAGACTTTGTTTACAAGCTTTGGAATCTATTTAACACTATTTCTCTATTCCCTTCAGGCCAGACGATAAATCTCCCGCATCCCTTTTCTAATGAATATTCCTAGGAGGAGAAGGGGCTTGTTTTCCATCCTGCTGAATCTATGCAATCCTTTCTCCTCCCCTTCTCCTCTACCCCTGACCAAAATAGAGAAGTTTTGCTCTTATGACAGTCATAAATAGTCACAGCAAGGCTAAGGCGCAGGAGTGGAAATATCGCCTCTAACATATAGGGCACAGAATGTTGAGAAACAGAAATGTTGGGTTAAATAGAAAGACGCTTGTAGTCCTCATGTTAGTTTGCAAAAAAGTGCTGCTTTTTGTTGAGATGTAAGTTGAGATTACTAGAGTAATAACAGAAGTGGGATTGTCACCTGTCAGGGATTCTTTAAGCTGTGATGCCTTCATTGCAGAGCATTGGACTAAATGGCCTTAAGGGTCACTTTCAACTCTACAGTTATTTGGTTTCAACCTGACCCAACCTGCTGGTGATTAATTTGGTACATGCTTAAGTAGCGTCAGGGAAGAGTAGACAAACTGCTCAATGGTGCCGACCTACTCCAGTTCGTGATTGGTCACAGGGCTGTCTTAAGCATACACGGCCCCTGGGTGCAAAAATCCGCCTGGTGCCCCCTCTGCCTTCTGGACAGAGCTGCTGTGGCCACAGCTCAGTCAGAAGCTGGGTGTTGGCGACAGGGAGGGGGTTACAAATCAAATCAAATGGCCAGGGACTCTGCCAAGCTGATTTCTTTGTTGCCCTCCCTGCTCACATGTTGCCCTCTGTCTCCAGCGAGGCGCCCAATATTTGGGAGGCAGAGAAAGGGAAGGAGGAAAATTAAGGCTGGTGGCCGCCAGGCACCCAAGTAGCGAGCCTCTGTGGGTGGCTCATGAAAGCCCATCCAAGGACCCAGAGTGCCTGCATGCTTTGGTCCCGCGGCACCTTAAGGCTTTGACGATGACTCTACCATCAGACGCTGGGCAGGAGGGCAGGGGGTTCGGGTGGAGAGCTGGCCGCAGCAGAAGAGCCCACCGTGGCGCTTCAACTGACAGGTGGGCTCTTTCCTGAACTTAACTCTTGGGCCCCGGACTCTTGGCCTTGCGCCCCTGAGAGCCCGGTGCCCGGGCGCCCCACACCCCTAGCGCCTATGGGTAAGACGGCCCTGATTGTTCGACTCCAAAGCCAAAATGGGGCCTGCCAGTTTGCCTAGCAGACCAACGCGACTCATGGCATTTCTGACGGATTTGACTGTGGGCGCTCACAGCAAGCAGAATGCAATATCATAAAACACAAGCAAGGGAAAGTTGATGCAAAGGCAATCACTCTTTGAGCATTAAGCATTCTTTAGAAATGCATTTCAAGGCTTGTGTTTTCCTTACACGATCACAGCAGTTGCTGTGTGTGTGTGTGTTGTTTTTTAGGAGGAAGAGAATAACTTACATCAACACCAGTTGCCTTAGTACACACTGGGGAAATACTCAATGTCTCATGCCGTTGTTTTTCCCTGATCAGTCCTTGATCATCTGAATGCCCCCGTTAGACATCAGCAGTGTGTTCCTATTTTGCTCCATTCTAGTGCAGCAGGGTGGAACGGATTGTTTCTGCAAACGGGAAAAGAGATGAAAATGCAGATTTATTTAAATAATTTAAAGTCCCACACGGCGGTATGTGTTTGACATGAAAATGAGCGGCATGGAGCTATCAAAGTAATGTTCCCTTCCAGGTTAGTGGTCATGATTCCATTAATTATCAATGTGCTGCAGTTTAAATCAGATAATTCAAAATGCAGAGCTGGGGCTAAAGGAAAAATCTTGACACTAGATGGGAATCGCTTTAATGGAGCTGTCATGGTCCATCGTCGTAAGCACAGAGGATTGTATTCGGCTAACTTTTACACTGAGCAGACTCACTGAAGGTAATGGATATTACTAACTTTGAGCCGTTATTTTCAATAGGCCTACTCTGAGTATAAATTCTTCTTCTTCTTCACCCACCCTTCATCTTGAGGTCTCAGGGCAGGTTACAACACTTGGAACATAATATTAAAAACAGCAACATCTGGAGAGCCACAGGTTCCTCATCTGTTTTAAAGCCACTTCCTCGATTTTGACTTCTCCATTCAGCCCATCTATCAGAGGACCTGCCTAGAATCCATATCTTCTCCATTTCTCACTAAAGGAAGAGAAAAAGGTACTCTGACTGCAACCCAGCTTGCCAAGTTTTGTGTTCTAAAATTCCGGCACCTTGAGTTGATTGTCTCCGAGCAAGTGGGTCGTGCCTTTCCTTGGTCTTACGAACCACTTCATCCTCTTGTTTTTGAAACATGGATTGAAGGACACAATACCTAAGCTTGCACAATGTTATTTCTTCCCTCTGATGGGAAGCATTTTTATTTTTAAAAAGAACATACTGCCTCTGAGATTGTGCAGAGCGTTTTTTTCAGAGCACTGCATGACCACCTTTGCAGACAGACAAATATGCCAAACATACCTTTGGGTTACATCTCCTAGTAACTAGCTAGGACTGTGAAATTCTGATCAGACCAGTCAAATTCTGGCTGGTTAGCAATAGTAGGCCCATGCCCAGAGGCACAGTTCCCTTCATGACTGAGCTCTGACTGGACAAATAAAAAGTTCCAAGGTTGAGGCTCGGTCTCAAACTGAGCCATTCCCACTTCCATACCAACACAAACTTCAGTCTGTGTCTAGTCATGCTGCAGTCTGTCCTGAAATCCACCCGTATTAAACAGAGACAGCCCATACAGAGCGTGAGAGTGGCGTTTTCAATGTTGCTGGTTGGTGGTGGTGAATGAATGACTTGGCATTTGGCAAAAGCACCTTGCCGCTTGCTGAGTCATTGACCTTGGGAGACAGCGCAGAAGGCAAAACAGACAATCTGAAAGGCGAGCTACGGGGGGATATTAGCGCATGAACTCCCCAGGCAGCAGGAGGAAAGTCTTCAGAGGGTCGCCGTGCTTTAGGAACAGATCATTAGCCGCAAACAAACCAGTCAGAAAGCTGTTGGCCGTCTGCCAGGGAAAACTGGCCATGTGAATTCTCAGCTGAAGTTGTCAGGTTGATGCACCAGCATCTGTTAGCAGGCTCTGTCTTTTGGCAGAGCCGGGGAAATGTTATCCCATTTTTTGATGATGAGCCAGGCGTGATTGTTCGCTACAAAACTGTACACCTGTGATAGGGGGCAACGCAGCTCATCTTTGCAGCTGGAGCAGGAGGAGAGGACAGAGGGCGAGGAAATATCTGAGAGTGGAGCTGGGTGTGCAGGTGAATGGAATGCAGCTGTGGAATCCATTTTGGGCCTGCCCATTAAAAGCAAGTCTAGAGTGAGAGACTAGGGTGGTCTCCTGTTTCCAGAAACTCTTCTTGTGAGACTTTTGTGGGTGAGCTGAGAGTTTGATCAGACCCTGGGTGGGAACCCAGAGACTGAGGGTGTGTCAGAAGGAAAATGAATTGATATTTAATATATATGTATATTTCTATTGGAGACTGTGGTGTCTTTATGACATACAGTTTATTTTTACATACAGTGGTACCTTGGGTTAAGGACTTAATTCGTTCCAGAGGTCCGTTCTTAACCTGAAACTATTCTTAACTAGAGGCGTGCTTTCGCTAATGGGGCCTCTTGCTACCGCTGCACCGCCGGCACACAATTTCTCTTCTCATCCTGGGGCAAAGTTCTCAACTTGAGGTCACTCTTCCAGGTTAGCGGAGTTTGTAACCTGAAGCGTTTGTAACCTGAGGTGTTTGTAACTCGAGGTACCACTGTAGATACAACCTGAGCTTAGGACACAACACTCCAAGAGTGTTTATTGGTCACAGTCCTGGATTCAAACTGTCAACCCACGTTGTGCTCCGACTCCCCTCGTCTCCAGCTTGCTGCTACTGACAGACTGAAACCTCTTTTCCCTGGCTTGCATCAGGCCTTTGAGGTTTGAGAGAGATATTTTTCAGGGCTTGCCTTATTCTTGTGACTGTAATTTGTTTTAAGCATTTTTAAATATTGTAACACGCCCTGAGACCTTCTAGTGAAGGGTGGGTAAGAAATCAAAATAACAAAGCAACATTATTATTTCAGTAAACCTAAACTAGCCTAACAAGTTCTCCGTGTGATGGGCTGGGCTTGGGGAGATGTATCATCTGATAAGCTCAAGTGCATTCACAAAAAACGCCCTAAAAAGCTAACTTCTCATTAACAGCCCCATATGAATCCATACAGTTCAGTATACAGTACTTATATATCACCACCCAAACAAATTCAGACGCAATATTCAGTCTAGCACAGAACCTCTAGATCACCCTTCATTATTAGATGCCCCCAATTCTTACTCAACATGGTTTCAAGGGACTTGGTTGAAAATGACACTGCAAATGGGGATTTTGAAGGATTATAATATAAACGTGATTGGACTGTGTTCTTACTCCCTCCACCCAATTCAAGGGGGGGATGGGACGCAGAAACATGAGCAAACAAACAATGATCTCCTCATTGCTTGCTTAATAATTTCTCCTGCGGTTTCCGTTGGGTTGCTGATGGATGGTCATTGCAGCCTGCCTGATGCCACACACAGGTTGATGGGTTGTCTTGGGGGAGGGCTGGGGTGGGAGGGAGGCTGCTTGGCATGCCACAGTCTCATTATTTATCTTTCTCCTTGTGGGACAAGAGGAGATGGCAAACAGGCTTTCCGTGCAAACAAAAAGATCTGACAACAGAATCGCTGAGGCTGCTCAAATCCTTCTAGCAGAAGGAAGGGCGAAGACTCGGAATCTCCTCTTAGGTGAGGTGAGGGGAAAGTGTCAGGATTTAAGGCTAATTCAGATATTATAAGTAATAACAGATCCATCCACACATCACACTCTTCAAATTTAAGCTTGCATTCACACCACAGTTTATTCCATTTCCGAGACATTTCCCTATCTGTTAATTTCCTCATTAGAGTTGAGCTTTCACATGATGTAAAAGTCACTTAGTCAACTAATGAAATATAGTGCATGCTTAGTGCCTGTTTCGATGTTATTTGATTCTGGAAAATGCCCGTTTGCAGCCCTCTTAACCTGGAAAATCACAGAACTAAAGTGATGAAATTTGGGCTTTGGCCACCTCATGAGAAGAGAAGACTCCCTGGAAAAGACCCTGATGTTGGGAAAGATGGAGGGCACAAGGAGAAGGGGACAACAGAGGAGGAGATGGTTGGACAGCGTTCTGGAAGCTACTAACATGAATTTGACCAAACTGTGGGAGGCAGTGGAAGACAGGAGTGCCTGTTGTGCTCTGGTCCATGGGGTCACGAAGAGTTGGACACCACTAAACAATAACAACTAGCAAATAGCTCTTTCCCGCTGGTATCGTGGGGGAACAAGGAAAACATTGGGAGGGGGGAAGCTTGCTCACAATGTTTTTCAGATGCCCCATAAAATGTGAGTAGGCATAGCATAGTCCTTCCACTATAAATGCCCAGTGTGGAAGCAGAGTAGCATATTCATTTGCAATCAGAGGCATTTTATTGAAGCTTCTAAGCGCCATGACAGATGCATGCTTGTCAAGGCTTTTGCTAGGGCTTCCTCCTCCTCCTCCTGATTTCTTTCTCTTCTTTCATTTCATAATTAAACAACCATTAAACATTAATTAAGAATAAATTGGATTAAACGATGGTTGGCACACCAGCAGCAACAATCGCTTCGCTTTTCAAACAGCTGCCAAATAAATTGTTGCCTTTTTCTTTTTTGCATTTCAAGTATCAAAAAGAAACTCAGAATAGGCTGTTATCTCGGCTGTCCTGATTTCTGATTGTGGGCATTTCACTAGCTTCAAGTTTGCGAGCAACGAAAAGGAGAAAAAAGGCTACATATCTATTGGAGAGGGGAGGTTGGGAAGTGCATCTCAGTTATAGTGCCAGTTTTCTGAAAGTACTTGTAGCAAAGCACTCCTTTTAGTGACACCTCCTATTTTAAAGTTGCTGTGGCCTGTATGTTTGATGAAATGTTTTTAGGGAGATAAATGGTAGATTTCCAATTGAACCACATGTTGGAGGAGACAGAGAGACTTTCATTTATGTGTCCCATTTGATATTGCAGGGGGGCTCCCCAGAAACTCCATTTTTTATGGATCTGTTGAGGACTCCAAAGAAACCTAATGCATATTTTACTTACGTGTGTAGGTCTTTCATCACATCCATAGCATAAGAGGCAGAATGATTTAGTATACCGAGAGCTTGCTGCTGGAGACTTGATCTCTGTTGCCTTGCAAATAATCACAGGATGGCCAGGGAACGTTCTCTGTGTAAAAGGCTGCTGCTAGATTTGTTAGAATTCCTGCTCCATGATTGCAGTCATGGGATCTATCACGTGAGGGTGTATGTTTTGACTCCACCAAGTGGGAAGTGACGGAGACAGGATGTTTGTGTTACTGTGTTCCGCAAAGTGGGACTATTGTCCTTTGTTCTTTCTCTTTGCTGTCTGATGCTATAGAGAGAAAGGGAACCATGTTGCAGTGCTCCGTGTGTGTTTATATGTAAATAAAGTAGATTAGCCAAAATGCTGAGTTGCTGAGGTCTGTCATGCAAACTGTGCAAACTCTGCGGATCCCTAAGTGTGCCAGTGTAGGTTGGCATCGGTCGCTGTGATGTTCGGGCTGAAGAAAGCTTTTGAAGCTCCCGAATGATCGACCAGGAGGGAGGGAACATGCCAGTCAGGCATGTGTCTCTGCCAGGGTCCTACTCGAGAGTAGGACAAGCTCCTGACAAGATTAGGGGTGGATCACTAATAAGCCCTAAGGCTGCTTGTTACTCTTAGAATGATAAAATCATAGAACTGCAGAACTGAAAGGGACCACTAAGGTCATTTCTGGTGTGGAGAGGAGTGACAGAATGGGCTCCCCCAACATTGTCCCCACACTTCAGTGTTTACATGAGAAGGGTCCATTTTGAACTCCAGTTTTAAATGTTTGCACTTTGAAATCAACGCACAATTGCTTAGTAAGCCTGGAGGTTCTGCAACACCACGGCTGGTGGCATTTTTACCAATTCATTGCTATTGTAGTTTTCTGACTCGCTGCAGATGTTAGGGGATATATTTTCTCCCTTAACGTCAAAGTCTTCTACTCCGATCTCAAATGACCTGAACCAGCTGGGAGAGAGTGATTTGATTAATACGAGCCAGCTTGGGTTTATCAAGAACAAGTTATGCCTAGGAATGGAGGATAAATTTGTTTCAGTTCACAGTTAAAGCGGAAGTCATAAAATTTGCATGTTCCGGAACCAAACTATAGATGTCCTTTGAAATCTGTACTTACCTGAATTCTATGATGCAGTTTCCTAACCAAACCACATTTACCAAAAGTCATGCAATGGGGGAACTGTGCTTTAAAATGAATATATTTGTGAAAACAACATACAAACATTAGGAGAAATTGCTTGGGAAAATGTGTACGTTAGTCAAAACTAGAAACAAAAACATGCACTAAAATGTTGAAAAAATCCCATGATTATTTATAGATATCGAGAAAATGTTGCAGAAATGTGGAGAACTGAATGTAAGGTTGGAAAAATGAGAACCTGAGAGATCTGAAAGGGACAGATCCTTCCATCTCTAGACCTGCTGGACCACGCTCTCTTTCTCTTTTCCCAGTAGAGTTACTAATAGATCATGGGAATGCTGCAGACATAGTATATCTTGATTTCAGCAAAGCATGTGGAAAGGTCTCCTATGACTTTAATGATTGCATCAAACTGGACAAAGGTCTTGAGTTGCAAGGTTCTGTCTCATGAATGACTTCGATAAGGGCATAAAATGAATGCTTACCCATTTGCAAGTGGTGGATAGCTGACACCATAGAACAGGGGTTGGCAGGACAGATCCTTGGGACCAAATTGGACAGGTGGGCAGAGGACCTCTCTGTCAGTCATCACT